>NC_053028.1:588804188-589122507 GCF_003073215.2 Triticum urartu | reverse complement strand
ACTAAGGTCTCTCTCTTTGTCAGGAGAGCCCCGGCCGGACTATGGCCAACATGATTGGGATGCGGACGACGAAGAAATTCGACACCCACCCACCACCCACTTTGTAGCCATTATCGATGATTTAACCGACATGATCGACTTCGACTCCGAAGACATCGACGGTATGGACGACGATGTAGGAGACGAACATGAACCAGCACATATAGGGCACTGGAAAGCCACCTCGTCATATGACATATACATGGTGGATACACCCAATGAAGGCAATGGCAATGAGATAGCGGAGGATGACCCCTCCAAGAAGCAACCCAAGCGTCGACGTCAGCGTAGCCGCTCTAAGTCCCGCCAAAGCAAAAGTGGTGATACCGGCATAGGAGATAATAACACTCCGGATAGTGCCGAAGGCAACAACAATCCCCTCCAGCAAGATTTAGAGCAGGAGGATGCAGAAGCCAGCCCTCCTAAGAGAGCGGCAGAAGGAGAGGAGGAAGATGACAATTACCTGCCCCCTCCGAAGACGAGGCAAGCCTCGGCGATGATGAATTCTCCGTACCAGAGGATCCCCTCGAACAAGAGCGCTTCAAGCGCCGGCTTATGGCCATGGCAAATAGCCTCAAGAAAAAGCAGTAGCAGCTTCAAGCTGATCAAGATCTGCTAGCTGACAGATGGACTGAAGTCCTCGCGGCCGAGGAATATAAACTCGAGCGCCCCTCCAAAAATTACCCAAAGTGCAGGTTACAACCCCGACTGGAGGAAGAAGCGTATGATACGGCTGATCGGCCACCTCGTGGCCATGATAGAGAGGCATTCCAGCCAAAAACTCAGCCTCCACCCCGATGCCATTCACATAAAAAGGCCTGGGGAGATACGCCAGACCTGCGGGACATATTGGAGGAAAAAGCAAAGCATGCAAGATTGATCTACGGATCACGAAGGCGCACAACTCTGCGAGACGATAAACGTCATGCCAGATACAGTAAAAGCAAATCCGGCCGGGCCGAACACAGTGGGCAAGACCCATTCGAGCTGCGTCGTGATATAGCCCAATACAGAGGCGCCGCACACCCCTTATGCTTCACATATGAAGTAATGGAACATCAATTCCCAGAAGGTTTCAAACCTATAAATATTGAATCATATGACGGCACAATAGATCCCGCAGTATGGATCGAGGATTTCCTCCTCCACATCCACATGGCCCGCGGTGATGACTTACATGCCATCAAATACCTCCCACTAAAGCTCAAAGGACCAGCGCGGCATTGGCTTAACAGCTTCCCAACGGACTCCATTAGCTGTTGGGAGGATCTGGAAGCCGCATTCCTCGACAACATTCAGGGCACTTATGTCCGACCACCAGACGCCGATGACTTGAGCCACATAATTCAGCAGCCAGAAGAGTCGGCCAGGCAATTCTGGACTCGGTTCCTTACAAAGAAAAATCAAATCGTCGAATGTCCGGATGCAGAGGCCTTAGCGGCTTTCAAACACAACATCCGAGACGAGTGGCTAGCCCGGCACCTTGGTCAGGAAAAGCCGAAATCTATGGCAGCTCTCACGACGCTCATGACCCACTTTTGTGCGGGAGAAGACAGCTGGCTGGCTCGTAGTAATAACATATCAAAGAACCATGGTACCCCGGATACCAAGGACGGCAATAGCAGGTCACGTCGCAACAAACATAAGCGCTGTATTAATAGCGAAAATACCGAGGATACTCCAGTCAATGCGGGTTTCAAAGGCTCTAAACCCGGTCAGCAGAAAAAGCCATTCAAACAAAGTACGCCGGGTCCGTCCAGCTTGGACCGTATACTCGATCGCTCGTGTCAAATACACGGAACCCCAGACAAGCCAGCCAATCACACCAATAGGGATTGTTGGGTGTTCAAGCAGGCTAGCAAGTTGCTTGCCGAAAACAAAGACAAGGGGCCGCATAGCGATGACGAGGGGGAATCACGGCAGCCACACAATGGAGGACAGAATAGGTTTCCCCCACAAGTGCGGACGGTGAACATGATATACGCAACCCACATCCCCAAGAGGGAGCGGAAGCGTGCGCTCAAGGACGTATATGCGTTGGAGCCAGTCGCCCCAAAGTTCAACCCTTGGTCCTCCTGTCTGATCACCTTCGATCGCAGGGACCACCCCACTAGTATCCGTCATGGTGGATTCGCCGCACTGGTCCCAGACCCAATCATTGACGGATTTCACCTCACTGAGTCCTTATGGATGGTGGTAGCAGCCTGAACCTGCTTTATCAGGACACAGTGCGCAAAATGGGTATAGAACCCTCAAGGATCAAACCCACAAAAACGACCTTTAAAGGCATCATTCCAGGTGTAGAGGCCCATTGCACAGGCTCAATTACACTGGAATTGGTCCTCGGATCCCCGGATAACTTCCGAAGCGAAGAGTTAATCTTTGACATAGTCCCGTTCTGCAGTGGTTATCATGCGCTGCTCGGGCGAACCGCATTCGCTAGATTCAATGCGGTTCCACATTATGCATACCTCAAGCTCAAGATGCCAGGACCTCGTGGAGTTATTATAGTCAATGGAAACACAGATCGCTCTCTACGAACAGAGGAGCACACCGCGGCCCTCGCAGCAGAAGCGCAAAGCAGCCTCTCAAGGCAATCAACTAGTTCGGCGCTTCAAAGCCCGGACACCTTCAAGCGCGCTCGGAGCAATTGGCAAATGGACCACCTGGCACGATCTGAGCTCGCATAGCAATACGGCGCCCACCCAAATCCCAGCCCAACGGTAAAACTCGTGCCACGCGTAAATAATTACGCACTAAAAATATCATGGGGGGGGGGGGGGGGGGGGGGGGGAAAAACTGCGGCACGCCCCAAGACACGGCTTAAACTGCACTAGGGGCTTCCCGTTTTGTAATTTTTCTCTTTTTTCAGGACCTTAATCTCTAGAAACACTGTCCGGCAGCACTATTGCCGAACACATGATGCAACAAGCAGGGAGGCAACCAGCTACGTCATACCACGGAATTCCCAAGTGGATTACAGTAATGAGCGAAATATTCGATTTCATGTCATTCCTCAACTTGCCCTTGGAAGGGACATAGTCCTACTCTTTGCTTATCGCACTACCTGTATCACTCTACTTCAACGCGATCTTTTGACTAAACAATGCATGACATTACGACTATTATTGCATTCCTGTTATATATATAACCATGTGTTCATTAATGACGCCTTGCAACCGTACACTTTGGTACGGCCAACACACCAAGGGCTTACGTACCCCACAATACGGTGTGAAAAGTCTGAACACTTTCACAAGTGCAACACCCCGAAATTATAGCATTATATGCATCAGCTCTGAATCATGTCTTTGGTCAAATGTTGGGTTTGCCCAGCTCCTATGTTTTGGTACCTTACTGTCACATCCCTAGCTTCTGGTGTTGCCTAGTGTTTGCATCTTGCTTGCATCATGTTTAAATTTCTGAAACTTGAATTGAGGATTGTTGAAACCTCAGAAATCTGATTAAAAGAAGGGCAAGCACCCTTTAAATAGCATTCTGTGAATCCAAAATGCCCTAAAAATAGTTTAGTGAATTTTGCAAGAGTTATATATCAAACTAAAATTCTGGAACATTTTTAAGGAATTATTTGGTCTCTGAATTTAAATCAATAATCTATTTGAATTTGGGGATATATTCATAATATATAATGAATATATTTTCAAATGCTTTGAAATATTTTATGTACTTTTGGAATAGTCCAGAGAGGTAGCATGAAATATCTCTGTGTTTTGGCACTGTTTTGAATTCATTTTGAATTTTGAATCAGTGGCAAAATGTATAAATAAAAACAAAACAAAACAGAGATAAAATTAGAAAAGGCAGAGGACTTACCAGGTCCTTACTTGGCGCCCACCTCGTGGCCCAGCACTGTTGCTGAGGCCCAGCCCAGCAGGCAGCCGACACGCCAGTCGTCTCCCTCCTCCCGCCAGTCGGACGGGGCGCGTGCCCGGCGCACGCGCGCGTTCGGCGCGACACGCAGCACCCTGCCTGGCTGCCCCATCGTCGCCCTGGACGCCTCCCGTGATGCCACGCAGCCCTCTCAACCCCCTCTCACTCTCCCCCCGGCCTCGTCCCCTCCTCTGTCCTACTCCTCTCACCACCGAACGGAGCCGTTGCCACCGTCACCGTTCGTCATGGCCACCGACCTCCCCGCACCCAGCCATCCCGACCACGAGCTCCGCCTCGCTGCCGCGCACCTCTACGCCGAACCACATGACCTCGTACGCCCTGAAGCCTCGTCATCGAGCTCATCTTCTCTGCACGGCCACCGGAGATCGCCATCGTCGCCCCGTCGCCTCCAAGCCTCCCCCGAGCCACTGAGCCGCTTGTCTGATTCGCCGTGAGCTTCTCTTTCGTTCCCCTCTCTCCCCTTGCTCGATTGCGCCACATAGTCGTCGTTCCCACCAGACCCAAGAACTCACCGCCGCCGGCCATGGCGCCGCCGTAACTAGAGCGCATCCACGATGCATCCGAGCCCACCCCTGTGCTCAGCGAGTCCGCAGGACTCCGTAGCAACCCGCAGCTCGTCCTTCCGTGCATCAAAATGCCGTTTCCCAAGTGGTCGCCGCCGTCGCCCCCAGCCTCCCTGCGCCCAGCCGTGTACACCCCTAGATGCGGGCGAGCGAGGGCTCCCTTCTGGTGCCCTCAGCGCACCCAGCCGCTGCCCCTAGTGCCACCCCGGTGAGCCGCCGCTGCACCGGATGGTCGCCGACGGTTAACTCCGGCTGTGCCGACATGGCACAGCCATTAGCGGCTAATCCCTCCACTAACCAACCCCCCTAGGCCACTGACTCATGGGCCCCACGCCCTAATTAACATAGATTACATTTTCTGTTTAGTTTTAACTAACCTCAGTGGGCCCACGTGTCATCTTTGACCAAGCTAACGTGGATGTTGACTGGGCCCACATGTCTGTGACCCTAACCAGCCCTAAGACACTGACTATTGGGTCCCATGCGTCAGTTTTGACCTGGGTCAACCCAGTTGACCTGCTGACGCAATGCTGTTGTCATGCTGACGCAGTAATGGTTTCTAGATTTAAAATAATTGAGAAAATTCCAGAAAATTAGCAAAACTTCTAAAAATCTTAGAAAATCAACCATAGCTCCAAATGAAATAAATTATATATGAAAAATTATCAGAAAAATTGAAGGAATCCATCTATACCATTTTGGTGCGTGTTTGAGCAAGTTAACCTCACTGATTAGGATGAAACGTGATTAGGGCAAATTTCATAATAGGTTTGGAGTTGGAATTTGATATAGCTTTGAATTCCACTTCAATTAAAATGACTTTCTGTTGCATTAGCCAAAACACACTCATTTTGCCATGTCATGAGCATGCATTGTTGCATTGCATTGATTGTGTTTCTTCCTTGTTTGCCGGTATTGTCCCCTCTCAGTAAATGTGGTTCCGACGATGAGTTCGATGACACCGATGAAGAGCTATTACTATCTTTAGAAGTGCCAGTGAAGCAAAAAAACCCTTGTTCATTTCGATAAAATCCCACTCTCTCGCTCCTGCTCTCTTTTACTGCATTAGGACAACAACGATTCAACTGTTACATGTTGCGGTAGTTGAACCCCTTTCCTCTGCATGACATGTCATTGCCACAGTAAATAGATGAAACCCACTACCATAAGTAGGAGTTGTTTGAGCCCTGATGTGCCTACTCATTCATGCTTGTTTGTCATGCCTGCTATTGCATAGAGTTGTGTCAGGTCTGATTCATCGGGAATGAATCGGAAGTGTGTGAACATATCCTACTGTGTGTGACACTACTAGGAAAAGGGCTATAGATGGAAATGACACTAATGGCGCACCAGACATGTGGTGCGCCATTAGTATATACTAATGGCACACCATGTGTTGGGGCGCCATTAGTGTCCAAATACTAATGGCGCACCACATCCACGGTGCGCCATTAGTAACATTTTTTTTTCATTTTTTTTTCAAAACTAGTAATGGCGCACCGTGGGTGTGGTGCGCCATTACTAGTTAAACTAGTAATGGCGCACCACATCCACGGTGCGCCACTAGTAAATTATTTTCAATTTTTTTAAAATGTTTTTATTTTTTTCAAAACTAGTAATGGTGCACCGTGGGTGTGGTGCGCCATTACTAGTTAAACTAGTAATGGCGCACCACATCCACGGTGCGCCACTAGTAAATTATTTTCAATTTTTTTAAAATGTTTTTATTTTTTTCAAAACTAGTAATGGTGCACCGTGGGTGTGGTGCGCCATTACTAGTTAAACTAGTAATGGCGCACCACATCCACGGTGCGCCACTAGTAAATTATTTTCAATTTTGGCCGGACTGTTGGACTATGAAGATACAAGATTGAAGACTTCGTCTCGTGTCCGGATAGGACTCTACGTGGCGTGGAAGGCAAGCTAGGCAATACAGATATGGATATCTCCTCCTTTGTAACCGACCTTGTGTAACCCTAACCCTCTCTGGTGTCTATATAAACTGAAGGGTTTTAGTCCGTAGGATGACAACCATAACATACAATCATACCATAGGCTAGCTTCTAGGGTTTAGCCTCTCTGATATCGTGGTAGATCTACTCTTGTACTACCCATATCATCAATATTAATCAAGCAGGACGTAGGGTTTTACCTCCATCAAGAGGGCCGAACCTGGGTAAAACATTGTGTCCCCTGCCTGGTGTTACCATCCGTCCTAGACGCACAGTTCGGGACCCCCTACCCGAGATCCGCCGGTTTTGACACCGACAGTCGCCATCGTGGCCTTCTCCAGGTCTGTCCTCTTCGCTTGATCTTCCTTTTCAAGAAGCTCGTAACGGTCAGCGACATTCTTCAATTCCACAGCCATCCTGGCTATCTCGTCCCTCCTTTGGCAGTGAGTAGCCTGTTCGGCTTTCAGCTCCTTAACTGCCTTTAGGGCAGCCGCATCGCTTTTCCTGGCTTGTTCTTTGGCTCGGGCAAGATCCGCCCGAAGGTTCTCCATGGCCGCAGCTCCATCTGCATTCACACAAATGTTATAGATACTGGCATCATGCTCCTCTTCCATGTGTCGCCGGAGGAATCACATACCCTGTGCCTCGTCAAGCCCCTTGTTGACAAGTACGATGTCGGCATCTGCCACGTCAAGCTGCCAATTTAGCTCGGCAAAGTCATCAGTCCGGCTGGCCACAGGACCCTCCGCCACTTGCATATTAAGGCGGCACGATTATTCCTGGGACTATGATCCTCTGTGCGTCGTCGTCTTCAATAGCACCGAGAGTCTCAGGGGCTACTATCTACACAGGGCACATCTAAAACTGTGCGGTACTATCAAAAATGTACATCATTTCTCGTACCTCAAAACTCGTTAGTAGACTCATAAAGGCTTCATGCAACCCGCTTTCGGCGGATGAAATACTTTCAATCACCGTACCCATCAACGTGCGATGCTCTTCTGGGATAGCCGCTCGCTCTAGCAGATCCCTCAGTACGTCCGACCGCACACCAGACGGTGCCGGACTCTTTCGATTGCTCTCTTCAAGAGCCGGATACTAAGGACTTCGGGTGGCCATAGGATTGCCTTCTGGCCTTGCCGGATCAGGAGAAACCCTCCGCGACAACACCTCGGGGTCGCCCACCTCATGAGGCGGTATGGCAGGGGGAGGCGTTTCGCTCTCCATCATCTCTGGAAGAAGATCCCCTGAAGACAAGCTCTGCTGAGAAGGGCTAAGATCCGAACTGCAAGATAAACGCTTCGGTTATTTTCCTCAGAAGTAAAGCAAGGTATTTTCATTATTAAGTTCCCTTTTACTTACAGCTTGGTGGAGGGCTGATCCCCTTGATGACATAGTGCGGCCGGGGTAGCCCCCGGGGCAGGACCCTCCGGTGAAGATTTCTTCCCCTGTTTGGAGACCATTGTCTCCGGGTCCTCGGAGGCGGTCCTCTTCCTTCCCTGGGAGAGGAAGTTTCAGTCCCTCCTCCCCGGCTAATCTCCTTCGCAGAGGCGCTAGCCTCCTTCTTGCCCCCTTAATCTTCTCCTAAGGGTGCTTGATAAGGCGCGATCTCCAGCATCCTGGTTAGCAGGGGATTTGGTGAGGTCTCAGGGAGGGGGGCCGGACACCTGATCAACTTTGCCTTCGCTATCCAATCCTGGTCAAAGAGCGGCTTTTTTAGGACGAGGTTGTGATAAATAAACGGACAGTGTGTTCGGATGCGGGGCTACTTACTTGGGTATCCGGACGATTGCAGCTCAGGCATGCATCCTTAGTGATGTCCGGAGACATTATTTGTGGTCCGAAGAACAATTTGTACATCTCCTCGGGCGTCATGCCGAGGAAGTGTTGGATAGCTCGCGGTTCCTCCGGGTTGAACTCCCACATGCGGAGGGGGCGGCGTTTGCAAGGTTGGACTCGATGAACTAGCATAACTTGCACTACCATAACCAGACTGAAATCTCTCTCAAAGAGATTTCGTATACAGCATTGCAGTATTGGCATGTCCTTGGCTGGACCCGATCTCAGCCCCCTGCTGATCCATGACATCAGTTATGGTGGGGGGGCTGAGCGAAAGGTGGGGGCAGCTACCCACTTGGCACTTCGGGGAGCTGTGATGTAGAACCACTCCCGCTGCCACAATCCGGACACCTCTGGGAAGCTACCCTTAGGCCATGTAGGTCAGCAATTTTGCTTATTGAAGCACCTCCGCACGTTGCGTGTTGCCCCTTGATCATCTTCGGCTTCACATCGAAGGTCTTGAGCCACAGGCCGAAGTGAGGGGTAATGCGGAGGAAGGCCTCACATACGACAATAAATGGCGTGTGAAGAAGGGAATTTGGGGCCAGATCATGAAAATCTAGCCCATAATAGAACACAAGACCCCTAACAAAGGGACCCAGAGCGAGGCCTAGTCGTCGGAGGAAGTGGGAGACGAACACGATGCTCTCGTTGGGTTCGGGAGTAAGGACGACTTGCCCTTGGGTAGGCAGCCGATGCGAAACTTCGGCGGTCAGATATGTGGCCTCTCTCAACTTCTTGATGTCCTCCTCCGTGATGGAGGAAGGCATCCACCGACCTTGAAGGTTGGATCCGGACATAGTTGAAGGTCCGAAGTGCCTAAACCTGAGCTTTGGGTGTTGGAACTCGAGGCGGGAGGCGGATTTGATTAAGATCGAGAGGAAAAAGTCTTGTCCCCTTTATAAAGAGGGTGAATATCAAGCGTCCTCCTCATGGCCGTTTGGGACTTGCCTAAAGATCTAGGAGTCCTACACATAGGCACAGTTGGGTTACCCACGTCCATATTGATGAGAATCCCGTGATAAAGGGGACACGATCTCTGCTTCGACAAGACATGCCAAGGAAACCGCCTCGCGAAACACGCTGAGATGGGTTATGAAAAACGATTCGAATAAAGACCTGGCTGTGGTGTGATGTCACGCTACGGGGTACGTCAGCAGATTAGATTTGTGGAAATATTATTCTCTCTACGGTGGTATGTGGAACTCGTTTTGCAGAGCCAGACATGATCCTCGTGTTCAAAATCTTCTATGAAGTATTCGGAGGAGGAACCCGCCTTGCAATGCCGAAGACAATCTGCGCGCCGGACTCATCGTCATTGAAGCCTGGTTCTGGGGCTACTGAGGGAGTCCTGGATTAGGGGGTATCTGGACAGCCAGACTATATCCTTTGGCCGGACTGTTGGATTATGAAGATACAAGATTGAAGACTTCGTCCCATGTCCGGATGGGACTCTCCTTGGCGTGGAAGGCAAGCTTGGCAATACGGATATGGAGATCTCCTTCCTTGTAACCGACGCTGTGTAACCCTAGCCCCCTCTGGTGTCTATATAAACCGGAGGGTTTAGTCCGTAGGACCAAGAACAACAATCATACCATAGGCTAGATTCTAGGGTTTAGCCTCTTCGATCTCATGGTAGATCAACTCTTGTACTACTCATATTATCAAGAACAATCAAGCTGGACGTAGGGTATTACCTCCATCAAGAGGGCCTGAACCTGGGTAAATATCGTGTCCCCAGCCTCCTGTTACCATCCACCTTAGACTTACAGTTCGGGACCCCCTACCCGATATCCTTCGGTATTTACACCGACAGTCACTATTTAAATAACCGTATTTCATATTTGCGCAAACATGGATGTCTGTCTCCATATCGTTTCGGGATGTCTTTCTCCATATCGTTTCTATCCGCACAATCAGAAGCACACACCTAAGTTTTAGTAGAACTGCTCAAAATGATATGGCTATCCCTCGTTGTCGTCGTCTAACCACCCGTCTTCCCCATATTCCTACATTGGTAGTTACTAGGTAGAATGACCAAGGCAATATAAAAGAAGTTGATTCGTACGTTTTACTTCCTGATTGCAGTGCAGGGACGAGCGAAAACAACTGCATTCTAGTCCGGAATGCACTTTCTACCAGTTCATCCATGGACGACTAGCTGGCACTGCTGCGCGGCAGTTTGTTGGACAGGTGCGCAGACAAGAGGCATTATGGTCTACTTATTTATGCAAATAGTGGTGCTTAAATTTAGTGGAATGCACAAGAAATTCAGCTGGTCAGTACACTACATGGTTTAGTTCAGCATTCCAGCTGAGAACACAATTATAATTTGTTATTCTGGAATGAGAGAACCTAACCCTGGATGGTGGCAACAAGAAAAAACCAGAGTGAACTCCGGGAAATTTAAGCCTGCCGGGAGGCCCTTTGCTCAGAGAAGCCTTGCTTGCTTTTTCCTGATTTGTATACCTTCTCACAACTTTGTCTTTTGCTGTGAACTAGTATATCTTTGTTATGTTCTATGAATCATTGAGATGTATAAAATTGCTTAACTTATGCTTTTCAAGTTTTTTATGAAGCCGAGATTAATGTGAGTGTTCCACATGAACGTTGGACTAGCGTGTGAACGTTTGGAATTTATATTGTGGCCTCAGTTAACTGCATGAACCACTGTAACAAGATACATGGTTGCTTATATGTCAGACAGCAGATTGTTGATTGTTAGCTGGTCGATAGCCTAGTGTTGAAGCAAGCTGAGCCAATGTGCCGTGTTTTGCACAACTACTTACAAGTGGGGTAGCACCAACAGTGTTTACATGTACTTATGTATACGTCGGTGCACAGTTCTCAAAAGAGTATTCTATTTCATCAAAACACACACTGCTTGTATGATAAAACTAGTGAGGACGCATCTGTTTCGGCAACAATTACGATCATTCACGGGCACACAAAAGTAGCAGCAATTCCCATAGACGGATTCAAACAGTGTACTAGCCCAGAGGGCTCGATAACAGGCAAGGTTCGGATAATTAGACAGAATCCAAACTACTATTAAACACTAGCTGGGGCAACTATTTCATGCCTCGATCTAATTTGGGCTGGACACAAGACGGACCTTGCCATGAACATCATCGAGGACGTCCGGCAGCAGCTCAATCCTATGAACCTTCATGAAGAAAACCTTGTGGCCTTGCCACTCATAAACTTTTTTGTGGAGGCATTCCATGTCATTCTCCTACGTAAGCTTGACAAGAATAGTATGCCTCACAAATGAAGGAGTAGCTTTGAACTTCTTGTGCTTCAGTACACCCTGGACAACACGCCTGACAACAGTCTGGCTGGAATACAACTCTTCATTGGTATAAGCGCAAATGACTTCCAGGATCCAACAGCCTAAAAACTCTGTTTCCTAGTGCGTATATTCAGGTCATCCGCCTCATAGCGAGTGACATGTACAACCACACAATCCTTGTCTGCATCAGGGCTCTAATTGAAACAGAAACAAATTTTGAATTACTTTCCAGTATAAGAAACACAAGTTATTTAAACCACTATGTATAGCATGCCATCGAAGCTAATAAATTATTGCATTATTCATCACCACATACTTAGATGAAAACCATAATCGGGATCGGCAAAGAAGAAAATCACCTTGGGCAGCTCAGTGGGGGGGGGGGGGCACATCCTCGAAGGGGGAAAACTGCTCCTGCAGTGCCACGGGGGCCATAACCTCAAACAGGGCGTTGACCATCTCCGTAGTGGCCGTGAGCGTATCTGGGGTCGGCTCGGTGGCTGCCTCCATCTTCTTGGAGCTCTCTGTCTCGTGGGGATCAGCCTCCCTCATCTGCTCCAATATCGGCAGATCTTTGGCTGGTTCTGCTTGGTCCATCATGAAACTGACGAATACTCTAGGAGACCACTGAAAGGAAAACACAATCGCAATGACAGTGAAACAAAAAAAGAGAGTGAGGATTGGTTACTACTTTGCAAAAGTTCTTTTTTTCTCTGAACGAAAATATACCAACATCACGGATCCGCTTACCTTCCCTTCGTTAGGAGAGAAGAACAGTGGCATATGTGAGTGTTGCCTTTCTTGAAGACGGTGAGGGAGAAGGGGATTCAGCGAAGAGTGAAATGATGGTTGCTCCATCCGTCAAACTTAGACTACGGGGAGGTGGGGTTTTGTGATACGACAGCTCGTTATTGCCGCGCTACGACCAGGGTAACTCTCCGCCTGCATACTGCCTTCTAATTTGGTGGATGGCATTTGGGCCCGCGCGCTGCATGGCCCGCATGTCGGTGAATGAAAGTATAACGACATTCAGTAGAGGAAGACGTTTCGATGACCTGGGAGGAGCCAGAAGCGGTATTGTATCCCCTGTACTAGTAGTAACTGTTTTTCTGGGTAGCTGTAGAGTGTCTCCATTGTACTAGTAGTAATTGTTTCTCTGGGTCCAAGACAAAATAGCCCATCCACCCTAGTAAATATTAAAATCAATTCAAAATTCCATATATTTACTGAATGAGAGGCGCTACCCACACCCAGCACACCGCCCCCCACAAAAACTGGGTGTTCTTCTTCCTCCTCACTCCCACTCACCTCACGTCAGCTCGCTCCACTCGTACCCCCAAATTCCTCACCTCACTCCTATAGAAAACCCCAGCTCCCCTTCTTCCTCACTACTACAGAAAAAGCCCAGCTCCCCTTCTTCTTCACTCGCACTATAACTAGGCTCGTCATTCGTTACTCTGCTCAAATCCATGAGCGTGACGCGACGCCCTCGAGGAAAATGGAGTCGCCTGACCCCAGCACCAAGAAGATGAGGCTCCCGCCAGCGGCGATGCCTGTTGTAGATCCCGCATCGGCAGCGTGGGGAGAAGCGGCGACCCTGCCCCCACCGAATCCCAGGAACCCTTAGAATCTCGGGTGGACTGCATCAGCGATCTCCCGGACGCCGTCCTTGGGGAGATCATCTCGCTTCTTCCCACCAAGGATTGCTGCCGCACCCAAGCCCTCTCAATTCGATGGCACCCTCTATGGCGAGTCATGCCCCTTAATCTCGACTGTCGTCAGCTATCTCTCTTCAATGATTTTGAAATACCCAGAGCCATCATCTCCTCCCACTAGGGCTCCGTTCAAAGCCTGTGCATCCCGTCATGCTACCTGAGGAAGCATACCATGCCATGCACGATGGACGCCTGGCTGAAATCCCCTGAATTCACAGAACTACAGCTGCTTGAGTTCTACTATTCCCCTGGAAATCACCTACCAGATACCGAACATCATCTACCTGTGCCCTCAGCACCGATGTCCATCTCGCGGTTTTCCTCCTCTCTCCACACCGCCACCTTTGCGCTGTGCGACCTACCAGACCATCTGGTACTAAACCATCAACTCCCATTTCTGAAGAAACTTTCACTTATGCGGGTTCGTATATCGGAGGCCTCATTGCACAGCATCATCCACTCTAGTTGCCCTGCCCTGGAGTGCTTGGTGCTTGTTTTCACAGTTAGAATCGGTTGTCTCCAAATAAAGTCACCTAACCTTGCAAGAATTGGAATTTGTTTTGACGGAAGGCAGCTCATCATCCAAGATGCCCCATCACATCAAAGGTTGATCATTGATTCTAGTTATTCACCGTTGCAAATAACCGTCCTCTCTGCACCTAAACTGGAGACCTTGGGTGTAATACATGATCTCTGTGCTCATTTCAATATGGTGTTTGGCTCCACAGTTCTTCAGGTACTTTACATTATCATCTACACTTGTAACCATAAGCTGCATTTTAAATTTCTGTGCATAAGTTATATGTCATCTTGGAGTGCACATCTTCTACTAATATTATGTTCTATGCTCAATGAAGAGTTTCTCCATGGATGGCCTATCAATGGTGCTGGATTCTATCAAGATCTTATATATCCAAATGAATAGTTTTGATCTAAACAAGATTATTGGCTTGCTGCAATGCTTTCCATGTCTGGAGAAGTTGTATATAAAGGTGATAATTTCGCGCACATTGGAAGCCCGCATATAGTGTACTAGAATTAACCGTTCAGTTGTTGCTCTTTCGACACTCCTTTTTTTAGACCTTAACAGTTTTCAATCTTCATGTCTATTTAGGCAATAGGATGGGGTAAGAAAGTTAAAACCAATCAGTGGATTCGTAAGCATCAGTATTTTCTCACTTCTCATGAGATTCGATTGAAGACAATAATGCTAGAATGATATGTAGCCAACCGTGCAAACACTAGATTTGTCACATTCTTCCTGCTGAATGCAAGGTTACTATTGTCCATCCGGATTAAGTTTATCAGCAGCATGGATTTGATGGATGGGTATGTGGAAGAGCAAAAAAAGGAGTTTCGGGTGGGCAAAAGAGCTTCTGAACGTGGCGGGCTTCTATTTACAACATATTGTCGTCATAATCCAGTAAATTTTATGACCCAGGATGTTCACTCTATGGACCTGACTGATCCATTTGACTGTGACAGCCAAAAAGAGTGCTGGAGTTAGATGTTGTTGCCCTTTTCAACCTAGGTTTTTTTTGTAAACCTAATGAACAATTAACCCTTATGCTTTTGTACAGTTTGTAAGCTGGAGTTAGATGTTCTTGACCTTTTCAAGTCGGCTGTGACTGTCATATTTTCTTTGAAGCAAGGCAAATGGCTTGCCAATCATTTAATTTAGCGTGAAATATTGTAACAACTAACAAATCCCAACCAAGGGAAATAACATCACTCTCGCCGGCTGCTTGAGCACACTATGCATTACAGAAGCCAAGTGATTGGCCCCCACCAGCACCCACAAACTTATTTCCAACTAGCACATCAAATAGGCTGTAAATTTTCATAGGAAGGGTTGCATGACCGTGACAGATTTGGATTCTGACATTTGGGACTAGCGAGGAAATAGCCTATCCAAGGTGGTGTCAACTTACTAGCCAGTCAACAAACAATTCTGCCTACCAGCCGTTGGATTGACATCCAACATCTGTCATGTATCTTCTATCTCTTGTCTTCTTCTTCCTCCAGCCACCCAAACCAAACCTCCCCGTCGGCTCCGCCTGCTCCCGCTTCCCATGGCTGGCTATGCCTCCGCCGCCCTACCGTACGTACCCTCCAATGTTGGCCAGTCCCTCCCTCTATTCCCCCACACGTCCTATTATTCTCCGGTGACGTCAGCCCCAACACACAACCGCACCCGAACCAGTCAACCCTCGTATTCCCCTCCGCCTGCGACTGGACCGGTGCATCTTCCACGGCTCCTGTTCGTTCTGTCTGAGGCCTTGCCGTTGTCCTCCGCCTTGCGTCCTTGGTTCGCTCGCCGTGCGCAGTGCGCCTCCCACTTGCGTTGTCAATGTCGTCAAGAACTGAGAGGAAGAAGGAGATGACTGTACGTGGAGAGGATGATAGTAGGGACCCACCAGCGTCGTGGCAATACGCAAGCAAGTGCCTCTATATTACAAGCCCAAAAATATGGTTCCTCCTAATGGTTGGACATCTGGGGCTCACGCCATTGTCAACGTAGTCAATAAACGAGAGAATCACACTACGAGCGGCTGACACCAGGGACCCAGCAGGTCGTGCAGTTCTTTTTTAGGAACAAGCAGTTGTTTATACTAATTTTAGCGACGGATCAGGGTAACAACGGGGCTGTGCGGGGGCTGTGGCCCGTCTAGCCAGGGTTTTATTTATGTTTACCACATCATGAGCCCAGTTGTGTTTTTTCTTGCTGAAAATGGCTAGCCCAGTTCTATTATCCAAACGAGGCCTACTTTCTTTATCAGCACTGCTGGCTGCAAATCTTTCAAGGCGAGGAGGGTTTCATTCGGTTTGCCCAGAAATGGGCTGTACATTTTTAGAACACATCAAACTGGGAATTAGTTTCAATTTTTTTATATTACAAGATTTTAAATTCCATTGATTTTTATGCATGGACAATTATTTGGATTTTATATTTATATAAATTATTTTTCAGAATAGTTTGAATGTGAATCGATATTTCGGGAATAAAAACAGTTGACCGCACCGAAATATGCAAAAAATTCATGTACTTTTTAACTGTGGCCACAATATGGGGTGTAATGCTAACAAAAATAAGATGGGCTCCAAAAAAATTCTTAAGAATTAGCAAATGACCTGTACATTATTAGAAATAATGCACACGAGAGCAGTGACTGTTGGATGTCCATCCAACGACTGTCGTGCTTCTTCAATCTCTGCTATTCCTGCTCCAGCCGCTCAAACAAGCGCCGACGGGACTGCCTGCGCCCTTCTCCCGTGGCCGGCTATGCTGCCGCGCAGGCCTCACCGCCCCACCGTACTCCCAACACTGGCCTAGCCATACCTCTACTCACGCACACCCGCTGTTATTCTCTGGCGACGGCAGACCCAGTAAACACTCGTACAATCATACTCCCCTCCGCGTGGGAAACAACTGCCGAGTCTTCCCTGCCTCCGTGCCGTTCCCTTCCTAGGCCTCACCATCGTCCACCGCCCTGGTGCTCTTGGTGCGGCCTAGTCAATGTGGTCAATGAACGACATCCATCAGAAGTGGACTGTATGTGGAGAGGTTGACAGCTTGGTCCATGGCTGCACGTAAGGAAATGCCTCCTTATTACGCGCAAAATAATGATTCCTCCACCTTATAGCTAGGACCCACGGGAAGGGCTTCTGTATTTCACGGAAAAAATGTTCCTCCCGCTGGTAGGTCGGACCCACCCGCTATATCTTCACACGCAAGGAAGTGCCTCCTTATGATGCACAAAAAAATGAATACCCCCTGCTAGCTGGGACCCACCATAGTGGGTGGCTTACTTGTGGGCCTACTAAGTTGACAGAGACAGAGGGCTTTGTCAACTTAGTCGATATGAACAATTCTAGCTCCAGTGACCGTACGATGTCAATCCAACGGCCATAGTGTTTCTTCAACCTCTGGTCTTCTTGCTCCAGCCGCCCAAAGCAGCGCTGGTCATGCCACCTGCTCCTGCCTCCCGTGGCCGGCTGTGCTGTCGCGGAGGCCTCACCGCCCGTATATTAATCCCACCGCTGGCCAGGCCATCCTCCACTCACCCACACCCCCTGTTATTCAGCGGCGACGGGAGCCTCACACCGCAGCCGAGACAGTGAACCCTCGTACACCTCTCCGCGTGGGCATCCACTATCGCATCTTCCCCGGCTCCGCGTCCTCCCCCTCCTAGGACTCGCCGTCGTCCACTGCCTTGGTGCTCTTGGCGCGGCATGGTCAATGTGGTCAACGACCGACTTCCATCGGCAGAGTCCTGTACGTGGAGAGGCTGACAGCTGGGTCCACGGCCAAAGCCTAGTTTTTTTGTGATTTGCCAAGTAAGTTCCTTTGTCAGGCCTATTGGGCTGCAAATCTTTCAAGACGAGGAGAGCTTCATTCTGTTGGCCGAGAAAATGGCCTATCAGTAATGAGAAATGGGTTGTACATTTTTAAAACACATCAAACCAACAATTAGTTTCAAATTTCTTTTTTCATTCTGATATTTTAAATTGCATTAATTTTTATGTGTGGACAATTTGTTGGATTTTATATTGATATACATTTATTTTTAAAATTAGTTTGAATGTGACTCGGAATTTCGGGATTAAAAACAGTTTGGACCGCACCGGAATATGCAAAATTTCGTATAATTTTTAACCATGGCCACAATATGGGCTATAATGCTAACAAAAAGAATATGGGCTCCAAAAGAACCTTAAGAATTAGCAAATGGGCTGTAAATTATTAGAAATAATGGCAGATGGGTTGTATGCTGTTTTCCACAGATTTGAGGCTATCCTAAAACAAGGTTGACGCACAAGTAGTGACTGTTGGATTTCCATCCAACGGCCGTCGTGCTTCTTCAATGTCTGCTCTTCCTGCTCCAGCTGCTCAAACAAGCGCCGGTGGGACTGCCTGCTCCCTCCTCCCCACGGCCGGCTGTGCTGTCGCGCAGGCCTCACCGCCCCCATCGTACTCCCATCGCTAGCCTAGCCATCCCTCTAATCACCCACACCTGCTGTTATTCTCCGGCGATGACAGATTAACCAGTAAACCCTCGTACAGTCGTACTACCCTCTGCATGGGAAACAACTGCCGAGTCTTCCCTGCCTCCGTGTCGTTCCCTACCTAGGCCTCACTGTCATCCACTGCCCTGGTGCTATTGGCGCGGCCTGGTCAACGTGATCAACGAACGACATGCATCTGAAGTGGACTGTGCGTGGAGAAGCTGACAGCTGGGTCCACGGCCGCACACATGGAAATGCCTCCATATTACGCGCAAAATAATGATTCCTCCACCTGACATCTGGGACCCACCAAAAGGGCCTCTGTATTTCGCAAAAAAACAAACCAGTGAACCCTCATACTCCTCTACGCGTGGGCATCCACTGCCGCGTCTTCCCCGGTTCCGTGTCGTCCCCTTCCTAGGCCTCGCTGTCGTCCACCGCCCTTGTGCTCTCGGTGCGGCGTGGTCAACGTGGTCAAGGAACGGCTTCCATCGGACGTGGACTATACGTGGAGAGGCTGGCAGCTGGGTCCACGGCCGCAGCAAAGAAGTGCCTCCTTATTACATGCAAAATAATTATTCCTCCACTTGACAGCGGGAACCCACCGGATGGGCCACCATATTTCACGAAAAAAACGTTTCCCCCTGACTGCTGGGACCCACCAGCTACATCTTCGCACACAAGGAAGTGCGTTCGGGCAAAAAAACAATTCACCCCCTGACTGGTGGGACCCACCAGCTACATCTTCGCACGCAAGGAAGTGCTTGACAGTCGGGACCCACCTAGTCAAAGCGTACATAGCGTTGTCATTCTGGTCGCGAACGTGTATGTACATACTGGTCGATGTAGAGGCGTGCACGTGTCGTAGTAGAGGCGCGCACGTAGCATCTACATGTGCACACATCGGCCAGTGTGCAAGAAAGAAAATACGGCCACGTACGTACATACGGGCAGGATCTCGAACGCCTACTCGCGCATACGTATGGCCAGGGCTCATGTACATGGCTGGGTTGGAATGGTAGAAACATCGTTGTCGTCGTGTTCATGGGGAGCCAACCGGCTGGGTCGGAATGGAATGCGTCGTCGTGTTCATCGGGAGGGCTTGGACGGAACAACTGATGGAAACGAGGCCTGGCGTACCGCAGAATGGAGGAAACGGCCTCGTGTTCGACCGGCCACGTTCAAAACAGGATCATGTTCAGCAGGACAGGTCTGGCGTACCGCAAAACGGAGGAAACGGACCTCCTACGGTCGAAACGGGGGTCCTGTTGATCGGGAGGGGTGCGGCGTACCGCAAAACGGAGGAAATAGACTTGTGTTGGAGCACTACGTTCGAAACGTGGGTCCTGTTCATCTCCACCGTTGACCCCCTCCAGCCTCCACGGGCTACTGTTCATCCACCACGATCTCCTCCAGCCTCCACCTGCACTATTCATCCACGAGCTCCTGTTCGTCCAGCGTCCACTGCACGCTACTCCACCGGCTACTGTTCAACCTGCCCTCTCCACGGGCTCCTGTTCAACCACCCCTCCACGGGCTAATGTTCATCCTGCCCTCCACCATCTACTGTTCATCCTTCCCTCAACTGGGTGGTCCTGTTCATCCTGCCCTCCATGGGGTCCTGTTCATCCAGCCCCAACCGGCTCTATCGAGTAGGGTACTGTTCATCCAGAGGCAACACCACGGGGTCATGTTCATCCACCCCCACCGGGAACTGTTCATCCAAACCCCCTGCAATGCTCACTGTTCATGCAGAGGCAGCATAGATCAGCTTCAGTTAGCAGCAGTAGTGAAGGAATCGCTCGATCGGGTTCAGTTAACAGCCATCGATCGATCGCTCGGGTTCAATAACGCGTAGCCTGCAGTGCAATCGCTCGGGTTCAGTTAGAGCCCAATGCCTCCCACACACGCGCGTACATACGAGAGAAATGCGCATTGCTTGGCCCCCGACCACCCACCATAACCGGGGACTCCCCGATATTTTCCACGCCCTCGCTTCTACCACGGTTTTTTCCGTCATGGAAGGCCCAAAGAATGTCATGTAGCAGCGTCTCCGTCCCGCCCAGGATAAAAATCCCATTTTCTATCATGATTTTTTGTCATAGAAGTAGGACCCCACCACATCTATGATGATACCGGGTTTTGTCACAATTATCATCACAGAAACACCAAGATGTATCTAGATTTGAAGGAATGTTTCTGGTGGACAGGTATGAAGAAGGATATTGCTGATTATGTAGCAGTATGTGACGTATGTCAAAGAGTTAAGGCAGATCACCAGAAGCCAGCAGGATTACTTTAGCCTAGGCCGATACCTGACTGGAAGTGGGATCAACTTGGCATGGATTTCATCACCGGATTACCCAGGACACGATCAGGTTACGATTCCATCTGGGTAGTAGTTTATCACTTGACCAAAGTAGCTCAATTTATCCCTGTGAAAACTACATATACGAGTGCGAAGTTGGCCAAGATATATATGACCAGGATCATATGTCTGCATGGAGTTCCGAGGACCATTGTATCAGATAGAGGAACACAGTTTACTTCGAAGTTTTGGAGTCAATTACACCAGACTTTGGGTACCAGGCTAGAGTTCAGTATAGCCTTCCATCCACAGACAGATGGACAGGCCGAGAGAGTCAATCAGATTCTGGAGGACATGTTGAGAGCTTGTGCGCTAGATTATGGATCTAGATGGGACGATAATTTGCCTTATGCAGAGTTCTCATACAAGAACGGTTACCAAGCTAGTTTGAAGATGGCCCCTTTTAAAGCCTTGTATGGAAGGAGGTGCAGCACCCCATTGATCTGGGATGAAGTTGGAGACCGTTAGTTGTTCGGACTAGATTTAATCAAGGAGTCTGAAGAGAAGATTTAGTTGATTCGTGATAGACTGAAGGTAGCTCAGACCAGACAGAAGAGTTATGCAGATACTAAACGTAAGGAGGCAGCCTATGAAATCAGAGACAGAGCATATCTCCCTATGTCACCACTTCGAGGAGTTAAATGATTTGGAGTCAAGGGAAAGTTAGCCCCAAGATTTGTAGGACCTCATAGAGTATTGGAACGTATGGGAGAAGTGGCCTACAAGTTGGAGTTACCCGAAGGATTGTCAGGAGTTCATGATGTGTTTCACGTTTCCCAATTAAAGTGCCACGCAGAGATGGCCGATATTCCTCTGAGAGATACGGTGCCCGTGGAAGCAATTCAGTTGGAGAGTGACCTAACCTAAGAGGAGAAACCCGTCAAGATTCTCAAGGTTGCCAGCCGAGTTACACGCAGGAAGGTCATCAAGTTTTGCAAAGTTCAGTGGAGTCACCATACAGAGGAAGAAGCCACCTGGGAGCGAGAAGAAGACCTACGGAAAGAGCACCCACAACTATTTGCTAGACAACCCGAATCTCGAGGGCGAGATTCATCTTAAGGGGGGTAGGTTTGTGACATCCCAATTTTCTATTTGGATGGTAATCATTAGGTCATCATATGCATCCATGACTCTTGCATTTTGAATTGGTTTTATTTGGACATTTTGATCCTAGATACCTTAAGCAACTCAAGGACCATAAGAGAGAGTTGGAGGTTTTCATAAAATTACATTTTTTAAATTTTAAAAATTGGTAAACTGGATCAAAGTGGTTTTTATTTGAAATTATTTTTCCAACTATTTCAAAATAAATAAAATAATGAGAGAAGATAATATAACTTCTTCAAAATAGAGGAAATAATGGACATTTAATTTTGAATAAAAATATTTTATTTTGATTTTCATTTGAGATTTTATTTGGTTAAATTAGGGAAAAATTGCATTTTTGAAAATTGCATTTTATCCGAGAAAAATGTTCATGTTGTCCTAAATATTAGGAGCGTATCGTGAAAATTATTTTTGGGATTCTAGGATTTTTATTTATTTTATTTTGGATTTTTCCATTTCGGCGAAACTATAAAAAAAACTCTTCGACCAACTGGGTCGAAGCCTAGCCGGCCCGCAACCGTCGCCGCCTTCCCCGCGCGGGAGTCCCATGTCGCGCCGCCGTCACTCGGATTCTGAGCCGAACTCGGCCGCCGCCCGTGCCCCCTCCCCCAAGCCGGCACACCCCCCTCCTTAAATACCCCACCGTTGCGGACCTCTCCTCCTCAACTCGCTCGCCACCGCCACCTGCCTCGCCCCTCCACCCGAGCCGCCCCGTCGCTGCATGCGCTCGCCGTGGCCGTGCCACGCCGCACTGCCGCCTCCCGCCGCTGCGGACGCTCCCCGCCGCCGCCCCGCTGCCGCGCCGGAGCCGCCGTCCCGCCTCTCCGACCTCACCGGAGAACGCCATTGTCGCCGCCGGCCGAACCCGCGTGAACTGGTAAAAACCGATCGGTTTTCTTCAGTTTTTTGTTCAGTTTTTCTTTTAGATCGGTTTTATTTTTTTAGGATTTGTTAATTAGCAAATGTTCACCCCTTTAATTTTGTTAACGAACGAATTCATTCATTAGTTTCTGTTAGCGGACGTTCGTCCGATATATTTTTCTTTTTAGTTTTATTTTCGGCCAGGGACCAATACATAATTATTTTCATCGCAGATTAGTCCCTGACCTTCAAACCCTCACTACTTTTTGCTCGTTTATCCAAATCTAGTGAAACCAACGCCAAAATCTTCGTCTTGTTCCCCTCTGTCCATATAATCAACTTGAACATGATTTTCGAATTTCAAAATTTGGTTTCAAGCAGATTTGAATTCGAACTTCTTTTGATCGTAGTTTGAGTTTCGTATCTCCGATTCGATTGATTCTTTTTGCAAATCGAAGATCTTCACTTGAAATTTCTGTTTAGATCTTTTCCTTTTGTTTTTCCTTTGAATCTTATGCTTGAGTGCTTATGTATGCTATTGTTTGTTCAAGATAGAGTTTCTGGAGTGCGAAGCTTGCTACTACGAATCTCTAGGCTTTTCCGATCGTCAGCAAGGCAAGTAACACTTTGATCATATCCCTTTATTACCCAGTTTTATGCATTACTTTCAACCCTCAAACATTGCACGAGTAGGAATTTGATAACATGTTGGTATTGGGAAGTAGTTGATGACGTAGGAACCTATTGCCATACAATCAAACCCTGGTGTTATTGTGTTATGATTGCACTACTTTGCTATGCTCGTAGACGTGGATTGGTATGTGAGACTCATGAATGATGTGAGAATTATTTATATCTAAGGGAAATTTTAAGGTGGCTACTTTAATACACATCTGGGTGGATTGGTTGTGGGCACCTGGGGAATCCAGTGTTGTGCAAGGAGATCCCAGGGTACTCGTGTGATCCTCCTATGGAATGCCACCCAGGCTCAAAGGGATCATAAGATATTTCATGCTAGAAACTTCTATGTGCAGCCACAAGCCATTATGGGCTCTGGCATAGTTGAATAAGTTGTGGGAATCCTTTCCATGATGGGCTAGCAGATGTAGGGGAATTGTAGGTGTACCGGCCTATCTGTCGGTTAAGGTGATCTCTTCGGAAAGACTGTGTCTCGGTCATCTATTTCTCAAACATAATGCAGTGTGAGAAATACAATGGAGGAGATCGAGTCTTGTGGGGAAAAGTGTGCCAACCTCTATAGAGTGTATAAACTAATCATGGTTAGCCGTGTCCCCGGTTATGGACATCTTGAGTATCTAGTACTTGAATTATTATGTTGATCTCATCACTCTACTTAATGAATTTGTTGGGTTATTCATGTTAATTTGGGATTGAGTTGGCACTACAAGAAACCTATTAATACGTGACGGTTCTAATCCGTCACGGGCTAGGCAAAATCCGTCATGGGTGCCCATCCTTGACGGATTTGAAATCCGTCATGTATATCACGTCATAATTTGACATGGTGCCATCCATGATGGTTTTTGACCGTCAAGGATCTATCCTAGGCCCGCCCACAGCCCAAACCATTGTGACGGAACAGACCGTCATGGACCAACGCCACGTAGAGTTTTCAATTAACCAACTAGAATGACGTGGCCGCCTACGTGGACACTATTTTTCGTCACAGAAATCGTCATGGATATCCTACATGGGGTAGCCCATTAGTTCGACCCGTTAGCCTATTTCATGCAGCCCAATTTTCAACAATTACATTTTAAAGCATGATGCGTTATGAATCATAATGCTAAGACAACGTATTTCCAAAGTGCCTCACGTGCACATATGTATCAATATATGCAGTCATCTGCAAGCATCTATAACATAGCAGTTTACAAAATCCTCCATGAAATGATAATTTACAACATAGATTAATAAAATATCACTCAGCAAAGTTAGAAAATAGTACAATCCAGTTCACACAAACAGAACATCTAAACTATTGAAGTTGTTATTCAAGTTCTTGCCATCGGCCCTCCTGATGGAAACTATCATGTCGTGCGAATTTTGATGGGCAGCACCAAGTAGCCTGGTACGCAATCATACCTAGCATATTTACAAGACCATTAGATATTTGTAGATATGCATAGATTGTAAAATAAGAGAACTGTAACAAAGTAAAAACGAATAACTCCTGCTCTCCAAAATTCTTAAATCTTGCAGTGCTACAAACGAAAATAACATAGTATCCACTACATATATAAGTTTCATGTAGATCCATATTAATTAAGACAACCAAGTTGTGGGTAAAATTTTTTTTTACGTACTTGTGCATATCATCCAAACAAGAAAAAGGAAAAAAACGGTCTAACAAAGGGGACAATACATCAATGTTGGGGATATCGCTTATCGGGAACTTATCGGTCGACCTACGATAAGGGGTAAATCGGCCAGTTTATTAGCATATCAGCCGATTTATCGCCATATCGGTTGATTTATCGGCCGATTTATCTTATCGATCAGACCACGGTAACGATAAATCAGCCGATTTATCGGAATATCGGAAGATATCTTGAACAGTGCAATACATACAACAGTGCACAAGATTCGTTCAATTATCATATGTCCAGTGATCCTTGATGATAAGTTATTAAGATAAGAGAAGGGATAGTTATGTGTTGAGAAAACAAGATCTACGTACTTCTATAGTTGTGTCCAGTAATACATTATTTTTCCAGCCTTGTAAGTAGGCATGAATGGTTGAGGCGGAGGCGGTCTTCGGGGGCTGGCGATCAGGTGCTTACAGTAGTAAAAAAACAATTGCTTGACAAGTAAACTTCAAATGCCATGCAAAATAACTATAAGCTGTGGCCACTAATAAATCTATAAAACTAAGTGGCAAATGGTTCTCTAAAGAGATACTGGATAGGATGTATCAATTATTGCTCTTAACAACATGCATGCTGGGATTACTTTCAATTCGAGTGCATGAGAAGTTCACCACAAGATCCAAGGGGCACAAACAAATTAGTAGAAAATCACACCATGGTGAAAAATGCCTAACTCAGAAATAGATCAAATAAATAGGTGCAGTTCAGTAGCAATTGAGATAGGGAATGGAAATACTAGAGAAATCATAGGAGTGGCAGTAGAGAACCAACCCCTGGTTGATCACGGAGCAGCTCCACCAACAGTTATCGCGTCCGCCCTCTCGAGGTCTATTGTGCGCCATGCAGCGGCACGGCTGCTGACCACCTAGACCTACATCCAAAAAAACAGATATCATAATCAGCGAGATTACAGTGTTAATTGATCATAAAAAAGGGAAAACATCAGGGAAAAGATTTAGGATCAGACAGTAGACATCAACCCTTCTCGGCAAAACTATTGCGGAGGGCAACCTGGCTTGGACGCAGGGAGCACACGAGTTGAAGAAGAAATGTGTGTCACTGTGTTGGCAAGTGCTAGCTTGGTGTGTGCCTCCAGGTTGAGGGAGAGTGAACTAACATGGCATTGGTTCTAGTATTAGTAGGCGCACAACTAATGGTAGCAGTACTACATTTGCTTAGTACACAAATGGACAGGTTTAAACCTTTGTATTATAACTCCAGTACTGCCACACTGTACCGATGTATTTTTCTTTTTAGATTCATATTAAACTTAATTCTGGTTATATATATTCACCAAGCTGCAGTTGACAATATGGAAAGAACTATATGGAGAAAACTCTAAATAGAACATGTCACCATATTAATACAGTAACAGAAATCATGTCCCCTATTTGATTAAATTATTCACCACTTGATTACATTGATTCATACTGAATTATATTTTGATAGAAAACTCTAAATAGAACATGTCACCATATTAATACAGTATAACAAAAATCATGTCTCCTATTTGATGAAATTATTCACCACTTGATTACATTGATTCATACTGAATTATATTTTGATAGAAAACTAAACTGAATGCATATAGAACACTTAATTATGTAGATTTAGAGAACAAATATACATGAAACTGTTAGAAAAATCTAAACTGAATTAGATCTTTGTAGAAAATTAAACAAAAGTTGATCTTGATAGAAGCCCACATAGCACAGTGCAGCCGGTTGACGAACATGTGCCTTCTGTCTCTACTGGGTACCCTGCAGTGTAAAGATACAGAGAAAATTCAGTGTCGAAGATACAGAGAGGAAACCCGCAAACACAACTCATGGTCAACTGCACGCACACACATCTCACTCGTATACACGTCCATAGACGCTGCCGCCACCATGTCAGCATGTACATACAACTTCATAAGATTTGGAGAAGGCAGTAGCCAAGCTTAAGCAATCGATTGAAGAGGGAGGCCACGCACATGCCTTAGGCTTCCCACCCTGCCCACGAACGGCTGTTATGACTCCCAGCTTAGGAAAATGAAGCTGACCTCTGTTCGAAGCAGCATCTTGAGGCTATGCTGTCGAGGAAGCCAACAGAAAGGGCAGGAGCCACACCAGAATCCAGCGGCGGCTAGGGTACACTACGGCCTCCCGCGAGCCATTGTCCTAGACCGGCCACCGCACGGTCGCTCCGCTCCGACAAGGCCAACATCGGGGGTTGAGCCCAAACTGGATCTGCGAGCACGCAAGATGCGGATCTCATCACTCGGGCTATTGCCGCCGTCGAACTCGACAAATCAGCAGCACATGCTGCGGATGCGTCGTGAAGATAGGGCGGAGGGGGAGGGATAGTTGCCACTAGGTGCGGGTGGAGAAAGGACGGGAGAGACTGGGGAGGTGGGGACTGGGTCGAGGAATGAGAGACCGTCAGAGCGGTGGGTGTGCGACGAACGGAAAGGAGTGGATCTGGGAGAAGGAAGAAGATGGGGGGGCGGCGCAGGGAGAATGAGATGAGGGCAGGGAAGGGCTTAGGGTTAGATTTTATACGAGGAATGCATTAGGCGGGCTCCAGCGGGCTTGGGCGGGCTTTGGGGCCATACTAGGCCGGTTCATGACGGATTCCCAGATCGTCACCGGAAATCCGTCATGTATTAACTAATTTGTTGTAGTGTGGGGGTACCTTCTCAATAATTTCATCAAACTTTGTAGTTAAATAAAATACATTCCTTTGCTGTAGGAAAAAAATAGCTTTATGCAAATTATAACCGTAGAGCCTCCACCAGCCAAATATGCATGTGGTGATAGCTGTTATTTGTTCATTGCTATATGGTGTTATCTTGCCAGCATATTCCATGTGCTGACCTACACGGCTGCAACGTATCAAGTTGTAGAGTTTTCAGACGAAGAGTAAGGTGCGATAGGTCATTGTCATGCACTTAGTTTTCCCGTGGAGTTGGATGGACTCATTTATCTTTGAAGCTTCCGCAGTTATCTTATTTAGATGACCTTCAGCCATATTATTGTAACAAGTACTCTTTTGGAGATACTTGCGTAATAAGTGTGTGATTGAACTCTGCTATAAATCCTCGAGTACTGTGTGTGTCACCAATACCGATCCAGGGATGACACTTAAGCTCAGAGACTACGATCCATTGGGATCAGGTCACTACACATATGACCAGTCGTATTCCCCCCGAGGTGCATGCTCTAACTTGGCAGGGTTATAATGCTCATATCATGCATATGGTGTCTTGCATTGCCATGCCATCTTAGATTAGACATGCTTTGTGTGAATGCATCTTGTTTGCTTTCTATATCAGATATGTGAATTATGCAATGCCATGTTTTTCAGCCAGTTATCATATATGTGAATTATGCACCGCCATGTAGCCAGACATCATATATTTGAATTATCTCATGCCATCTTTTTTTCATTACGTATTCCATTTGTCGACAATCTGTGTATATTGAACCCCTCTTCATGTGTATCAGCCATTTGAGCCGGTCATGGAAAAATCAGGAGTGAAAACAAGGTCTTCAGAGCAGGCAATGGTACATGTTAAAGCATATATCTCGATGGTTACAGGGAGCTCCTCGAAGGAGGATTCAGAGACAGATGACCAGTCCTATATCCCACCTAGGTGTATGCTCTAAGTTGTAATGTTTATATTTATCATATCATGCATATGGTGTCTTGCATTGCTTAGTTTAGACATCATATGCACAATATTGAATTCCAGCTGCTTAGTTTAGAGATCATACATGCAAGTGCTAGCTACGTACTATATGAATCAATTATGTCAATTATATCATGCCATCCTGTATACTTAGACAACATGTATGTGAATTATTTCATCCCAACCTATTTTAGAAAGACAACATGTAGTTTTGTCATGTCATCCTGTTTAGATACTCATCATATGTTGAATTATGCCATTATATCATGTTAAGTTATCCATCATATATCTGAAACTGTGTCGTGCTATCATGTTTAGTTAGGCATCATATATGGGAAATTGTGTCATGATGTCCTATTTGGCTAGACAACATATATGTGAATTACCACATTTGTCTATCATACAATGTCTGTACGTTCAATTTCTTTTCTTGTTTATCAGCCATTTGAATTGGAGGGGTTGATGGTAGTATCTAAGGGAGCAAAAACCCATTCTTCACAAAAGACAGTGGTACCCGTCGATGCAGATAGAACCATGGTTGTACTGGCCCACAAACTAGCCCCACCACACATAATTGGGACTGTTCCTGATTGCACAATTACACCGTTGGGTAGAGAACTGGCTAAAACCCATTTAACCACAATTCCAGCAGATAGTGACCCACTTCTAGTTGACAAAGCACCATGTCCACCATAGAGTACCCCCACACGAGCAGTTTGTAAAGCAACTGCAGTGCCCAAAAGCATGAAGACCACCACAGCGAACCCAAACTCCACATTTAAAGTAGAAGAGCAAATGATCTCAGGTCAGATTCCATAGCTATGGTCCATACTCCTTCGCTGCTGCATCATTGTATTTACTCATACCAACTACTGAAATTGAAGGATCCAACTGAAACTCCAATGGCGCAACAGGTATGTTTTAAACCTATTTCTTTAACTGGATTGTTGTTCTAACTTCTTTCTCTATGTTGATTTTAGTTTCAGTTGTATAAACAGTTATGTTCTCATGTGATGCACATTACAAGTGTTGCCAATGTTGTGTAGTTTCTCACACTTGTCTATGCTCCTGTGTCTTAAAAATATATGAGTTGAACTGCGTCTCTATCTTGATTTGGCAACATAAACTAGAATGATATGGACAATACAGTGACCATAGTACATAGATATATGTTTGTTTCATGATGTTATCCTGTCCACCTTACTACTGAACCAGTTTACCAAAATGAGTTTTGTATACTACATGCTAAACCTGTGATGTGTCTGCTTGTTTCTCTTGTAGTATGCGAACAGGATATTGGAGAAGGGCACCCCACTGTGCAATGGTAGATAAAGTAATGCACATAAGGTCGATAGTGAGACAGCCCTGTTGGTCTCCAAGAAAGGTGATAAAAATGATCTTGTAGACAGTGAGAAAACCCCATAGTCCTGCGATGATGTAGTGTTCGAGTTACTGGCCAGTACCACTAGCACAAGCTCTTCAAACTCGCTGCCTGAATCACTTCGGCTTCTTCACTCTCAGCTACAAGCTGAAAGGCATCAGTCAGCTGTGCTTCGGCAAGAAGCAGAAGGACTAAGGAAGTCCCTGCAAAATTCAGATGCATACTTTCTTGTGCAACTGCAAGTGTTGGAGGATTTAAGCGCCAAACAAGAGAAAGTTAATAAGCTTGCTAAGCATCTTGCTAGCATTATGGGTACCCAGGATATTGTTTCTAGAGCTCTTATGATGTGGTTTTAGTTTTGGACTTGTTTTGCTGTGGTGTTTATTTGCACTTGTCGCCAACTTTGACAACCAGTGTATATGATATGCTGCTTTGTTCCCTATATTTGCACTGGTGGCGAACTTTGATGCCCAGTGGATGTAATATGTGTAATAGCCATGATAGCCTAGCGTAAGTTGCTTGCTTATTTATTTCCTTATTGTCTTGTTTATTTGTTTGCTTGTAGTCAGTGCAGTTCTTTTTCCGAGGTTTGCTAGTGGACGCAATAACCTATTTTTTAAAAATAGGCCACAATAACCATGGGATACATATTTACTGTAGTTACCATGGGCCTCCTATGGGTCATAGAAACAATGGGCCTTCTAAGGGTCGTAGAAACAATGGGCCTTCTACAGGCCATATCATCAATGGGCCTTCTACGGGCCGTATGATCGATCGGCCAAACATGGGCCAATAATAGACCGCGTCATGGGCTGTAAACGGGCTAGATTTGGAATTGTCCGTCCATGGGCCGACAATAACGGGCCGTCGTTAATCGGTCGTATTTGATGACGCTATGAAAACGAATCAACAGATTAACGGGCCAATTGTAACCACAGGATGAATTTGGCCCACAAGCAGAAAAGGCCAGTACGGGTCGTAAGTAACCGAATGCTGGAAATGAGCCCAAGAATAAATGGGCCCTGAGAAGGCCGAAAGATAACACAGGTTGGAAACGGCCCAATGGAATAATGGGTCGTTAATGGGTATAAAGCGGTACACTATTAATTGCGGGCCAGATTCACCACGGGCCGTTAATGGGCCAAGAGTTACAAATGGCCTTGTATGGGCCAAAAGACATCATGGGCCATACATGGGCCGGGAGTTACAATGGGATGGAATCATATAGGACGGCCTAGATGAAGCTACAGGGCTTAATTCTGATAGGCCGTGACGGGTCGTGAGTTAGCGGATCGTAAATGGGCTATATACGAACGGGCCATTAATAGGCTTTCCATGGGCCGACCGTTACCTTTTGACCAAGTAAAACAGGCCGGCCTTTCACCAGAATGAGCCTCTGTTGGGCCGTGCCACGTGTCGACGTATCATAGGCGCCTCCTGTCCAATGAATGGATGACATCTATCCCAACGGTGAGCCAACACATGTTTCCTCCAGCAAATGAGAATTTTACACATGGAAAATCCTCATTGGTCCGGGTTGTTAGCGGGTTATCGGATCCAAAACCGGACCGGATAGCTTAAGGGCGACCCATTATGGTGGATGCCATGTGTCGGTCACCCTTGACGAAAGCACTTCCATGACGCGCCATTTATCGTCATGGAAGTGGACACTTCCGTGATGATAATTTTGGTAATGTCATGGAACACTTCTACAACAGCACGGGTATGACTATCTTGATTCTGTCATAAAATTGTCATGGAGGTACATGCATGATAGAAAACGTGAATTACTATGACAAACACGTATCATCATGAAAGTGTTCTTTTGTAGTGATAGTATTATATGAGCTATGTGATTTGGTGACCGAATGTTGTTCGGTGTCCCGGATGAGATCACGGACATTACGAGGAGTCTTGAAATGGTCGAGAGGTAAATATCGATATATAGGACGATGGTATTCGGACACCAGAAGTGTTTCGGGGGGTATTAGATACTTATTGGGTCACCTGAAGGGGTTCCAGGCACCCTCGGCAAAAGATATGGGCCTTCTGGGCCAATAGGGGAAACGCACTAGCCACAAGGGGCTGGTGCGCCCCCCATATGGGTCGGCATAAGGAGGAGAAGGAAAGGGGCGAAGGGAAAGGAATGCGTGGATTAGGGTTCCCACTTCCTTCCCTCTCCCCCCTCTTTCCTTTCCCTTGGGGAAACATGGCAGGGTCGGAGTTGTCATTCGTTCGGTACTTGATCAGCTGAAGCACAAAGAAGTTCGACTACATCAACCGCGTTGTGAAACACTTCCACTTACGGTCTACGAGGGTACGTAGACATACTCTCCCCCTCGTTGCTATGCATCTCCATGGATAGATCATTGCGTGTGCGTAGATTTTTTTTGTTTTCCATGCATTGATTCCCAACAGTGGCATCATGAGCCAGGTCTATGCGTAGATGGTATGCACAAGTAGAACAAAAAGAGTTGTGGGCGGTGATAGTCATACTGCTTACCACCAACATCCTATTTTGATTCGATGGTTTGTGGGATGAAGCGGCCAGGACCAACCTTACATGTCCACACACATGAGACTGATTCCATCGATTGACATGCAACTAGTTTTGCATAAAGGTGGTTGGCGGGTGTCTGTTTCTTCTACTTTAGTTGAATTGAATTTGACTGCGGCCGGTCCTTGAAGAAGGTTAAAACAGAAAATTTGACGAATCATCGTTGTGGTTTTTGCCGTAGGTAAGAACGGTTCTTGCTAGAAACCTGTAGCAGCCACGTAAAAATTGCAACAACAAAGTAGAGGATGTCTAACTTGTTTTTGCAGGGTATGTTGGGATGTGATATGGTAAAGACATGATATGATATAAGTTATTGTATAAGATGATCATTTTTTGTAAGATATCATGCAACCGGTAGGAGCTTTATGGTTGTCTCTTTATTCTATGAAATGCAAACGCCATGTAATTGCTTTACTTTATCGCTATGAGTTAGCAATAGTTATAGAAGAAATAATTGGTGAGACGACCACGATGCAACAATGAAGATCAAGGTGTCGAGCCGGTGACGATGGATATCATGACGATACTTTGGAGATGGAGATCAAAAGCACGAGATGATGATGGCCATATCATGTCACATATTTTGACTACATGTGATGTTTGTCTTTTATGCGTCTTATTTTGATTAGAATGAACGACGGTAGCATTCTAAGATGATCCCTTCACTAAATTTCAAGATAAAAGTGTTCTCCCTGAGTATGCACCATTGGTACAGTTCGTCGTGTTGAGACACCATGTGATGATCGGGTGTGATGATAGACTCTACGTTCACATACAACGGGTGCAAGACAGTTTTGCACATGCAGAATACTTGGGTTAAACTTGACGAGCCTAGCATGTACAGACATGGCCTCGGAACACTAGAGACCGATAGTAAAAATGTGAATCATATAGTAGATATGATCAATATAGAGATGTTCACCATTGATGACTACCCCATCTCACGTGATGATCGGACAAGGGTTAGTTGATTTGGATCAAGTATCACTTAGATGACTTGAGGGATTTCTATTTAAGTGGGATTTATTAAGTAATTTAATTAATTGAACTTAATTTATCATGAACTTAGTCCTGATAGTATTTGCATATCTATGTTGTAGATCAATGGCCCGTGCTACCTTTCCCCTTAATTTTAATGCGTTCCTAGAGAAATCTAAGTTGAAAGATGGTGGTAGCAACTACACGGACTGGGTCCGTAACTTCAGGATTATCCTCATTGCTGCACAGAAGAATTATGTCCTTGATGCACCACTTGGTGAAAGGCCTGCTGCAGGAGCAGATGCTAATGTTTTGAACATCTGGCAAGCTCAATCTGATGACTATTCGATAGTTCAGTGTGCCATGCTTTACATCTTAGAACCGTGACTTCAAAGACGTTTTAAATGTCATGGAGCACATGAGATGTTCCAAGAGTTGAAGTTAATATTTCAATAAAATGCCTGGGTTGAGAGATATGAAGTCTCCAACAAGTTCTATAGCTGCAAGATGGAGGATAACAGTTTTGTCAGTGAACACATACTCAAAATTTCTGGGTATTATAATCACTTGACTCAGTTGGGAGCTGATCTTCCAGTTGATTGTGTATTGACAGAGTTCTTCAATCACTGCCACCAAGCTACGAAGGCTTCTTGATGAACTATAATATGCAAGGGATGAACAAAACAATTCCCGAGCTCCTCACAATGCTTAAGGCCACGGAGGTAGAAATCAAGAAGGAGAATCAAGTGTTGATGGTTAACAAGACCACTAGTTTCAAGAAAAAGGGAAAGGGAAAGAAAGGGAACTTCAGGAAGAATGGCAAGCTAGGTGCCACTCCCGGGAAGAAGCCCAAAGCTGGACCCAAGCCTGAAACTGAGTACTTCTACTGCAAAGGGACTGGTCATTGGAAGCGGAACTGCCCCAAGTATTTGGTGGATAATAAGGATGGCAAAGTGAACAAAGGTACAATTGATATACATGTTATTGATGTGTACCTTACTAATGCTCGTAGTAGTGCCTGGGTATTTGATACTGGTTCGGTTGCTCATATTTGTAACTCGGAACAGGAGCTACGGATTAAATGAAGATTGCCTAAGGATGAGGTGACGATGCGCGTCGGGAATGGTTCCAAGCTCGATGTGATCGTCGTCGACATGCTACCTCTACATCTACCTTCGGGATTAGTTTTAGACCTGAATAATTGTTATTTGGTACTAGTGTTGAGCATGAACATTATATATGGATCTTGTTTAGTGCGAGACGGTTATTCATTTAAATCAAAGAATAATGGTTGTTCTATTCATATGAGTAATATCTTTTATGGTCATGCACCCTTGAAGAGTGGTCTATTTTTGTTGAATCTCAATTGTAGTGATACACATATTCATAATATTGATGCCAAAAGATGCAAAGTTGATAATGATAGTGCGACATATTTGTGGCACTGTCGTTTAGGTCATATTGGTGTAAAGCGCATGAAGAAACTTCATGTAGATGGGCTTTTGGAATCACTTGATTATGAATCATTTGATACTTGCGAACCATGCCTCATGGGAAAGATGACTAAAACTCCAAAACAATGGAGCGAGCCAATGACTTATTATAAATAATACACATCGATGTATGTGGTCCGATGAGTGTTGAGGTACGCGGCGGGTATCATTATTTTCTGACCTTCACATATGATTTGAGTAGATATGGGTATATCTACTTAATGAAACACAAGTATGAAACATTTGAAAAGTTCAAAGAATTTCAGAGTGAAGTGGACAATCATCATAACAAGAAAATAAAGTTTCTACAATCTGATCGCAGAGGCGAATATTTGAGTTACGAGTTTGGCCTTCATTTAAAACAATGTGGAATAGTTTCACAACTCACACCACTTGGAACACCACAGTGTAATGGTGTGTCTGAACGTCGTAACTGTACTTTATTGGATGTGGTGCATTCTATGATCTCTCTTACCGATTTACCATTATCGTTTTGGGTTTATGCATTAGAGACAGCGGCATTCACGTTAAATAGGGCACCATCTAAATCCGTTGAGACAACACCATATGAACTATGGTTTGGCAAGAAACCTAAGCTGTCATTTCTTAAAGTTTCGAGTTGTCACACTTATGTCAAAAGGCTTCAGCCTGGTAAGCTCGAACCCAAATCAGAGAAGTGTGTCTTCATAGGATACGCTAAGGAAACAATTGGGTACACCTTCTACCACAGATCCAAAGGCAAGATCTTTGTTGCCAAGAATGGAATCTTTCTAGAGAAGGAGTTTCTCTCGAAAGAAGTGAGTGGGAGGAAAGAAGAACTTGATGAGGTAATTGTACCGTCTCTCGAATTAGAAAGTAGCACATCCGAGGAATCCGTTCCCATGATACCTACACCAACTAGAAAGGAAGAAAATGATAATGATCATGAAACTTCAGATCAAGTTACTACTGAACCTCGTAGGTCAAGCAGAGCATGTTCCGCACCAGAGTGGTACGGTAATCCTATTCTAGAAGTCATTATTAGACCAAGGCGAACCTACGAACTATGGAGAAGCTACGATGAGCCCAGATTCCGACAGATGGCTTGAGGCCATGAAATCTGAGATAGGATCCATGTATGAGAACAAAGTGTGGACTTTGGTGGACTTCCCAATGATTGGCAAGCCTTAAAGAATAAATGGATCTTCAAGAAGAAGACTGACGCTGATGGTAATGTAACTGTCTACAAAGCTTGACTTGTCGCAAAAAGTTTTCGACAAGTTCAAGGGGTTGACTACGATGAGACTTTCTCACCTGTAGCGATGCTTAAGTCCGTCCAAATCATGTTAGCAATTTCCGCATTTTATGATTATGAAATCTGGCAAATGGATGTCTAAACTGCATTCCTTAACAGATTTCTTAAAGAAGAGCTGTATATAATGCAACCAAAAGGTTTTGTCAATCCTAAAGGTACTAACAAAGTGTGCAAGCTCCAGCGATCCATCTATGGACTGATGCAAGCATCTCAGAGTTGGAATATACACTTTTATGAAGTGATCAAAGCATGTGGTTTTATACAGACTTTCGGTGAAGCCTATATTTACAAGAAAGTGAGTGGGAGCTCTATAGCATTTCTAATATTATATGTAGATGACATATTGTTGATTGGAAATGATATATGATTTCTGGATAGCATAAAAGGATACTTGAATAAGAGTTTTTCAATGAAAGACCTCGGTGAAGCTGCTTATATATTGGGTATCAAGATCTATAGAGATAGATCAAGATGCTTAATAGGACTTTCACAAAGCACATACCTTGACAAGGTTTTGAAGAAGTTCAAAATGGATCAGTCAAAGAAATGGTTCTTGCCTATGTTACAAGGTGTGAAGTTGAGTCAGACTCAAAGCCTGACCATTGTAGAAGATAGAGAGGAAATGAAAGTCATTCCCTATGCCTCAGCCATAGGTTCTCTCATGTATGCTATGATGTGTCTCAGACCTGTTGTGTGCCTTGCCATAAGTCTGGCAGGGAGGTACTAAAGTAATCCAAGAGTGGATCATTGGACAGCGGTCAAGAACATCCTGAAGTACCTGAAAAGGACCAAGGATATGTTTCTCGTTTATGGAGGTGACAAAGAGCTCGTCGTAAATGGTTACGTTGATGCTAGCTTTGACACTGATGCGAATGACTCTAAGTCGCAAACCGGATATGTATTTATATTGAATGATGAAGCTATCAGTTGGTGCAGTTCCAAGCAGAGTGTCGTGGTGGGATCTACGTGTGAAGCGGAGTACATAGTTGCTTCAGAAGCAACAAATGAAGGAGTCTGGATGAAGGAGTTCATCTCCGATCTAGGTGTAATACCTAGTGCATCAGATCCAATGAAAATCTTTTGTGACAACACTGGAGCAATTGCCTTGGCGAAGGAATCCAGGTTTCACAAGAGAACCAAACACATCAAGACACGCTTCAACTCCATCCATGAACAAGTCAAGGATGGAGACATAGAAATTTTGCAAGATACATACGGATCTGAACGTAGCAGACCTGTTGACTAAGCCTCTTCCATGAGCAAAACATGATTAGCACCAATACTCCATGGGTGTTAGATTCGTTACAATGTAATCTGGATTATAGACTCTAGTGCAAGTGGGAGACTGAAGGAAATATGCCCTACAGGCAATAATAAAGTTGTTATTTCATATTTCCTTATTCATGATAAAGGTTTATTATTAATTCTAGAATTGTATTGATCGGAAACCATAATACATGTGTGAATACATAAACAAACACCGTGTCCCTAGTAAGCCTCTACTAGACTAGCTCATTGATCAAAGATGGTTAAGGTTTCCTGACCATGGACATGAGTTGACATTTGGTAACGGGATCACATCATTAGGAGAATGGTGTGGTGGACAAGACCCATCTATTAGCTTAGCATAATGATCGTTCAGTTTTATTGCTATTGCTTTCTTCATGTCAAATACATATTCCTTCGACTACGAGATTATGCAACTCCCGGATACCGGAGGAATGCCTTATGTGCTATCAAATGTCACAATGTAACTGGGTGATTATAAAGATGCTCTACAGGTATCTCCGAAGGTGTTTGTTGAGTTGGCATAGATCGAGATTAGGATTTGTCACTCCGAGTATCGGAGAGGTATCTCTGGGACCTCTCGGTAATACACATCATAAGCTTCCAAGCAAATGACTAAGGAGTTAGTCACGAGGTGATGTATTACGGAACGAGTAAAGAGACTGGCCGGTAACGAGATTGAACTCGCTATGAAGATACCAAAGATCGAATCTTGGGAAAGTAACATACTGATGGACAAAGTGAATTACGTATGTTGTCATAACGGTTTGACCGATAAAGATCTTCGTAGAGTATGTAGGAGCCAATATGGGCATCCAAGTTTCGCTATTGGTTATTGACCAAAGAGGTGTCTCGGTCATGTCTACATAGTCATCGAACCTATAGGGTCCGCACGCTTAACGTTTGATGACGATATAATATTATATGAGTTATGTGATTTGGTGACCGAATGTTCTTCGGAGTCCCGGATGAGATCACAGACATGAGAAGGAGTCTCAAAATGGTCGAGAGGTAAAGATTTATATGTAGTGCGATGGTATTCGGACACCGGAAGTGTTTTGGGGGGTACCGGGTACTTATCGGGTCACCGGAAGGGGTTCCAGGCACCACCGGCAAAATATATGGCCCTTATGGGCCAAGAGGGGAAACACACCAGCCACAAGGGGCTGGCGCACCCCCCATATGGGCCGGCCTAAGGAGGAGAAGGAGAGCAGAGAAAGGAATGGAAAGTGTGGATTAGGATTCCCACTTCCTTCCCTCTCCCCCCTCTTTCCATGCCCCATGGGGAAACATGGCAGGGCGCGCAGGGCAAGGCAGGGCACCTAGGGGGCGGCAGCCAGCCCTAGGGCACGCCCTGGACTCTCCCCTCCCCATCCCACCTATATATATGTGGGAGGGGGGCCTAGCACACGCCAGATCAATTGTTAGCCATGTGCGGCGCCCCCCTCCACTGTTTACACCCCCGATCATATTTTCGTAGTGCTTAGGCGAAGCCCTGTGGAGATCACTTCACCATCACCACGCCGTCGTGCTGACGGAACTCATCTACTACCTCGAGGTCTTGCTGGCTCAATAAGGCGAGGGACGTCACTGAGCTGAACATGTGCAGAACGCAGAGGTGCCGTGCGTTCGGTACTTGATCAGTTGAAGCGCGAAGAAGTTCGGCTACATCAACCACATTGTGAAATGCTTCCTCTTACGGTCTCATTTCTATGCATTCCATGGATAGATCATTGCGTGTGTGTAGATATTTTTTTGTTTTCCATGCATCGATTCCCAACATATTGTTGCCATGATTCTGGTTGAAGTTGGAATTCATGTAATCTCTCATGATGAAATAGTCCTTCCAAGCATGAGCCGCCGGTTTATTGGGCAGACTGTGTTTTGGGCAAGGTTCGTCGTCCATCATCGCCTCAATATTAAATTTTGGCCCTCTAAAGGCTAGTGATACGTCTCCAACGTATCTATAATTTTTGATTGCTCCATGCTATATTATCTTCTATTTTGGACATTATTGGGCTTCATTATCCACTTCTATATTATTTTTGGGACTAACCTATTAATCGGAGGCACAACCTAGAATTGCTGTTTTTTTTGCCTATTCTAGGGTTTCGAAGAAAAGGAATATCAAACGGAGTCCAAACGGAATGAAACCTTCAGGAACATGATTTTTGGAACGAACAAGACCCAAGAGAGTTGGACCCTACGTTAAGCAACCAACAGGGAGGCCACGAGGTAGGGGGCGCGCCTACCCCCCAGGCGCGCCCTCCACCCTCGTGGGCCCCTTGTTGCTCCACCGACATACTTCTTCCTCCTATATATACCTACGTACCCCCAAACGATCAGATACGGAGCCAAAACCCTAATTCCACCGCCGTAACTTTCTGTATCCACGACATCCCATCTTGGGGCCTATTCCGGAGCTCCGCCAGAGGGGGCATCGATCACGGAGGGCTTCTACATCAACACCATAGCCTCTCCGATGAAGTGTGAGTAGTTTACCTCAGACCTTCGGGTCCATAGTTATTAGCTAGATAGCTTCTTCTCTCTTTTTGGATCTCAATACAAAGTTCTCCCCCTCTCTTGTGGAGATCTATTCGATGTAATATTCTTTTCCAGTGTGTTTGTTGAGACCGATGAATTGTGGGTTTGTGATCAAGTTTTTCTATGAACAATATTTGAATCTTCTCTAAATTCTTTTATGTACGATTGGTTATCTTTGCAAGTCTCTTCGAATTATCAGTTTGGTTTGGCCTACTAGATTGACTTTCTTGCAATGGGAGAAGTGTTTAGCTTTGGGTTCAATCTTGTGGTGTCCTTTCCCAGTGACAGTAGGGGCAGCAAGGCACGTATTGTATTGTTGCCATCGAGGATAACAATATGGGGTTTTCATCATATTGCATGAGTTTATCCCACTACATCATTTCATCTTGCTTAAGGTGTTACTCTGTTCTAATGAACTTAATACTCTAGATGCATGCTGGATAGCGGTCGATGTGTGGAGTAATAGTAGTAGATGCAGGCAGGAGTCGGTCTACTTGTCTTGGACGTGATGCCTATATACATGATCATACATAGATATTCTCGTAACTATGCTCAATTCTGTCAATTGCTCAACAGTAATTTGTTGACCCATCGTAAAATACTTATGCTCTTGAGGGAAGCCACTAGTGAAACCTATGGCCCCTGGGTCTATCTTCATCATATTAAATCTTCCAATACTTAGTTATTTTCATTGCTTTTATTTTACTTTGCATCTTTATCATAAAAATACCAAAAATATTATCTTATCATATCTATCAGATCTCACTCTCATGTGTGACCGTGTAGGGATTGACAACCCCTTATCACGTTCTTGCGAGGATTTATTTGTTTTGTGTAGGTGCGAGGGACTGGCACGTAGCCTCCTACTGGATTGATACCTTGGATCTTAAAAACTAAGGGAAATACTTACGCTACTTTGCTGCACCACCCTTTCCTCTTCAAGCGAAAACCAACGCAAGTGCTCAAGAGGAAGTAGCTAGCTTACCATTTCCATTATGGCGCTAGCTTTTATATCCAGTGTTGGTGTTAGCTACGAGATCTGACCCGCCATCGGGTTGTCTGCACTTACCACTATTACCCTAGTTGTGACCAATGTGCCATGTCATGTTCTACTGCTGACCCTTGCCATTACCACTCTTCTTTCCTTGTTGGATTTTTCATCATCAGATCCAGTCTCCTTGGTGGTATCAGAGTCGGCATACTTGATGGGAGCCGCCATGAGCTCTCCCATGTCATTACAGTGACGCTTAAGCCACCCAAGCTTTTGCTTAAGGGGAGTTAAGTGACAATTCTTCTCCAAGACCAAAACAGCTGAACCTGCCGCAATCCTATCTGACGAATGGATAATAGCTGAGACTCGGCGGGCCCAATGGTGGGCCGACTCATCCTCCCACTGCACATAGTAATCAGATCAATAATCATTAGAGGTTGCTTGCACGTTCCCTTAAAGTTCTGAATGAAGCGCGCCTTCAACTCGGCCCATGAATTGATGGAATTGACGGGTAATCCTTTCAACCATGTACGAGTCGGTCGATCCAACATCATGGTGAAGTACTTGGCACATACAACATCATTAACATCTAGCATCCCCATAGCTAGCTCATAGCTCTCAATCCAAGCCTCAGGTGGAAGATCAGATGTGTAATTAGTCACCTTATGAGTGCCCTTAAAATCACGTTCATTGCGTAGAGCTGGTACTAGACATGGCACATCAACTGTCCTAGAAGTCATCCCAGCTTCAATAGATGTGTAAGTGCATCTAGTGCCCTTAGTGATTTTGGTGTATTGAAGACTTATAGGTTAAGGGACTAATGTGTTTGTGAGTGCACACAGATCTATACGTCTATGAGTAGTTTGATATTTACAGAGAAACTCGACCCCTAAAAATGAATGTCTTAACTAAAGACTTTGGCTTTCTGAAGACTTTCAAAGTGAAGAAATTGGTGTGACCGTGAAGACTTGATATTCATGCGATGATTATGAAGCGTAAAGACTTTTGTTTTTGTAGTTTCATTTTCTCTTTCTTGAGTCATAGGAAACACCGTACTATTAAAGGGGGTCGAGGTAAAATGAAGGAAAAGTTTCCAAGTGATGAACATCTCAAAATCCTACACCAACCAATCCTTTCGAGTGAAGACATTGGAAATCTCACACAGTTCACTCAATTTGTTCAGTGACAGAGATGAAGATCTTCTAGTATCTAAGGAATTTGTTCTGACTAAGGAGTTAGGAATTTGCCAGTGCGGATTGCCTACAAGTGAGGAACATGATAGCCTTGAGGAAGTTGATGGCCAAATTTCCGACCATTGCTGTGTTATGCGCCAGCTGTCCTAAAATATATACCCACCTAACGGTCATATGGTTGAAGGGCATTTATGTCTTATCATGTCAGGCTGCTCCCTAGGCTATAAATAGTTTCCCCCTACAACCACTAGCTGGTTGGCTGCTCCGCGAGAAACTAACACTTGCCTTTGAGAGCATCCCATCCTCCGAGGACCTTGAGTGAAAATCATCAAGTGAGGAAAAGCCCAAAAAACCAAACCCAAACACCTACAAACCCAAAGTGATTGAGCATCACCGAAGAGATTGTTCATGTGTGGAACCGACGCTTGTTACCTTTGAGGACTGTGCATCCTCCAGACGGTTAGGCGTCATGGTCTAGAGCATCCAAGAGGAAATTATGGATCACAAAGTGACCGAGTCTGTGAAGGTTTGGAAGTCACCTGAAGACTTACCACGAGTGATTGGGCGAGGTCTGTGTGACCATAGCTTAAGGAGAATACGGTGAGGACCGTGTGTCCTCAGGTTTAAATACCCAGCTGCTCCAACCGGACGTACGACTGTCATAGCAGTTGGAACTGGTCTACCAAATCACTGTCTTCACTGAGCTACTGGTTCTATTTCTTCAACCCTTTAATTTCCTCATTTCTGTGTAGAAGTAATTGATCATTACTGTTTGAAGACTTTGACTGAAGACTTTCTCAATTTCCTCAATCCTATTTCTTCAATTAGTTTGTCTTCAGCCTGCTTATCATGTGTTTACGCTTCTTGTACTCTGTGCTTGTTCTCATTTCATCATGATCCCTGTGCATCTGAGTACTTATTCCACTACTAGTTTTTCATGACTTAGGAATTTCCTCACCTGAAATTCCTTAGTGAAAATTTTGTAAAAATCGCCTATTCACCCCCCTCTAGTCGATATAACACACTTTCAATTGGTATCAGAGCAAGGTACTCCCTTGTTCTGTGTTATTTTGGTTTAACCGCCTGGAGTTTTAGTCATGTCGACTGCAGGTTTCATCAAGGTCTCTGCAGGGTGCCCTACCTTCGATGTGACGGACTACCCCTACTGGAAGAATAAGATGTGAATGTATCTTGAGGCAATTGACAATGATCTCTGGTACGTTGTGGAAAATGGCATTCCCTCTGTCACTCCTACCATCAATGATGCTGATGTGAAGAGATTCAAGCAACTCGACTCTCAAGAGAAGAACATCATATGTGTCCATCTGAGCAAAGGGCAGTATGGCAGAGTGAGTGCTTTGGAGACAGCTAAGCTCATCTGGGACAGGCTGTCCATGGTCAATGAAGGAGTCTCAACACAGCGTGACTCTCGAGTTGACGTTCTTCACAATATCTTCAACCACTTCAAAAGACTTGACAATGAAAATGTTCAGCAAACCTTCGATCGCCTCACTGACATCTCAAATGAGCTTCAAGCACTTGGTGCCACAGACATCACCGACCATGAGGTGGTGAAGAAATTGCTGAGATCGCTTGATTCCTCATTTGACACTCTGGCACTGATGATACAAGAACGTGGAGACTTCAAGTCACCTGATCCCGCTGATATCCTCGAGAGACTAAATACTCATGAGATCCAACTTGCTGAGAAGAGAGATCTCTATTGACCAAGCTATGGCAGATCACGCGCTCTAAAGGCCAAGGCAGTCTCTGAATCTGAAGGTGAGGATTCTGACAGCAGCCTTGGTGATCCTGAAGAACTGATCCAGGAGCTAGCAATGCTCGTGACGAAAATCCAAAAGTTCTGAAGGCGTGGTCTCTTTGGTAAATCCTCAAGAAGTGATGACATGAGATCAAATTCCTCATCCCGTGACTACAAGAAGAGAACTTGCCACAAATGCAAGAAACTTGGTCACTACATTACTGATTGTCCTCAGTGGGAAAAGGAATCAAAGAAGAAGAAATACAAGGATTACATTTCTGATTACTCAAAGAAGAAGAAGAAATCTTCAAAGTCCTCATCATCAAACTCCTCAAAGTCTTCATCTCACAAGAAGAGTAGCTCCAAAAAGGCTCGGGCATTCGTTGGCAAGGAAATGGACTCTGAAGCTGAATCTGAAGAAAATGAGGAAGAGGAGGCATCTGAGGAGTCAGACTGTGGTGTGGCGAGCCTAGCCCTCGCTACTGCTTTCATCAGCAAGTCCATCTTTAATTCTGAGGAAAATGACTTCCCCAACACTGCTCACGACAGCGATGATGACTACGCTCCCACCTATTGCTTCATGGCAAAATGTGCCAAGGTACTGAAATACCCCTCCTCTGAATCAAGTGAGGATGAATCTGATGAAAACCTCAAGCCTAGCTATTCTAAACTTGCTAAGATTGCTGTGAAACAACAAAAGGCTTTTGAGAAGGTTCAAAATATGCTAGACAAATGCGATGACCTGTTGGGTGAAGAAATGGATCAAACTCAAACTGATAATCTTCAGAGACTTCAGACTAAGTTTGACAACCTTCAAAGTCATCAGAACATTTTCTTATCTGATCATGAGAAGCTTTCTTATGAATTTCTTCAAAGAAAGCAAGATCTTGAAAAGCTGAGGGTGAGTTTTGAAGATCTTCAGAAGGAGCGTGATTCATTGCTTGCTCAACAGATCAGTGCTGCTCAGGAAGAATTCATTCCACCATGTTTGAAATGAATTCAATGTGAATCTGCTAATTCTTCACCTGAAAGTTCAAATGCTTCTATTGCTACAAATTCTTCAACTAGCTCTTCTATCACAAATTCCTCATTTGAGGATGCTTCTAGTATCACTAACAATGCAGGGCTGAAGGAATTGTATGTGACAGGCATGTACAAAAGCCTCAAAGGGCATCAGGCTCTTTGTGACGTGCTTAAAAAGAAGATCCTCAACAGGAACCCTAGGAAAGAGGGTATTGCCGTTGAGAGGAAACTCAATGTTGATGGAATCTATTGGAAACCTGAGCAGTATCCCAAAACCTCAAGGGTTGCTGCAAAGGGACCTCCCGCAGATCCATCCACTTTATCTAGCTTTACATGTGAATCTTCATATTCTTCTCATGAGTCATTTGACACCAACTATAAATTGTTCAAAAATCAGAATGGTGAAGTATTTGCTAAATATGTTGGCACTAACTGCAGGAATAGTCCCCCTATGAAGAAAATCTGGGTTCCCAAAAGGTGGCTTGAATGTCCTCAGCTGAATGTCATCATGACACCACCTATTTAGAATAGGAACCCCGGATCAAATTCTTCATATGGACCAAAGTCTTCATATGGATCCAAGTCCACATATGGATCAAATTTCTCATATGGAACAAAATCCTCATATGAACATCACCGTGCTAACACTTCTGTTTTGAAGTGAAGATCTAAGGGCTATGAATATGTGCATTATTCTTCAAATCATTATGTTCATAAGTCCTCGAAGAATTTCTTTGCTTATTCATATGCTTACTCTAACCCCTCTTCTATGAAACAAAGTGGACTAGCTTCTATGCCACCGTTCTCTTATGGAGCTCGCTGAATGATGAACTGTTTGCCATCCCTCCAGATGTGGGTGGTGAAGAAAAAGAACTAATCTCTTATGCAGGGTCAGGTCTCCATACGAACATAATCGTCTAAAGAATTTGCTGGAGACCTGAATATGCTTGAAAGGACGCAAGCTAATCATGAAGAAATGAATTTTCATTAATCCTCATACCGCAATATCTGTTTTATTCCTTGATGAAATTGATCTGATGAATTTGATGTCATATTCTTCATGATGAATTATATGAGTTTATAAGATGCAATAATTCATTTACAGGATGATCAACCAAAAGCTACTGAGTGGGTTCTCGACAGTGGATGTACAAATCAGATGACTGGTGATAGGAACTTACTGATGGACACTGCTTTATCTCCATCGCATCTGAAGCATATCACCTACGCTGACAAAGGCAAAAGCAATGTATTGGGCCTAGGTAAGGTTGAGATCTCAAATGATAGACACATGGACAAAATTATGCTTGTCAAGTCCATAGGATTCAACCTCATGTCTGTCTCAATACTTTGTGATCTTGATATGGTTGTTGTCTTTGGCAAGTATCGTTGTGTTGTGATCATGGAAGCTGACAATTTCAAAGTCTTCGAAGGCTTTAGGAGAGGAGACTTGTATATTGTTGATTTCTCTATAGGACCACAACCTGCTACATGTCTACTTGCAAAAGCTTCAGAAGGCTGGCTATGGCATCGATGACTTGGTCATGCTGGCATGAGGAACTTGCACACGGTCGCAAAGAAGAAGCATGCCATTGGCATCGAGGGCGTCAAATTCCTCAAGGATCACCTGTGTGGTGCTTGTGAAGCTGGGAAGATGACCAAGGCCAAGCATCCCTCAAAGACTATCATGAATACCACTCGTCCATTTGAATTGCTTCACATGGATCTCTTTGGCCCTACTCATTATGCCACATTCACTAATGCTGCATCTTTATATGGCTTTGTTATTGTTGATGACTATTCTCGTTACACATGGGTGCATATTATCACTTACAAAACTGAAGTGCAGGAAGTCTTCAAACAATTTTCCTTGAGGGCTTCAACCAACTTTGGTGTGAAGATCAAGAACATTAGAAGTGACAATGGGAGTGAGTTCAAGAATACTGGTCTTGATGAACTTGGTATTACTCACGAGTTATCTTCTCCTTATACTCCTCAGCAGAATGGCATCATGGAGCACAAGAACAGGACTCTTCTTAAGATGGCTCGCACTATGCTTGATGAATACGAGACGCCTTATCGCTTCTGGCCTGAGGCAATTGATACTGCGTGCCACATCATCAACAGGGTATATCTACACAAATTCATCAAAAAGACCTCATATGAACTCCTCACTGATAAGAAACCCAATGTGAGTTATTTCAAAGTCTTCGGTGCTAAATGTTGGATTAGAGATCCTCATCACAATTCTAAATTTGCACCGAAAGCACATGAAGGTTTTATGCTTGGTTACGGAAAGGACTCGCACACCTACAGTCTTCAACACATATCATCACAAGGTTGTTGAAACTGTAGATGTGTGGTTCGATGAAACTAATGGCTCGCAAAGAGAGCACCTACCTCCTGTGCTAGATGAAATGTCACCTGAAGAATCCATCAAGTTCAAGGCTATTGAGGATGTCATTCCTACCGAAGAATCTGCTGATGAAGTCATTCCAGAACATGAAGAACATCATGCTGGTGCACCTGAGGAAAATGTCTCTGAAGAAAATGCTGAGCCCACTCAACGTCGTCAACATGCTCATCCTCGCGTTGCTAAGGAAGTGCAGATTGAGAGAATCATCAATGACATCAAAGCACTAGGTCCGCTCACACGCCTAAAAGCTTCACATTTGTCTAACTTTTGTGGGCAATTTGCTATTGTCTCTATCACAGAGCCCACCAATGTAGATGAGGCATTTCTGGAGCCTGAGTGGATTCAAGCAATGCAAGAGGAATTACATCAGTTCAAGCTCAACAATGTCTGGGAAATTGTCAAGCGACCAGACCCACGCAAGCACAATATCATCGGTACCAAATGGATCTATCGCAATAAGCAAGATGAAAATGGCCTTGTGGTGAGGAATAAGGCACAGGTTGTAGCTCAAGGCTACACATAGGTTGAAGGAATTGATTTCAGTGAAACATTTGCACCTGTTGCTAGACTTGAGGCTATTCACATATTTCTTGCTTATGCTAACCATCATAATATCATCTTATATCAAATGGATGTGAAAAGTACATTCCTCAATGGTAAGCTTGAGGAAGAAGTATATGTTTCTCAACCCCCGGGTTTTGAAGATCCAAAGCATCCTGACCAAGTCTTCACACTCAATAAGGCCCTCTATGGCCTCAAGTAGGCCCCTCGGGTGTGGTCTCATACTTTGAAGGAATTCCTCATGAAGAAAGGCTTCAAACCTGGTTCACTTGACCCAACTCTTTTCACCAAAACCTATGATGATGAATTATTCGTGTGCCAAATATATGTTGATGATATTATCTTTGGCTGTATTAACCAATGTTACACTGATGAATTTGCCTACATGAAGAGTGAGGAATATCAAATGTCTATGATGGGAGAATTGAAATTCTTCTTAGGTCTTCAAATTCGTCAACAACGCAATGGCATCTTCATATCTTAGGAGAAATACCTCAAGGATGTGTTGAGGAAATTCGGCATGCAAGATTGCAAAGGCGTCAAAATTCCTATGCCCACAAATGGCCATCTATGCATTGATGAAAAGGGAACAGATCTCGATCAAATAGTATACTACTCCATGATTGGGTCTTTATTGTATCTATGTGCATCTAGGCCAGATATTATGCTTAGTGTTTGCATGTGTGCACATTTTCAAGCTACACCGAATGAATCACACCATAAGGCTATGAAGCATATTCTTCGATATCTAGCTCACACTCCAACACTTAGATTGTGGTACCCCAAGGGCTCGGCTTTTGATCTCATTGGATATCTGACTCTGACTATGCTGGTCATCATGTGGACCGCAAGTAAACTCCAGGCACATGCCATTTACTCGGACGATCCTTAGTATGTTTATCCTCGAAGAAGCAGAACTTCGTATCACTCTCTACTGCTGAAGTTGAGTACATTGCTGCTGGTTCGTGTTGTGCTCAATTGCTATGGATGAAGCAAACCCTCAAGGACTACGGCATCAATGTGAAGAATGTGCCACTCTATTGTGACAATGAGAGTGCCATCAAGATTGCTCATAACCCAGTTCATCACTCGAAGACAAAGCACATCCAGATTCATCATCATTTTCTTCGTGATCATGTGTTGAAGGGCGACATCTCCATTGAGCACGTGAAGACTAAAGAACAGCTAGCCGATAACTTCACAAAGCCCTTGGATGAGAAGAGATTTAGCAAGTTGCGGTCTGAGCTAAATATCTTATAATCTTGTAATGTTCTTTGAAAAGGACACACATCCTAACACTTATGCAAAATTGATGACTTATATGTGCAACACACGAAGCAACATTTCCTTCAATCAATGAAGACTAACCCTCTAAGTGCGGAGAAATTAACGAAGAATTTGATGCTCAGAGCCCTACAACAATTGTACGCGGCGTATGAAATCATCATTCTTATATGGTGGGTCCCGCCACCAACAAAAGTTGAAAATCCTCAATTTGAGTTTTTTTAGTTTTGAAATTCTCAGTTGTTTAAAATTCTTCAACTTTGCAAGTCTTCACTCTTCCTTTCGTTGTTCTTCATTGACTATATATATATATGTGAGTTTTCAGTCCTCTATAGCATTCACTTATTGCTAATTCTTCAAATTGACTTTTTTGCTAAGTGAATGTGATCGGACCCTTCCCCCTCTATGCTAAACTCAACCGAGTCTGTTCACAAATTCTTCATGTGCGTTATATTTGAAACCCGTTCAAAATCTTCACTAGTTCCTTATCAGCTGAAGAATTTGCGGACGACACTTTAAAATATTCTTATCTAAATTTTTGGCTTCTGCCACTCAAACCATTTTGCATCCCACGATAATGTTAAAATATTTACCCACGATCTCACACGATCTCCACCTCACTATACGTGGGTGACACATGTCGCTAGGATGAGAAGGGTCAGGGGCATGTTCATCCATTTTCTTCGAGCGAGCGGTTTTTCACCTTGATTATAAATACCCCTCACCCTCATCAGATTGCATTTACCCGGCTCGACCTCACTCCCCTCGCTCAAGCTCTCAGACCTAGCACCGCCGCTACTTCCATCATCGCCGGTGAGGAAGAGCTTCACTGCCTCGACCTCCTCGTCATCGTACTCGCGCCGACCACGGAAATCTTCACGCTGCCGCCGCCGCAGCTGTCTTCCACCGACGAGTTAGGGCATGGAATATCTGAACGGACGAACTTCCCATCTACACCTCCCAGTTCGTCGTGTTCTTCGTTAAGGGTAAATAAAATCCATTTTACTGCCCTTGTTGATTATGATGATTTTCACAAAATCTTCAAAAGGTGTTTATTCTTCAACTCCCACTAGTAAAGCACCTCACATACATCTATTCTTTATCTATTTCTCTAAGCAATGTTTTTGTTCAAGATTCCTCAATTGTATGGGTTTTCAATCCATACAACTCTGGAACCTAAGTCAAAGTTCGCTTAGTGAAATTCCTCAAGACTGTGCTTGTCAAATTCCTCAAACTTGTTTCTTTTGAAAAACTTCTGAGAATGCATGTGACCTCTCCAAATTCTTCGCACCTATACTCTGTTCATAGGTACACATGTCCGCTGCTGAATCACTAGGCTCTCATCAACTTAACTCATTTGCAGCGTTCCTCGAAGACAAATTGCATACCTCTTTAGAGAATTTTTTTGTTCAAATTCCTCAGCTGAAGAAAATGGCTGATGGCAAGAGACCTCAGAAGGGAGGGAAGAAATTGGAAGTAAACACTGCCTTTGAGATTCTAGATGACATCTATGAGGAATATTGCACTCCTGATGAAGCCAAACAAGGCAAGGAGTATAAAAATCAGTGCAAGGTGCACATACAAAGGATAGAGAGGAGATGGGCACGGGAATGGAGGGGGTACAGATATGTCACTCCTAAATACATGAAGAAATTCGCTTTACGCCCTCCTTGCCCAAGACCTCCGTTGGCACCTAGCCAAATTGCTGATCCCACTAGCCTCAAGTGTGGTGAGGACTATCCAAATGAATGGGCCAAACGGCAAGCTAAGTTGGCCAAAATGGCCAATGAAACAGTGAGGAAATTCAATGAAGACTCTGTTGCTGTCGTTGCTGAGGCCTCTACTAACAAGCCTAAGAAGGCTATGCCCAAGAAGCCTGCGCACAAGCCCAGTTCCTCAGCAATGCCCTCATGGCCGAGCTCATCAAAGCCCTCACGGCATATTCCTCAAGCAGCTCCAGTTCCCACTGTTCCAAGACTTTCAGCTGCTGCTGCAAAGTCCTCGGCACCTGCGCATCTCGCCTCTTGCCAAAGGACCACAAGTATCTCAATTGCTTTAGGAGCACATGCATGTTCTTCAGCTCCTCCACAGTCCTCAACTGGCCCAACCTTGCTGAAGACAAAGGCCACTGCTGGACAAGGCACAAGACCAAGTACTCACAAGAAGCAGGTTGCCTTCCAAGTACCATCGAGTGAAGATGAAGCTGATGATGAGGAATTAGCTGAAATCACCAGAGACAGATAGCAAAGGGCCGCTAGAGCCAAAGGCAGCAATGTGCCTTTTCTGCTGGATCCCAAGTTGATCCTAGACTTCATTGATCTCTGGCACAAGGACCCCAACACTCCTATGCCTGACTTCAATCTTACACCGGGACAAAGTCATATGTTGACTGCCTTTATAGGCGAAGAGAAATGGAAATTTGAAAAGGCGAGGCAACTGAATAAATCTCAGTACAAGAAGGAGAGTTTTCTGAAGAAGAATGTTGTCAAAATGACAACTGATGAACTTGTGGCCATGCAAGCTGAGATCAAAGCACTCAGTGATGAATTTGACTCATATCGTGCAAATTGGCCAGGAGCCAAAGTCAGATTCGTCAAGATGGCAAAGGGATTCACCTCAAAGGTTGCAGCCTCATCGCAACATGAAATTCCTCAGGCTGAAGCATCTGCTCAGCCTAATGAAGAACATGCCAGCACCGCTGATGAAAATCAGGCTGTTGAAGAAAATGAGAGCACCAAGGCTGATGAAGAAATTCCAGCCGCTGAAGAAACTGCTAGTGCAACCTCTAGTGTTGCGCCTGAAGAACTAGCCAAGCCAGTTGAAGCATCTGCTACTGCGCCTGAAGAAACTGAACCAATTTCCTCTGCTCCTCCGGCACAGACGACAAGCATCAACCTTCCTTCTACATCAGAAGTGAAGAAAACCAAAGCTGTGGAGCGAGCAGCTGTGAAGAAAAGGAAAGCATCTGCTTCCTCAGAGTCTTCAGCTCCGAAGAAAGTGAAGACTTTGGCAAGCTCTTATGAAAATCCTATAGATGTTGTTCCTCTATCAAGCATGCCATCAAAGGAGATTGTTCTCTTTGGTGAGGAATATATGATTCCGAGTGAATCAGATGAAGAAGATCCCTCTGCTGCTACATCAGAGCAGTTGGATGAAGAAATTCAAGTGGATAACATCCCTTCAAATCCACTGGTATCATCGCCCATGCCTTAGTTCATGACTGAAGAGGCGGACATTGAGGAAATAGATGAGGAACATGAAGATGTGGACATTGGGTGTACAACTCCGATTTTGAATGATGACTACTAGGAAAGCCATCACCCCAATTCACCATTGTTCACACCTCTGCAACAGATTCCTCAGTCCCCTGTGCAGACTGAAGAGATCCACATGGGCTCTGAAGAACATCAAGCTTCTCTTCTCACTATTCCTGAAGAAGTTCCAGCTAGCGCTGCTGAAAATGTTGCTGAAGAAATGGAGGCCAAGGCTGCTGAAGACATTGCACCTGAAATTCCTTAGCATGTGGCTCCAGTGGTTCTACCAGAAGACGCTATGAAGACATCAATTGTGAATCTTCATCCCAAGCCACAGAATCCTCACTCTAGAAGCAGAAGTTCAAGACTGAAGACTTCTTCAATAAGCACATTTTATTCACTGACTACAATCCTTATGATGCTGCTCGACTTCGTCGCAAGTTGTAACGACCCGAGACCGACGCTCTAGATGCCTTCCATATTTTCGTTGCCACCGTATGTTTTATTTCTTGTTGCATTCCATCATGTCATCATGTGCATTGCTGATACGTCTCCGTCGTATCTACTTTTCCAAACACTTTTGCCCTTGTTTTGGACTCTAACTTGTACGATTTGAATGGAACTAACCCGGACTGACGTTGTTTTCAACAGAATTGCCATGATGTTGTTTTATGTGCAGAAAACAAAAGTTCCCGGAATGACCTGAAACTCCACGGAATATCTTACAATAAATAATAAAAAATCCTCGCCATAGATGAAGACTAGGGGGCCCACAACCTTGCCACGAGGGTGGTGGGCGCCCACCCCTAGGGCGCGCCCCCTACCTCGTGGGCCCCCGGGACACCTCCCGACTCCAACTCCAACTCTATATAACTGCTTTCGGGGAGAAAAAATAGAAGAGAAGAAATCATCGCGTTTTACGATATGGAGCCGCCGCCAAGCCCTAAAACCTCTCGAGAGGGCTGATCTGGAGTCCGTTCGGGGCTCCAGAGAGGGGGATACGTCGCCGTCGTCATCATCAACCATCCTCCATCACCAATTTCATGATGCTCACCACCGTGCGTGAGTAATTCCATCGTAGGCTTGCTCGACGGTGATGGGTTGGATGAGATTTATCATGTAATCGAGTTAGTTTTGTTAGGGTTTGATCCCTAGTATCCACTATGTTCTGAGATTGATGTTGCTATGACTTTGCTATGCTTAATGCTTGTCACAAGGGCCCGAGTGCCATGATTTCAGATCTGAACCTATTATGTTTTCATCAATATATGAGAGTTCTTGATCCTATCTTGCAAGTCTATAGTCACCTATTATGTGTTATGATCCGTTAACCTCGAAGTGACAATAATCGGGATACTTACCGGTGACGACCGTAGTTTGAGGAGTTCATGTATTCACTATGTGCTAATGCTATGTTCCGGTTCTCTATTAAAAGGAGGCCTTAATATCCCTTAGTTTCCATTAGGACCCCGCTGCCACGGGAGGGTAGGACAAAAGATGTCATGCAAGTTCTTTTCCATAAGCACGTATGACTATATTTGGAATACATGCCTACATTACATTGACGAATTGGAGCTAGTTATGTGTCACCCTATGTTATGACTGTTACATGATGAACCGCATCCGGCATAATTATCCATCATTGACCCGATGCCTACAAGCTTTCCATATACTAGTTTACGCTTATTTACTTTCTCGTTGCTATTGTTACAATCACTACAAAATACCAAAAACATTACTTTGCTTTCGTTACTCTTTTGTTACCGTTACCATCACTATCATTTTACTTTGCTACTAAAAACTTCGCTGTAGATAGTAAGTTTCCAGGTGTGGTTGAATTGACAACTCAGCTACTAATATTTGAGAATATTCTTTGGCACCCCTTGTGTTGAATCAATAAGTTTGGGTTGAATACTCTACCCTCGAAAGCTGTTGCGATCCCCTATACATGTGGGTCATCAGGACTAATTTCTGGCGCCGTTGCCAGGGAGCATAGCTCTATTCTTTGAGTCACTTGGGATTTATATCTGCTGGACACTATGAAGAACTTGAAAGACGCTAAGACAACAATTTATCCCTCAACTACGAGGGGAGGTAAGGAACTGCCATCTAGCTCTGCACTTGATTCACCTTCTGTTATGATTAAGCTTGCGACACCTAAATCTGCTTCTGCTATTCGTTCTGATATGTCGCATGTTATTGATGATTCTACTTCTGCTATACATGATACTTATGATGAAACTCCTTCTATGCTTGATACTACTGTGCCACTTGGTGATTTTCTCGAGGAACGACTTGCTAGGGCTAGAGAGATTCAAAATATTGAATCTGATTATGAGGATGAAAGTGATGATGAAGAATCACTTGTTATTCCTGAGGGTTATTTATTTGATCAAGAAGCTTCTTTAGCTATTTTAGCTTCCAAAGATAGATATGAACTCAAAAGGTTATTAGCTAAATGGAATAAGCAATCTCTAAATGCTAGGATGAGACCTGATCTTGCTTTTGCTACTTCACCTATCTGTGTTACTGATAAGGATTATGAATTCTCTGTTGATCCTGATATAATTACTTTAGTTGAATCTGATCCTTTTCATGGCTATGAATCTGAAACTGTTATGGCACATCTTGCTAAATTAAATGATATAGGCACCCTGTTCACTAATGATGAGAGATCTCGCTACTTTTATATCCTTAAAATATTTCCGTTCTCATTAAAGGGTGATGCTAAGATATGGTTTAATTCTCTTGATCATGGTTGTGTGCGTAGTCCCCAGGATATGATTTACTACTTCTCTGCTAAATATTTCCCTGCTCATAAGAAACAAGCTGCTTTAAAGGAAATATACAACTTTGTGCAAATTAAAGAAGAGAGTCTCCCACAAGCTTGGGGGAGGCTTCTCAAGTTACTTAATGCTTTGCCTGATCATCCTCTTAAGAAAAATGAAATACTTGATATCTTTTATAATGGACTAACCGATGCTTCCAGAGATTACCTGGATAGTTGTGCTAGTTCTCTTTTCAGGGAAAGAACACCGGATGAAGCTGAAATTTTATTGAATAATATGTTGACAAATGATTAGGCACCTCCTGAGCCAGCTCCTGCTATAATTAATGATCCTATTCCTAAACCAACTCCGAAGAAGAGAGGTGTTCTATTTCTCAGTCCCGAAGATATGCAAGAGGCAAAGAAATCTATGAAAGAAAAAGGTATTAAAGCTGAAGATGTTAAGAGTTTACCTCCTACTGAAGAAATACATGGTATTAATTTACCGCGTATTGAAGAAACATATGATCTTGATCCTTTATTTATTGAAGAACCTCCAGACCCCGATAACCCGACACAGGTAGTAAAGGTAAATTCTCTCTATAGATATGATAAAGCTGAAATCCCTCCTACTAAAATTGCTAGTCAATGCTTGGATGAGTTTGATAATTTTATGTTTAAGCAAGAAGACTTCAATGCTTATTTTGGTAGACAATTAAAACAAGATGCTGATATGATTAAATACTTGGGTGATTATATGGCTAATATTAGAGGTAAACTTAAACTTGTTAGCAAACATGCTTTTATGGTTACCACTCAAGTAGAACAAGTACTTAAAGCTCAAAAGGAATTCCTCAATGAGATGAATAGTAAGAAAAATAATTATGTTGTTAAAGTGGATACTAGGATTGGTAGAATGACTCAGGAACCTTTGTATCCTGAAGGCCACCCTAAGAGAATTGAGCAAGATTCTCAGAGAAATAATATTGATGCACCTAGTTCTTCTAAAAGGAAGAAAAAGAAAAATGATAGAACTGTGCAAACTTCTAGTGAACCTATTGCTGAACCACCTAATAATCCAAATGATATCTCTATGTCTGACGCTGAAACACAATCTGGCAATGAACATGAACCTAATAAAAAATTTAATGACGATGTTCATAATAATGCTCAACCTAGTAATGATAATGATGTAGAAATTGAACCTGCTATTGATTTTGATAACCCACAATCAAAGAATCAATGTTATGATAAGAAAGACTTTATTGCTAGGAAACATGGTAAAGAAAGAGAACCTTGGGTTCAGAAACCCATGCCTTTTCCTCCCAAACCATCCAAGAAAAAGGATGATGAGGATTTTGAGCGCTTTGCTAAAATGATTAGACCTATCTTTTTACGTATGCGATTAACTGATATGCTCAAAACTAATCCTTATGCTAAGTAGATGAAAGATATTATTACCAATAAAAGAAAGATACCAGAAGCTGAAATTTCCACCATGCTTGCTAATTATACTTTTAAGGGTGGAATATCAAAGAAACTTGGAGATCCAGGAGTACCTACTATACCATGCTCCATTAAAAGAAACTATGTTAAAACTGCTTTATGTGATCTTGGAGCCGGTGTTAGTGTTATTCCTCTCTCTTTATGTCGTAGACTTGATTTGAATAAGTTGACACCTACTGAAATATCTTTGCAAATGGCTGATAAATCAACTAATATGCCTGTCGGTATTTGTGAGGATGTGCCTGTTGTGGTTGCAAATGTTACTATTTTAATGGACTTTGTTATTCTTGATATTCCCGAGGACGATAGTATGTCTATTATTCTTGGAAGACCTTTTCTTAATACTGCAGGGGCTGTTATTGATTGCAACAAAGGCAATGTCACTTTTCATGTTAATGGTAATGAGCATATGGTACACTTTCCGAGGAAACAACCTCAAGTTCATAGTATCAATTCTATCAGAAAAATTCCATCGATTATATTTGGAGGTTTTGAATTTCCTCTTCCTACTGTCAAGACAAAATATGATATTCTTATTATTGGGGATGTGCATATCCCCGTTGAGGTAACCTAGTGCTATTCGAAACTTCTTCAGTTTCATGTTAATCGGAATGAGTTTGTTACCAAGACTTGATCAACCTTGTTAGTAGACTCCTTTTGATGAGCATGAGATGGATGAAACTAGAAGCACAACCTTCTGTACCCTCTTTATACTTTTTGTTATTTAGTTGAAATAAAATAAAAATAAATAATTTTCTGTCTGTTATCTGATTATCCGTGCAATATAAAAACACCTCGAAAATAAAAGTTCTCCAAATGCCCTGAAAATTAAATATGATTTTTCTAGAATATTTGAGGATTTATGGAACAAAGAACGCACGAGGGGGGCCAACCACCTTGCCACGAGGGTGGAGGGCGCGCCCACCCCCCTAGGGCGCGCCCCTTGCCTCGTGGGCCCACGGTGGCCCTCCTCCACTTATTCCTGCACCCATCCTCTTCTTCTTCCTCCCACAAACACGAAAAACCAACTCAAGCATGAGTTCCAGCCCTCTTTGCTGCCATTTTCGATCTCCTTGCTCAAAGCACCTCTCACAAAACTTCTTGGGGAGATTGTTCCTTGGTATGTGACTCCTCCGTTGGTCCAATTAGTTTTTGTTCTAGTGCTTTATTCATTGCAAATTTTTGCTGCTTAGGTGACCCTATTCTTGAGCTTGCATGTCAAATTAATATGGTCAAAAGTAGTTTTGATGCATGATATAGGCCCTAGGCACTTGTAGGAGTGGTTGCTATCAATATTATTGAGTTTGGTTTACTTTTATTTTGAGGTTACTAAAAATTTCAGAATTTTTCAAAGGAAGAAATATGCTTAGGAAAATGTTCCAAGGTGGTTCTTCAAGGAAGCAAGGACACAGGCTTGCAATGCGTGATGCTGACGAAGATCCACCAAGAGACGCTCCAGTGCGTCCTTGACTTTGAGGCAGACAAATGCCCCCAGCATCATGATCTCACAAGCTCTTTTGTGAGGAGGTTTGGGTATTCATCTTCGCGTAATTCTCCTTCAGTCATGTTTGATCTTTATGACAAATCTTATACCATGGACATAGAGGATTTCACTTTTGCTTGCAAACTTCCATAATGGTAGTGTTAGAGATCCCCCTAGATCTGAATTTAGAAACTTTCTTGCTAGTATAACTGTAGGGGAATCTAGAGATATAACGCAAGCTACCATAGGGAGCATTCACTTTCCTGCTATACATTATTTTGCTCTCTTCATAGGTAGGTGCATAAATGCTAAGGATGAAGCATGTCACATGTGTGTCCCTGACCTTAGCATTCTCAGGAGTGCTGTGTCAGGAGACCAATCTTATCATATGGGAGCCATTGTAGCTCGTAGGTTGCATCATAATAGATATAATGGAGATTTCTTTGGAGGAATCTACGCAACCCGCTTAGCTAGATTTCTTGAGATAGACGTTCGTGAAGGAGACATGGAGTTGCCTCCTGCTTATTTAGATTTTGATTCTATGGTTTCTCACCATTTTGTCGAGAGGAACGAATCACCTCTCCAGTATCGACTAATCTTTGACAGATGCCGTGTTGTCCGTATCACTCTCTCTACTCCTGCATTCTTTGATTATCAGGCAAGAGGAGGATATACTATTACCAGAGAGGAGGCAGATGAGTACGAGAGGAGAGAAGAGGCTGCTCATCGCCATGCTGCATCACAGTACGACCCCAACAACTATTATTATGGACATCAGCGAGGCCAGCCGTGGCCATAGACCAACTTAGGCCAAAAGCCTAAGCTTGGGGGAGTACGTATTTCTCACTGACATTAGATTTATGTTCACACACACTCATTGCTAGACGTCGGTGTTCATACTTTTTCATTGTATCATCCATGCTAGTTTATTTCCTTTTATGCTTTCTTCTTGTGTGTTTAATAAACATTAAGAAAAGAACCAAAAAAATTTAGTTGTAACTTTTAATCAGTTTAATTTCCATGCTTGTAGTAGTAATTAAATAGAAAACCGAAAAAGATTTCCTGTTCTTGTTTTGCTTGTTGGGATCTTTCCCGTGTAAATAGTTTTATTTATTTTCTTTTCTTTGGGGGTCAGTAGGAGAAGACCATGATTAAATTGTTGAAGTGGCTCTTATATGCTTTATTGTTGATTTAACCAAGAGCCCATATTGCTTTGTCTTCTCCTGTTCATTGAATGCTCGCAGATTCCAGCTTAGTCCCATGCACGTGCACTCTTATTATTATTCACATCGTTCGGTCGTGCAAGTGAAAGGCAATTATGATGATATATGATGGACTGACTGAGATGAGAAAAGCTGGTACGAACTCGACCTCTTTTGTTTTTGTAAATATGATGAGTTCATCGTTCTTGATTCAGCTTGTTATGAATAAACATGTTCACAATGACAATTAGAGATCATAGTTGCTTGCGCCATGCTTGATTAGCTATGAGTTATAATGATTTACCTTGCATGCCAACATGCTATTAAAATGGTTATGATGTGGTATGATAGGGTGGTATCCTCCTCTGAATGATTTAAGTGACTTGACTTGGCACATGTTCACGCATGTAGTTGAAACAAATCAACATAGCCTTCACGATATTTATGTTCATGGTGGATTATATCCTACTCATGCTTGCATCCAATGTTTATTAATTTTAATGCATGTACATGGCCATTGTCGCTCTCTAGTTGGTCGCTTCCCAGTCTTTTGCTAGCCTTCACCTGTACTAAGCGGGAATACTGCTTGTGCATCCAATCCCTTAAACCCCAAAGTTATTCCACATGAGTCCACTATACCTTCCTATATGCGGTATCTACCTACCGTTCCAAGTAAATTTGTATGTGCCAAACTCTAAAACTTCAAATAATCATCATGTTTTGTATGCTCGAATAGCTCATGTATCAACTAGGGCTGTCTGTATCTTCCATGTTAGGCGGGTTATTCTCAAGAGGAGTGGACTCTGCTCCTCACACACGAGAGAATGGCTGGTCACTGGGATTCCCAGTCCCATGCTTTATGCAAACTAAATAAAAAATAATTGCAATACAAAACTCCCCCTATGACCTGATGTATGTTGGAGGCACTCGTTGTTTCGAGCAAGCCATGGATTGATGTTTGTTGGTGGAGGGGGAGTATAAACTTTACCATTCTGTTTGGGAACCGCCTATAATGTGTGTAGCATGGAATATATCGCCATCTCTTGGTTCTTATGTTGACAATGAAAGTATACTGCTCAAAATATTATTCACCTCTATTTCAAAACTGAGCTATGGCACCTCTACAAATCCCTGCTACCCTCTGCGAAGGGCCTATCTATTTACTTTTATGTTGAGTCATCACCCTCTTATTAAAAGCACTAGCTAGAGAGCGCAACTGTCATTTGCATTCATCACTGTTAATTTATATTGGGTGTGACTATGATTGGATCTCTTTTACCATGAATTACAATGTCTAGTCAATCCTTGATCTTTAAAGGTGCTCTGCATTTAGGTTTTGCGGTCTCAGAAAGGGCTAGCGAGATACCATCTTGTTATATCATATTATGATTGTTTTGAGAAAGTGTTGTCATCCGAGTTTTATTATTATGGCTTGCTAGTTGATTATGCTATTGATATGGGTAATCATGAGACCTGAGAATTATTGCAAATGTGGTTAGTTATAATCTTTGCTTAAAACTTGAATGCTAGCTTGATATATTTACAACAACAAGAGAAAATAGAGTTTGTAAAAGTTTTCTTTATTTATTTCAGTTTGTCAACTGAATTGCTTGAGGACAAGCAAGGGTTTAAGCTTGTGGGACTTGATAAGTCTCCGTCGTATATACTTTTCCAAACACTTTTGCCCTTCTTTTGGACTCTAACTTGTATGATTTGAATGGAACTAACCCGGACTGATGCTGTTTTCAACAGAATTGCCATGATGTTGTTTTATGTGCAGAAAACAAAAGTTATCGGAATGACCTGAAACTCCTTGGAATATCTTACAATAAATAATAAAAATCCTCGCCAAACATGAAGACTAGGGGGGCCACACCCTTGCCACGAGGGTGGGGGGCGCCCCCCCCCCCTAGGGCGTGCCCCCTACCTCGTGGGCCCCCTAGAGACCTCCCGACTCCAACTCCAACTCTATATAACTGCTTTCGGGGAGAAAAAATAGGAGAGAAGAAATCATCATGTTTTACGATACAGAGCCGCCGCCAAGCCCTAAAACCTCACGGGAGGGCTGATCTAGAGTCCGTTCGGGGCTCCGGAGAGGGGGATTCGTCGCCGTCATCATCATCAACCATCCTCCATCACCAATTTCATGATGCTCACCGCCGTGCGTGAGTTATTCCATCGTAGGCTTGCTGGACGGTGATGGGTTGGATGAGATTTATCATGTAATCGACTTAGTTTTGTTAGGGTTTGATCCCTAGTATCCACTATGTTCTGAGATTGATGTTGCTATGACTTTTCTATGCTTAATGCTTGTCACAAGGGCCCGAGTGCCATGATTTCAGATATGAACCTATTATGTTTTCATCAATATATGAGAGTTCTTGATCCTATCTTGCAAGTCTATAGTCACCTATTATGTGTTATGATCCGTTAACCCCGAAGTGACAATAATCGGGATACTTACCGGTGATGACCATAGTTTGAGGAGTTCATGTATTCTGTCGGGGGTTTGGTGCGACATATGCCAACGGATGGCTTATCATGGTGGGGGCGAGTAGAACGTTGCCGGTGCCTGGAAACGGGATGAGGCGAAGACATGCACGCCGGCGAATCTTACCCAGCTTCAGGGCTCTCCGGGGAGATAATACCCCTACTGCTGCTCTGCGGAGTCTCTGCATGATCACTATGGCCAAGTGCTTACACGGTTGCTCCTTGAGCTGTTTCTTAGAGGTAGGAGAGGGCAAGGCTAGCTCTCTCCTTCTATCTGGTATGGTCTAGAGCTACTGGGTTCCAACCCTTTGCATGGGTGCCCTGGGGGTTTATATAGGCCTACCCCCCAGGGGTAGAATGGTAATTCGTCTGGGTGCGGGCCCCGCCGTCAGTGCCTTTGGCCTCCGATTTCTCCGCCGACTGCTGGGGTCTGCCGGTTGGTGGGCCCCGCCGACTGGTCTGGTATGGAGCCGACAGGCCGCGTCCGCCGCGGGCGGGTCTTGCCGACTGCTGATTACTGTAGCCGTGCTTCTGATGACGCGGGCTTGGTCATGGGGTCGTGGCAACAGTCCCGCCGCCTGGCGGGCGATCACTATTGCCACTCCCCATCACATCTTGATTAATGGCGCATGGGGCCCAGGGGAGGGCTCGGCCGACTCCCCGGGCCGACTCCTGACGGATCCGACTGGCGGTCCTCTCGCCGTATCCTAGGGTCTCACTGACTGGTGGGACCTGCTGCTTTCGGGCCGTTCAGACAAGCTGTCGTGGGCGCAAGACTCGGTACTGTGGTGCTGATGTCAGGGCCGGCAGGGCAATAGTGCCATGCCGCATGGAGATCTTCCTGAGTACTGCGTGCTGTGGCCATGCCTGCCCTTGGTAAGGGGCGGGAGTGGGCTTCACTGTAGCCACGCCCCTGCCCCGTCCCCTTCGATGAGATCATGGGTTTGTTGGAGTCGCCGACCGACTCCCCAAAGCCAGATTCTCTGGAAGTCGTCCCTGGGACTCGGCCGTGAGCGGGCAGTCGGCCGCCCTGCTGTCGACTCCTCAGGAGGCGGCTCTTCGCCCTGGGGTCTTGAGGGGCGCAGCCTGCCCCGATGTCTTGAAAGGTTATGGGACTCGGGTTGGCCTACCCGTGGCCCATTACTCCGACAGTAGTCCCCGAAGCTGGTGAGGCACCGCGGGCGATCGGCCGAGAAGCCTCAACAGTTTCTCTTTCCGGGTGCTCAACACATGGCCTTTGACTGACTTCTGCCGGGCCGTCTAGAAGGAGTCGGACTTGCTCAACTCGGACTCACTCAATTCCGACTTGCTCAGTATTTCGAACGTCGCGGCGGGATTTTAAGTGGCGTGCTAGCTAAGCCTCCAGGCCGCCGCCCGCTCTTGGCCTGTCACACGAGGGCACGTGGCCAGGCCGTCCTGCCAGCCTACGCGTGCGACGGGACAGGCCCATAGGCGGGGCCCGCCACTACCGTGCCTTGGTGCCCGAGCAGATCCGCTGCGGCCCCGGTGGACGGTTGGGATTCCCATGGAGTTACTGCACGCAGTAACTTTACGTGGATCATGGGGGTCGTGGGGTTGTGGGCGCAGTAAATCCCCACGTCCGCCCCCTCAGCTTCGCAGCCCACGGGACTATAAGTAGGGGGAAGAGGGGGGCACGCGCGCCCCTCCTTCCCACTACTCCTCGTTCTCTTCCTCATTGCTGCTCCTCGCTCTCCTCCTTCCTCTTCTCTTCTTCGCTCCGCTGCACGCCCAAGCTCCGTCGAACACTGCGGCAACAGCTCGCGATGAGTTCTTCCTCCGCTGCCGCGCCTCCCCCAGTGCGCTCCGGCACCTGGGACGGTTCCCAAGTTCATGAAGACCACATTGAGTTCCTCCGCCGGACCCGTCGGCTTCCCGGCGAGGATCGCGTGCAGGTGCGTCTTGCGCCGGAGGGGGAGATTTCCCCCGCACCGCAGGAGGGCGAGCGGGTCATCTTCCGCTCGCACTGCCTGCGCGGGCTGGGGCTGCCGGCGAGTAGTTTTTTCCGGTCCTTCCTAGAGTTCTACGGTCTCCAGCCGCACCACCTCACCCCCAATGCAGTGGTGCTGTTGTCCGCCTTCGTGGCCCTGTGCGAAGGCTTCCTCGGAGTCCCCCCCACCCTCGAGCTCTGGGGGGAGTTCTTCTTCTCCAAGCTCGGCACCCAGGCCGCGGGCGTGTCGGCTCAGTGCGGCACCTTCATCGTCGTGCAAAGGTCGGGGGCCGACAATCTCACTGATAAAGTCGGTGAAGATGTGGTAGAGATCCTACTTCTACGTCAGGAACTTCGCCACGAGGGGCGACTGGGTGAACCTGCCGGCTTTCAAAGCCGGCCCGCCGGCTGTGAGACTGCCCCACTGGTCGTACCGGGCCAGGTCGCTGACGCCTGCGGGAGCCGGCGCCATCACGCGACTCCGAGTGCTAACACAGTCAGAGGGTCTGACTGGTCCGGACCTACTGGCCGCTTTCATTTCACGCCGAGTTCTCCCACTCCAAGGCCGCCCTCACATGATATGCCAGATGAGCGGGCACTACGACCCGAGTCGGATGTGCACCAAGGACATGCCTCACGAAGAGGTGGCCTTCATGGTGAACTACCTCTCGGACAGCAGGCTCCTGGAGGACTGGCAATTCGGCAAGGAGCCGTACACCCACGCCAACCCCCCGCCCGTGGTGAGTCGCCTTTCTTTTCTTTCTTTAGATTGTCTTCTTCTTGCCGAGTTTTGTTTTGACCAGTCGGCTTTGGTTAGAATCCCCTTCTTCACCCACCAGCCGGCACCTCGGGGCCGGCCCGTGAGTTCCTCGCCGACTGGGCGAAGAGCGACGTCGACGACCCCGATCTGGGGGCGGTGGCTCTGGAAGACGACGCCGAGGCAGGAGGAGGGACAGCAGGCGACTTCAGGCCTTCGGCTACCTTCGCCGACTGGCCTGAAGACAACGCCAAGGGAGAAGTCGCCCCTCGCCATCGGCCAGGAGCCTGCCAGCCTGGCACGGGCTCTTCTGCCGCACCGGGCGCTCCTGGTGGCGGGAAGAAGCGCAGGGCCGTGCCGACCTTGTTCGGCAGTCGGCCAAAGAAGCCCAAGGGCTCGGCTGCGGCGACCCGGCGGGACGAGGCAGCTGCGAAGGCCATCCGCTTCCGTAAGGAAGTGAAGAAGCCACTGTTGGTCTCCGTGTAAGTATTTTGTCTTCAAAGTTTTATTCTTTCTTCGTGATTTGTCTGAGTCTCTGCTTGCCCCTCTTGCTTCAGGGCTCCCCTCTCTCTTGAGTGGGTCGCCGCCACCTCCGTCATGGGGTCAGCGGAGACGTCTGACACCACTCGGCGGATTTACCCCGCTGCTGACCTCCAGGAGGCAACGGAGCGGAATGCGCAGGAGAAGCGCAACGAAGAAGAGGCCCTCCGCCTGGAGAAGGCGGAGGCCGACAGGGCGGAGGCCTCCGCTAAGAAAAAACTAGCGGAGGCCGAAGCCGCCGCCGCGGTGAAGTAGCGGGATGAGGAAGCCGCACGCCGCCAGTCGGCAGTGCTCGTCACCCCGTTGAACTCTGCGCCGCCGCCTCCGGAGTTCACAGGGCCAACTGGAGAAGCCGGCGGGGAGAACCCCATCGAGGAGAGGGAAGGCGGCGACCCCTCTACTCCAGACGCGAACGTTCCGCCGCCGCCTCCGCCGCCGTCTGAAGGCGCGCAAGGCGAGCAGCCAGCGGACCCTCCGGTGCCGCCGATCGAAGACGAGGCCGTGGCGAGGCTACTCCTCCAAGTTGGCTCGCCAACGCGCCGTCGTCTGTAGAAGGCGACTTCGGCACCCCGCCCCCTGGAAGCCGGCACCGCCAGCTCGGCGGCCCAAGATGCCGAAGCGACGAGCGCCGCACCTATTGGGTGGGTGCGAGGAGGCGGCACAGGGCCGCTGAACCGGGCGCTCCTGGACGTCCAGGCGAAGCTCCGCGCTGAGGGCGACGCTCTCCGGAGTTGCACCAAGGCGTTCCTAGCGTCGCGGGCAGCCATACGGGTATGTTTTTTTCCTTTGGTCTTTGTTTTCTTGTTCCTCTCTGTGGGGGCGCGCCAGCGCACCCACTGGGTGTAGTCCCCGAGTTTCGCGCCGGCTGCTGAGCAGGCGGCCCGGGACTCCAATTGATGAACTTCTGGGTACTAACTTTGTCTGAAATGCCTATCGCAGGATTACCACAACCTCCGCGTCACTGCCTTCAACCGTAACGTTGAAGAGCTGGGCAAGCAGACCGCCGACTTGGCGGAGAGCCGGAGTAAGTCCTTTTTTCTTCTATGCGGGGGCGCGCTAGCGCACCCGCGGGCTGTAGTCTTCGAGATTCGGGCCGACTGCTGAGCAGTCGGGCCGGATCTCCCCGGCAACCTACTTTATTGATGACTGTTTTCTTTCTTCCTTTTCTTCAAGAGCCAACGCTACTCTTCAACAGCAGCTGAGCGAAGCCAACTCCGCCCTGCGCGCCAAAGGGGAGGAGTGCAGCAGGCTCACCACAGAGCGCGATCTGCTGGCCACTCAGTTGGCAGAGCAGAAGGATCTGCTTGTGAAGTCGCAGAGGGAGGCGGAGGAGACGGAAACCGCCCTCTTGGCCGAGTTCGCGAGCGAGCGCTCCTCCTACTCTGACAAGGAGGCGCTGCTGTCCTCCGGCTTCCACGAGATTGAAGACATCATGGATGGTGAGTCTCTTTATTTTCTTTCGTCGAGCTGCCGATTTAAATCGTGCCGACTCCTGGTTTTTGACTAGCTTCCTTGTTTCTTCGCGTCTTTGCAGACTTCTTCCCTGGGCAGTCGCAGGCCGCCATCCAAGCCATCGAGGCCGACCGTGAAAGTCGGAGGGCAGAGGGCGCAGAGATCACCGCCGATGCCCCCCGAACTCTTGACGAGCACATCCTGAGCATCGAGGCTCACCTCCGGCCGGCTCACCGGATGCTGCGCCGGCTTCAGCGCGTCGGTGCCCAGGCGATTGCCGCCCTTTGGCCGGATATGCAGGCTCCGCGCACCCCTAGCCTGACGGCCAACTGGCTGGAGATCGCGGTTGGTCGTCTTGAGGCCTGGAAGGGCTCTTCGGCCCGGGCTGGAGCGCGCCGGCCCTTGGAGTTCATCAAGGCGTGGTACCCGGGGCTGGATCTAGACCGGTTGGCCACGCTTCGGTCGGAGGCCCAGCCGGAGCTGGCGGCTACGGAAGATGCCCTCGTCAAACATGCTGCGGCGATCGTCGAGTACACCGACACCAGCATCTTCGTCCCCGAGCGGTCTGAAGACGGCGAGGAGGTACCGCCGGAGTGGTTTGGGATGAACCCAGACTACGGCGAAGACTCGGCGGAGGTGATTGGCTCCAGCGTCAAGGAGGAGGACGAGGCGGAGGATGGAGGCGAGGCGGAGGCACCAGAAGACGGAGCAGACGGCCAGCCTCAGCCCGACCGCGCCTCCAGCAACGAGCCACGTGCGACCGAGTCGACTGCCGCCGGAGGTGATCAAGCCAAGACTAGCCAGCCGGCTGCCCCGACGCCTGACGCTGGAGCCTCCTCCGACCCTCCAAATCCTTCTGCTGCCTCCTAAGCTGCCGCTGTATCTTTTATTTTATTTGCTTCAGTAGTCTTTGAAGAACTTGTTAATTCGCACAATTCCACCCGCGGGGTATATTTTGAACCTCTACTCGACAATTTGGCCAAGGGCCTATGTTATGTAAATATATATATATGTATCTTTTCTTGCTCATTGTTCTTTTGGCTTTTTTCCTTTGCCGCTTTATCTTAGTTGCCTGCCTTGCCAATCGGACAGCCGCTCTGTGGACTGTTGCTGGATCAAGTGCTAGGCTACTTTGGGAAAGCAAGTACTTAGCCGATTTCAAGATTTTTTTGAGCAAGTTGGATAGGAAGCGGTAGTTCGACTATCCGAATGTCAGTTTGCGAGAAAGGCTGAAAACCGTCTTGAGCTGTGTTTTATGCTTTGAGTCCTTAGCCATTTTTCATGCGAATGCCCATTCTACCTTACTGCTGCCCACCGTACAGTCGCTCTGCGAGCTGCGGCTTCTGACAGGAGACGGTTTGGGCGTTTACACACTACTTGTCCGACTGTAGGAAGCATTTCGTAGTGCAAGGCGGCAAGTCCCCAGGCCGATTTGTCGAGCCCGGTGCCAAACGGCATAAAAAGGACTAACATACTTGCAGTCATAATTTTTATCATACAGACAAAAGAGGGCAGTCCACGAGCTCGCCTCGGGGGGCCCGAAGTCTTGGTTCTTTAATAGAAAAGGTAGCATGGTACATACTGCATCAGCTGTAAAACCTTCGGAGGAGATTTGCATTCCATGGCCGCTCTGTCTCCTTGTCGAAGTCGTCCCTCTTGCGTGCTCGGGGCTTCTGAGCGTCGATCAGGTAGTAGGAATCGTTGCCCAGTACTTTGTTGATGATGAAAGGGCCTTCCCAAGGCGCCGACAGCTTGTGCTGGCCGGCTGTTCGCTGGATTAGCCGGAGCACAAGGTCGCCTTCTTGGAAAGATCTTGGCCTGACCTTCCTGTTGTGGTATCGGCGCAGGCTCTGCTGGTAGATGTTGGACCGGCTGAGTGCCAACAGCCGGCCCTCTTCCAGCAGATCGACACCGTCTTGTCGTGCTTCTTCTGCTTCATCCTCGGTGTACATGGTGACTCATGGGGAGTCGAACTCTATGTCCGTTGGGATGACGGCTTCGGCACCATGGACAAGGAAGAAGGGCGTGAAGCCGGTTGACTTGTTTGGAGTCGTGCGCAGACTCCAGAGGACGGCTGGCAGCTCGTCGAGCCAACAGCCAGCCGAGCGCTCCTGAGGCTCGATCAACCGAGGCTTGATGCTGGACAGGATGAGGCCGTTTGCTCGCTCCACTTGGCCGTTTGACTGCGGGTGGGCGACGGACGCTAGGTCCAGTCGGATGCCCTGTGTTGCGCAGAAACGGGCCAACGCGCCTTTGGCAAAATTGGTGTCGTTGTCGGTGATGATGCTGTGTGCTATGCCGTACCGAATTTTGATATCGGTGATGAAAGTCACGGCAGTCGGACCGTTCAGTTTCTTAATTGGCTTCACTTCTATCCACTTGGTGAACTTGTCCACTTCGACAAGTAGGTGAGTTAAACCACCTCGTGCTGTCTTGAATGGTCCCACCATGTCTAGACCCCAAACTGCGAAATGCCAGGCAATGGGGATGGTCTTGAGCGCAGAAGCTGGCTGGTGCGGCTTGGAGCTGAACTTTTGGCATCCTTTGCATTTTTGGACCAACTCCTTGGCCTCTTCTAAGGCAGTCAGCCAGAAGAAACCGTGCCGAAAGGCTTTGGCGACGAGTGCTCTTGAAGCCGCATGGTGGCTGCATTCACCTTGATGGATGTCTTTGAGAATCGCTTGGCCTTGCTCTGGCTCTACGCAGCGCTGGTAGACACCAGTGATGCTGCGCCTGACGAGCTCTCTGCTGACTATGGTATAGGCTGCCGCCCGGCGTTGTACTTCCGAGCTGAGGTCTCATCAGTTGGTAGCTCTTTGTTCACCAGGAATTTGAGGATGGGCTGGGCCCATGAGGGTGCTGCTATTTCTTCGACTACCAGAACTGTGACTTGGACGAGGGCGGCTCGGCTGGGAGGCGGCGGGTTGGAGTCAACAGCCGCTTGCTGGGTTGATGAAGTCCCCAGGCCGACTGGCGTGGTCCTTGGGCCGAGTTCTGGAATCTTCGAGTCCACCATCGCAGTCCCCGGGCCGGGTTCCGCAGTCCCTAGGCTAGCCTCGACTGTGGCGGCTCCGGAGTCATCTGCCGAGATCCTTGTGCCGCCTGCCGGGGCTCTAGAGTCGGATCCGACGTCTTCGGGAGGAGCCGGTAGGAAGATGGAGTCTGATTCTGGCGAGGGCTTGACGGACGGCTTGAGAAGGCGTTGAAGGGCGACACCAGATGGTATTGCTTGGCGGGTAGAGCCGATTCGTGCCAATGCATCTGCTTGGTCATTGTCATTCCTTGGTATATGAAGGAACTCGCATCCTTCGAAATACCCGCTGAGTTGCTGCACGAGGAAATGGTAGCTCGCCATGTTTGCATCTTTCGCGTCCCAGTCACCGGATGATTGCTGGACCACTAAGTCCGAGCCACCATAACACAAGATCCGGCGGATGCCAAGCTCTTTGGCAAGCCGGAGCCCGTGGATGAGCGCCTCGTACTCGGCGATGTTATTGAAGGCGGCAAAGTGGATTTGCAGTGCATACTTGAGCTTATCGCCTTTGGGAGAGGTGAGGACGACGCCGGCTCCCAAGCCAGTGCGCATCTTGGAGCCGTCAAAATGCATCCGCCAGTGGGTGGAATCAGGTGCTGGAGGCAAGTACTGGGTCTCGGCCCAGTAGACGAGGAAGTCGGCCAGTGCTTGTGATTTGGTAGCGGTGCGGGGCTGGTAGTAGATGGTGTAAGGAGCCAGCTCTATGGCCCACTTGGCCACTCGACCAAAAGCATCTCGGCTACCGATGATCTTGGCAAGTGGGGCCGTGCAGACCACCGTGATTGGATGCTCTTGATAGTAAGGCTTCAATTTTTTGGCAGCAAAGTGTACGCCATAGCACATCTTCTGGTAGTGGGGGTAGTTCTGCTTGGAGGTCGACAGTTTGCTCAGGTAATATACTGGTCTCTGGACAGGCAGCGCCTTGCCTTCCTCCTTGCACTCCACTACAATGACTGTGCTGGCTACCTGGCTAGTGGCGGCGATGTACAGGAGCATAGGTTCCTTGGGAGTCGGAGCCGCCAGGACAGGCGGAGTAGTCAACATCTTCTTCAACTGGTGAAAAGCTTCGTTCGCCTTATGGTTCCACTCGAAAAAAGTGGTCTTCTTCATGAGTTGGTATAAGGGGAGAGCTTTCTCGCCCAACCAACTGATGAATCGGCTGATGGACGCTAAGCAGCCGGTGAACTTCTGCACATCCAGAAGTCGGCTGGGTACCTCCATTCTCTCGATGGCCTTGATTTTTACTGGGTTGCATTCTATGCCGCTTTCAGAGACCAGGAAACTTAGCAGCTGGCCGGCTGGTACTCCGAAGACACACTTCTCGGGGTTGAGCTTGATCTGGAACCGGCGCAGGTTCTCAAAGGTCTCCTTGAGGTCTTCCAGCAGTGTTCCACGCTTTTCCGTTTTCACCACTACGTCGTCCACGTAGACGTGGGCGTTCCTGCCGAGCTGCTTGAGGAGACACTTCTGCATGCAACGCTAAAAGGTGGCGCCGGCATTCCTCAAGCCGAACGTCATGGTGAGGTAGCAGAATGCTCCAAATGGCGTGATGAAGGCGGTCTTCAATCTGTCAGCCGGGTTCAGCTTGATCTGGTGATATCCTGAGTACGCATCCAAGAAACTCAACAGCTCGCATCCGGCTGTGGAGTCTATCACCTGATCGATTCTTGGTAGAGCAAATGGGTCCTTGGGGCAGGCCTTGTTGAGGCTCGTGTAGTCAATACACATTCGTCACTTCTTGTTCTTCTTTAGTACCAGGACCGGATTTGCCAGCCAATCTGGAAAGAAAACTTCCATAATGAAGCCGGCTGCTAGGAGTCGGGCTATCTCTTCTCCGACAACTCTTCTCTTCTCTTCTGATAAGCAGCGCAGGGGCTGCCTGACCGGATTTGCATCAGATTGGACATGTAACTTGTGCTCAGCGAAATCCGTCGGTACACCTGGCATGTCTTTGGGGGACCATGCGAAGATGTCCCGATTCTCACGGAGGAAATCGACGAGCTCGCCTTCCTATTTGCTGTCGAGGTTTGCACCTACGATGGCGTACCTCTCTGGGTGCTCCGGATCCAAGGGTATCTTCTTTGTCTCTTTAGCCGGCTTGAACGAACCCTCAGCCTCCGACTCTTTTGGGCTGGGTGATACCTCAGGCTGCTTGCCGGCCATCGCCACAACTCGCTCAAGGAGCCGCTTCTCAGCCGCGATTACTAGGGTCTCGGCCAGCCGACTGCTCTCAGCTGCGCAAGCAGACGACTTCCGGTAGTCGCCTGCCACAGTCAGAATTCCCCTGGAACTGGGCATCTTCATCTTGAGGTAAGCGTAGTGGGGGACCGCCATGAACTTGGCCAAGGCGGGTCGGCCAAGTAGCGCATGGTATGGGCTCTCAAGGTCCACCACCTCAAACCAAACAGACTCTCTTCGAAAGTGATCTTTGTCCCCAAAGAGGGCGTCCATCAGGATCTTGCCGATCGGCGAGCAGGAAAGCCCAGGTACAATGCCGTGGAACACTGTCCGGCTGCTCTGAAGCTGTCTTTGCTTGATTCCTAACCTCTCCATGGTATCCTTGTACAGGATATTGATGTTGCTGCCCCCGTCTATCAGAACTCGCGAGAAACACGCGGCCCGTTTGTCCATAGCAAAGGTGGAGTCCAAGACCAAGGTGTAGGAGCCCGGACTCGGCATCACTTCTGGGTGGTCAGCCCTGCTCCAGCTGATGGGCTTCTCAGACCAGTGCATGAACTCTGGCGTCTCTGAGGCTACTGCGTTCACCTCTTGTCACTGCAGCCTCCTGCTGCGTCGATCATCAGCCATACTGGTGAACACCACGTAGGCTCTGTGTTCTTCAGGGTATTCGTCTTGTACTGCACCGACTGGCCTGACTGCCGGCTGCTGGGGCGGAGGCGGAGGCGGCTGCCCAGCAGGCGGGGGTGGCAGGAGGCCGTCTCCCTTGGCGATCCTGGTGAGCCAGTGGCACTTCCGGGTGGTGTGACTCGACGGCTTTGCGCCGCTGTGGAACTTGCAAGGTCCATCCAAGGTCTGCTCATAGGAGAAGGCCGGCAACCAGTTAGGCTTGCCGCCTTTCTGTCGCTTGGGCGGAGGCTGCTCTTCTGGCTGCTGGGCTTCAACGGTCGCGACCTGCCGGCTGCTGGAAGCTGGCTGCGGGGTCTTGCGCTTGTTGTCGCCCTGCTATTGTCGCCGGCCGGCGTCTGCCGCCGGATTTCTTGGAGCTTGAGGAGCCACTTTGACAGTTGTGCTGATTTGAATTTCTGCCTTCATGGAGGAGTCGGTCGTGGCGTACTTGTCCGCTATGATCAGCAGCTCGTCGAGGGTTTCTGGCTCGTCGCAGAGGAGCTTGTGCTTGAGGAGGGTGCCTTCTCGGTACCCGGCTGTGAAGTACTTGATGGCCTGCACCTCGTGCACGCCCTCGCAGGAGTTCCGGAGCTCAGCCCAACGCGTGAGGTAGTCACGAGTCGACTCGTCAGGACCTTGCACGCACAAGAAGAGTTGACGAGGCTTGGGAGGACGCTTGTACGTGCTGGTGAAGTTGCGGACGAACGCTTCGGTGAAGTCGACCCAGCTATTGATGTTGTGGGGCTTTAGGCTGTTCAGCCATGTCCGGGCCGTGCCCTGGAGCATGAGCGGAACGTACTTTACGGCAACACGCTTGTTGCCGTTTGCTATGCTGCCAGCCGTGGAGTAGTCGACTAGCCAGTCTTCCGGCTTCACGGAGCCGGTATACTTGGGCGTGTCTCTTGGGAGCGTGAACCCTTTGGGAAAGGGCTCGTCCCGAATGCGGGGCCCAAAACAGGGCGGACCCAGCTCATCTTCTTCTTCTAGCGCGAGGGACCGGTGAAGTCGGTCGATCCAGTGGCGGGCGTCATTCTCTCCAACTCCCTCTCGGCGGCCAAGGCGGCCACCAAGAGTCGGATGGTCAACAGGCGGCAGGGAGACTCGCCTCTCCTTACGGGGAGGGGGAGGCGGACAGTCGTCCCGTTGTTCCACTGCTCTCGGGCGGCCAACTCGGTCCTTTCTTCCTCGGGTCCGACTGTGGCTGACAGCCGGCTCCTTGTCCTTTCTTCCTCGGGTGCCGCCAGTCAGCGCCCGAGATGTCGCGCCTTGATCTTGGTGCGGGTCGTCGTTTGGACGCTGTGGCACCTCCGTGCGGCAGCCGGCCTCGTTCTGGGCGGCGGCCGCGTCGAGGAGCCGCTGGAATCGCTCCATCATGAGGCGGCGTTCTTTGCCCTCGAAATTTTCCAGCTCATCCGCCGCTGCCTGGGCGGCTCGGATGTTCTCCGCTGGTGTAGCGTACATGGGGCGGCTAGCCCCAAACAGGCTGGCGATGGCAACGCCGCGCTGCTGGACCGTGCCAAGGCGGCGGGGCCCTGCCGGGGCCGGCGAGCCGCCAACGGCGCGATCCATCTCCCGCTGGTAAGCTTCTGACAAGCGTCTCATGCTGGCCAGCTTCTTCGCGCCTTCAACGAGCTGAAGGCGGCGCGCTTCTAACGTCTCTGTGTCAGCATCTTCCGGAATGGGCGCAATTAGGTCTTGCAGCGCCGCGCCGATTGAGTTAGGCGCTCCTCCGCCAGGGAACATGTCATGACTGATGACTAGCACCTCAGTGACGGTGCTTCCGTCGCTCTCTGCGTGGGGGAGAGGTTCGTCATAGACCACCACATTGGTGGGGAACGCGTCGAGTGACGCGGTGTCGGAGTCGACCAGCATCGGGTCGGTGGATCCTACAGACTCCAAGTCTACGGCAGGCCCGCCGGAAACGTGGAGTTGATCGAGGAGGCCCGCGAGGAGGTTCTCGGGGCCGCCCGTGCATGCGTCGGACGCAGGTTCGTTGGAGATGCTGACCTCGCCGACAAGTTCGGCCAAAGAGCTGGCTGCGCAGGCGATCTCAACGCCACGCAGCGCGTCGATGCAAACTTCGTCTGGCGTGCCTGGCTGGCTGCGCTCGCCAGGGAGGAAAAGGGTTCCCGCCCAGAATAGATCTCCATACGGCGGTGCACCAGGCCCCACGGTGGGCGCCAAATGTTGGGGGTTTGGTGCGATATATGCCAACAGATGGCTTATTATGGTGGGGGCGAGTAGAACGTCGCCGGTGCCTGGAAACGGGATGAGGCGAAGACATGCACGCCGGCGAATCTTACCCAGCTTCAGGGCTCTCCGGGGAGATAGTACCCCTACTGCTGTTCTGCGGGGTCTCCACATGATCACAATGGCCAAGTGTTTACACGGTTGCTCCTTGAGCTGTTTCTTAGAGGTAGGAGAGGGCAAGGCTAGCTCTCTCCTTCTATCTGGTATGGTCTAGAGCTACTAGGTTCCAACCCTTTGCATGGGTGCCCTGGGGGGTTTATATAGGCCTACCCCCCAGGGGTACAATGGTAATTCGTCTGGGCGCGGGCCAAGCCGTTAGTGCCTTTGGCCTCCGATTTCTCCGCCGACTGCTGGGGCCCGCCGGTTGGTGGGCCCCGCCGACTGGTCTGGCACAGAGCCGACAGGCCGCGTCCGCCGCGGGCGGGTCTTGTCGGCTGCTGATTACTGTAGTCGTGCTTCTGATGACGCGGGCTTGGTCATGGGGTCGTGGCAACAGTCCCGCCGCCTGGCGGGCGATCACTATTGCCACTCCCCATCACATCTTGATTAATGGCGCATGGGGCCCAGGGGAGGGCTCGGCCGACTCCCCGGGCCGACTCTTGACGGATCCGACTGGCGGTCCTCTTGCCGTATCCTAGGGTCTCACTGACTGGTGGGACCTGCTGCTTCCGGGCCGTTCAGACAAGTTGTCGTGGGTGCAGGACTCGGTACTGTGGTGCTGATGTCAGGGCCGACAGGGCAACAGTGCCACGCCGCACGGAGATCTTCCCGAGTATGGCATACTATGGCCATGCCTGCCCTTTGTAAGGGGCGGGAGTGGGCTTCACTGCCCTGTCCCCTTCGATGAGGTCATGGGTTTGTTGGAGTCGCCGGCCGACTCCCCAAAGCCGGCTTCTCTGGAAGTCGTCCCTGGGACTCGGCCGTGAGCGGGCAGTTGGCCGCCCTGCCATCGACTCCTCAGGAGGCGACTCTTCGCCCTAGGGTCTTAAGGGGCGCAGCCTGCCCCGATGTCTTGAAAGGTTATGGGACTCGGGTTGGCCTACCCACGGTCCATTACTCCGACATATTCACTATGTGCTAATGCTTTGTTCCGGTTCTCTATTAAAAGGAGGCCTTAATATCCCTTAGCTTCCATTAGGACCCCGCTGCCATGGGAGGGTACGTAGGATAAAAGATGTCATGCAAGTTCTTTTCCATAAGCACGTATGACTATATTCGGAATACATGCCTACAATACATTGATGAATTGGAGATAGTTCTGTGTCACCCTATGTTATGACTGTTACATGATGAACCGCATCCGGCATAATTATCCATCATTGATCTGATGCCTACGAGCTTTCCATATACTGGTTTATGCTTATTTACTTTCTCGTTGCTATTGTTACAATCACTACAAAATACCAAAAACATTACTTTGCTTTCGTTACTCTTTTGTTACCGTTACCATCACTATCATATTACTTTGCTACTAAAAACCTAACCCTATGTAACCGACTCTATGTAACCCTAACCCTATCCGGTGTCCATATAAACCGGAGGGTTTTAGTCCGTAGGACAACATACACATCAACAATCATACCATAGGCTAGCTTCTAGGGTTTAGCCTCTCTGATCTCGTGGTAGATCTACTCTTGTACTACCCATATCATCAATATTAATCAAGCAGGACGTAGGGTTTTACCTCCATCGAGAGGGCCCGAACCTGGGTAAAACTTCGTGTCCCTTGCCTCCTGTTACCATCCAGCCTAGACGCATAGTTCGGGACCCCCTACCCGAGATCCGCCGGTTTTGACACCGACATTGGTGCTTTCATTGAGAGTTCCTCTGTGTCGTCGCCGTCAGGCTCGATGGCTCCTACGATCATCTATAGCGATGCAGTCCAGGGTGAGACCTTCCTCCCCGGACAGATCTTCGTCTTCGGCGGCTTTGCACTGCGGGCCAATTCACTTGGCCACCTGGAGTAGATCGAAAGCTACGCCCCTGGCCGTCAGGTCAGATTTGGAAGTTTAAACTACACGGCTGACACCCGCGGGGACTTGATCTTCGACGGATTCGAGCCACTGCCGAGCGCGCCGCACTGTCCTAACGAGCATGATCTAGCTTTGCTGCTGAACAGTGCCTTGGAAGCCGCACCCACATCGGCTCCGATCCTTAATTCGGAGCCAACTGCGCCGATCGAGGATGGGCGGTTGGACGCCGCCTTGGGGGCTGCGATCCCAACGGCGATTGAGCCGAACACCAGCCCCGCACTCCGCGAGACTCATGACTCCAAGGAGCCGGACCCTTCCCGGACTCCGAACCCTCCGCGCCCCGGCCAATCGAATCTGATTCGGCGCCAATCATGGAGTTTACTGCCGCGGACATCTTTCAGCACTCACCTTTTGGCGATATTCTGAAGTCAATGAAGTCTCTCTCTTTATCAGGAGAGCCCTGGCTGGATTGCGGCCAGCAAGTTGGGGATTCGGACGATGAAGAAATTCAAAGCCCACCCACCACCCACTTTGTAGCCACTGTCGACGATTTAACCGACATGCTCGACTTCGGCTCCGAAGACATCGACGGTATGGACGTCGATGAAGGAGACGGTGAAGAACCAGCGCCTATTGGGCCCTGGAACGCCACCTCGTCATATGACGTATACATGGTGGACGCACCCAAAGATGACGACGAGGAGCGGAAGGACGCACTGAAGGCTTGTTCCCTCGAAAAGCAGTCAAAGCGGCGACGCAAGCGCCGCCCCAAATCCCGCCTCGACAAAAATAGCGATCACACAGACCCAGCATTGGAGCAGGGCGAACCGCTGCCGGACAACGGCAATCCGGACAATCAAACCGAACAAACAAATCCTATCAAGGATAATGGTCCGGACGACATAACACCGGACAGACACTCGGAGTAGCAGACTGCCCGTAAAAGGCTTGTTGCCACCGCGAGGAGTCTGAAAAAATAGAAGCAAAGGCTCAAGGCTGCGCAAGACACACTCCACATTAGATGGAGCAAAATACTCAACACAGCAGCGAGGTATGGCGACAATCGCCCCTCCAAGAGCTACCCAAAGCGGAAGCTGCTACCCGAATTCGATGAGGAGGCCTCAGACCCCCCACAACCAAATATCAAAGCAGCCACCTGGTCGGATAGACGACCCGTCTACCAACACAGAGCGGCATACAACGCCGCTCACAATACAATACGCGACCCATGCGAAGTCTCGCACCCAACGGACGGCGCAACAAGATCCATCTATGGACCACGCAAGCGCGCCCCATCTTACAATGCAACACAACAAACATCCGAACAACGCGGCACACCCACCTACAGGGGTGCCGCACACCCCCTGTATTTCACTGATGTGGTGCTGGACGATGAATTTCCAGAGGGATTCAAACCCGTAAACATAGAGGCATACGACGGAACAACAGACCCCGGAGTCTGGATTGAGGACTACATCCTTCACATCCATATGGCTCGAGGAGACGATCTCCACGCCATCAAGTACTTACCCCTCAAGCTCAAAGGGCCAGCTCGTCACTGGCTCAAAGGCCTCCCCGAAAGCTCCATTGGAAGTTGGGAAGATCTCGAAGACGCCTTTCGGGCAAATTTTCAAGGGACTTATGTCCGACCTCCGAATGCGGACGATTTGAGTCATATAACTCAACAGCCCGGAGAGTCAGCCTGAAAGCTTTGGAACAGGTTTCTTACTAAAAAGAACCAGATTGTTGACTGTCCGAACGCCGAAGCCTTGGCAGCTTTCAAGCATAGCGTCCGCGACGAATGGCTCGCCAGACACCTCGGCCAAAATAAGCCGAGAACGATGGCTGCATTAACAAACCTCATGACCCGCTTTTGCGCGGGTGAGGACAGCTGGCTAGCTAGATGCAGCACCAGCGACCCCAGTACATCCGAAGTTAGAGATGGAAACGGGAAATCACGGCGCAACAACAATAGCAAACGTCGGATTAAAGAAGATAGCATGAAGGGCACGGCAGTAAATGCCGGATTCAAAACCTCTCGGCCAGGTCAAAAGCCGCCCCCTAAAGGCACCAGGGACGAACTGTCCAGCCTCAACAAAATTTTGGACCAAGTATTCCAGATCCATAGTACCCCTAGTAAACCCGCTAATCATACCCATAGAGAATGTTGGGTCTTCAAGCAGTCCGGCAAGCTCAACGCCGTACACAAGGGGGAGGATACACCAAGTGAAGACGAGGACGAGCCTCCCAAACAAGACACGGCGGAACAAAAGAAATTTCCATCAGAAGTCAAAACAATAAACGTGTTACACGTGATCAGGGGAAAAAACAACACGTCACTCCCAGGAAAACATACCCAAGTGCCTGTCACCGCGAAGTCCTGCCACTGGTCATCTCAACCGATCACTTTCGACCATCACGATTACTCAGCAAGTATCCGGCACGCAGGATGGGCGGCCCTAGTATTAGACCCAGTAATTGACGGATATCACTTCACACAAGTCTTGATGGACGGTGGTAGTAGCCTAAATCTAATATATCAGGATACAATCCGCGGGATGGGGTTAGACCCAACACAAATTTGCTATAGCAATACTACCTTTAAAGGAGTAACGCCAGGCCCAGGGGCTCGGTGTACGGGCTCCCTCTCATTACAAGTTACATTCGGCTCCCCCGATAACTTCCGTCGCGAGCATTTAACTTTCCACATCGCTCCGTTTCAAAGTGTCTATCAAGCACTGCTCGGACGCGAAGCTTTCGCTCGCTTTAATGCAATACCACACTACGCCTCCCTCACACTCAAGATGCCCGGTCCACGTGGCATCATTATAGTGCACGGAGATATCAAGCGCTCTCTACGCGCCAAAGAGAGTGAGGCTGCCTTGGCAGCCGAACATTAAAGGTGTCCGGACCAGCGATCGAGTCCGGCACTGCTATTTACACCGCATAAGTGATCACACCCCTATTTGTCAATACAAGGGGCTCAACGCGCGCAGACAAGTGGCAATTTCTTATCATCGTCAATTATACATGGTTTCTTTAAAAACTATCTTTTTGCACGACAACTTTTTCAGTTAACTTCCTCTCTTTTACAGACGATCATCGTGCTACACCCGTCCAGGATACGGCACAACGGAGACACAGGCGTAGACGTGCAGCAGGGACCCACTCAAAGGATTCTTTTTAGATTAAGACCCTGCATAAACCTTTTTTACTGTCTCTTGTTGATACATATCCACCGTTGTGAAGGATGTTGGCATCTTGGCATGTGGCCACGCCAGAACAATGCACGTACCTGGACACAAGGGGCTTCTTACAAAGGCCATTATTTAGGCCCGGTTTATACCAAAAAAGACCGAATACCTTAGGGAGTGTTCGACGTCGCGAGTTTGGCCCTATATGCATCAGCTCCGAATCATTGTCTTTGGTCAAATGTTGGGTTTGCCCAGCTCCTGTGTTTTGGTGCCTTACGTTCCGCTTTACCGACTAAGGTAGCACCAGGAGAACTACTGTGATTGTGCCCTGGTTCATCCGGACGAGCACCTCAGTAGAGAAAGACGAAAACTGACTATCATGATATAGCGTGAGACTGGTCAACCACTCGATGACCTGTGGGAATGTTAGAATTCCTCCACCTTAACGAAGGGCCGTTTTCCGGCCAGGCATGTACGCACCCCGAGATCGGGAGAGTGCGGAGCCACCAGGGGCTATCTAGTAGCCCCACTGTCAAACTCCTATGGCTAAGTGAAAGTGTTAAAGCATTATAGTCCGGTTGCCTCGCTCGCTCCGCTATCACCTCCTTAATAGGACCAAGACGTTGTGTTATGTGTGAACGCGTGTTTTTGCTAGCACCTCCGCATTATATGCGTGGGAGTTGAAGCCGACGACTGCAATCTTTCAGGTTATACACACGTATACAAAAACGGCCGCCCAGGAGGCATCATATTACTTTCAGGCAAAAGTATAAAAATAGCCTTATAAAACTGTATAAAACCATTTGGCTTACAATGAGATTACATATCACTCAAACATAATATTTTTTGAGCACTGGGTCTCTACCAAACGGGCACCCTCAAAAACTTCTTCAAAGTAGTGCTCAGCAGCCTTTCGACCTATGGCCGAATCCCACGCTGCAACATTGGTAGCATCCATCTCTGCCCAGTATGCCTTGACACGGGCAATGGCCATCCGTGCCCTCTATGCACGCCGACCTCTTCATCGCATCAATGTGCGGCACCACATCGAGTAACTGCTTCACCAAGCCGAAATAGTTGTTCGCTTTTGACCCTTCCGGCCATAACTGATCCACAACAGACCTCATGGAGAGTCCGGACAACCTATTTAGTTCGGCCCATTCGGCTAATTGGTCAGTCAATGAAAGTGGACGCTCGGGAGAATGGAATTGTCTCCAAAATAGCTGGTCTACTCCACGGTCCGTCTGACCCTGGAAGTACTTGGCCACATCGGCAGCGCTCGCCGCCAAATCCATATACACATCCTCCGAGCTCCACAGCCGATCCAGGGGGGCATACCGTGGATCCCCGAACTTCCTCCGCAACATAAAGGATTTCCTAGCTAAAATATCCTCGGCTTCCCGCAGCTCCTCCTTCTTTGCCCTCATAGCAGAGCGGAGGTCCTTTCTCGTCGCAGCAGCCTTCTCAAGGTCCGATGCCTTCACCTGGTTTTCCTTTTCAAGAACCCGGCAACGGTCGGCGGCGGCTTTTAATTCTATGGCCATCTTGGCCATCTTGTCTCGGCTCTCGCCATGTGTAGCCTTCTCGGCTTGCAACTCTTCGGCCGCCTTTAGAGCAGCCGCATTACCCAACCTCGCTTGTTCCTTGGCTGGGGCAAGTTCTACCCGCAAGGCTTCAATAGTGGCAGCCCCATCTGCAGTCACAACATATTAAAGATACTGGCATCATGCTACTCTTCTTATGTGACGTTCACCAGATAATGACACTTACCCTGTGCCTCGTCAAGCCTTTTGTTAACAAGCTCAATGTCGGCGTGTGCCGCATCCAACTACCGTTCTAAATGGGCAAAGTCGCTAGTCCGGGTAGCCACCGGAGCTTCCATCACCTGCACATAGAGGCAGTATGGTTATTACCTGGGAATATGATCCTCTGTTCATCGTTGTTTCCGACGACAACCAGAGTCTCAGGGGCTACTATCTACGCAGGGCACACCTAGCATGTGCAGGACTATCATACATTCTTTTACGTACCTCAAAACCTGTCAGTAGACTCATAAAAGCTTCATGCAATCCGCTTTCGGCGGACGATATTCTCTCCATCACCGTATCCATCAGCACACGGTGTTCATCTGAGATGGCCGCTCGCCTCACCAACTCTCTCAGCACATCTGATCGCACACTAGATGGTGCCGGACTCTTTTGTCTGCTCTCTTCGGGAGCCGGATACTGGGAGCTTCGGGGGTCAATGGGATTATCTTCTTGCCTCACCGGACTAGGAGAGGCCCTCCGCGACGACACTTCAGGGTCGCCCACTTCCGTAGCGGAGGAGTCCAGAGGAGGCGTTTCGCTCTCCATCATCTCTGGAAGAAGATCCCCCGAAGACGAGCCCATTTGAGAGGGGCTAAGGCCCGAACTGCTAAGATATATGCGGTGGTTATTAAAGATGGCATATCTGTACTATTAAAGTATTACGGGTCACTTACGACTCACAGGAGAATTGATCCCCCCGCGGACTTTGTGCGGCAACAGCACCCCCCAAGGTAGGACCCTCGGTGGGAGACTTCTTCTCCCGTTTGGAAGCTTCGGCTTCCAAATCCCCGGGCGCGGTCCTTTTCCACTTCCGGTTGTCTTCCTTCAAGGGCAGCGTTGGGGGCCCGCGTCCGCCCTTACTGTCCGCTGAAGTATCTTCCTTCAAGGGCTTCGGGCAAGGTGTGATCTGGAGCATCTTTTCTAGGACCGGATTTTCCAAACCCTCAGGGAGGGGGGCCGAACAACGAATCAACTTTGCCTTTGCTAGCCAGTCCTGATCAAAAGGCGAACTCTCAGAAATAACTTCGTAACAAATGAGAGACAGTATGTTCGGCCAGAAGATGCCTTACCTGTTCGGCGGCGCGGTTACTACTCAGGCCCACGTCCTCGGTGATTTCCGGACACCTGAGGTCCGAAGAATGATTTGTACATCTCCTCGTGCATCAGGTCGAGAAAATTTTGATTGACACGCGGTCCCTCGGGATTGAATTCCCATAGGCGAAGAGGCCGGCGTTTGCAAGGCTGGACTTGACGAACCAGCATAGCTTGTATTACCGCAACCAAACTGAAATCTCCATTGAAGAGATCCCGAATGCGGCTTTGCAGTATAGGCACGTCCTTGGCTGGGCCCCAGCTCAGGCCTCTGCTGATCCATGACATCAGTTGTGGTGGAGGGCCCGAGCGGAAAATAGGGGCGGCCGCCCACTTGGCACTTCTAGGAGCCGTGATGTAGAACCACTCCTGTTGCCACAATTCAGACACCTCTGGGATGGAACCTTTGGGCCACGGAGCTCCCGTCATCTTCCGTATTGAGGCACCTCCACACGATGCATGTTGCCCCTCGACCATCTTCGGCTTCACTTCAAAGGTCTTGAGCCACAAGCCAAAGTGAGGGGTAACCCGGAGGAAGGCCTCGCACACGACAATAAATGTCGTGATTTGAAGAAAGGAGTCCGGAGCTAGATCATGGAAGTCTAGCCCGTAATAAAACATCAAACCCCTGAGGAAAGGATCCAGGGCAAGGCCTAGACCTGGGAGGAAGTGGGAAACGAACACGACGTTCTCGCTGGGTTCAGGGGTAGGGACGACCTGCCCTCGGGGAGGCAGCCGATGCAAAATCTCGGCGGTCAGATATTTGGCCTCCCTCAACTTGTCTTCTTCCGTGACGGAGGAAGGCACCCATCGGCCTTGAAGGCTAGATCCGGACATGACTGAAGGTTCGGAGCACCTGACTTGAACTTCGGGCGCTTGGGCTTGAGGTGGGGGAAGGATTCGATTGAGCACGGGAGGGAAAAATAAAAGCCTGGTCCCTTTATAAAGAGGGTGAATATCAAGCGTCCTCTCCGTGTCCGTTTGGGCTTGCCTATAATCTAGGAATCCCAGAAGCGGTTGGGTTACCCACGCCCGTATTGATGAGAATCCCGGAATAAGGGGACGCGATCTCTGCTTTAACAAGACGTGCCAAGGAAACCGCCTCGCAAAACACGCTGAGATGGGACAGTAAAACGGTTCGAATAAAAGCTTGGCCGTGGTGTGATCTCACACTACAGAATACGTCAGCAGATTAGATTTGTGTAAATATTATTCTCTCTATGGCAATATGTGGAAACTTATTTTGCAGAGCCGGACACTATCTTTGTGTTCAAAATCTTCTATGAAGTACTTGGAGGAGGAACCCGCCTTGCAATGCCGAAGACAATACGCGCGCCGGACTCATCGTCATTGAAGCCTGGTTCAGGGGCTACTGAGGGAGTCCTAGATTAGGGGGTGTTCGGATAGCCGAACTATACCTTCAGCCGGACTCCAGGGCTATGAAGATACAAGATTGAAGACTCCGTCCCGTGTCCGCAAGGGACTTTCCTTGGCGTGGAAGGCAAGCTTGGCGATACGGATATTCAGATCTCCTACCATTGTAACCGACTCTATGTAACCCTAACCCTATCCGGTGTCTATATAAACCGGAGGGTTTTAGTCCGTAGGACAACATACACATCAACAATCATACCATAGGCTAGCTTCTAGGGTATAGCCTCTCTGATCTCGTGGTAGATCTACTCTTGTACTACCCATATCATCAATATTAATCAAGCAGGACGTAGGGTTTTACCTCCATCGAGAGGGCCCGAACCTGGGTAAAACTTCGTGTCCCTTGCCTCCTGTTACCATCCAGCCTAGACGCACAGTTCGGGACCCCCTACCCGAGATCCGCCGGTTTTGACACCGACACTTACCGACCGTAGGAGCCACCTTGATTGATGAAACCGCTGGCGTTGTTGAGTCTAGAAAAAAACTATTTTGAGTCTAGTTATATCAGAGAGTAGGAATTCTTTTTAATCCTTATCCCTTCGTCGCTCTGGTGAGGACTCCTTACGTAGATGTTTTGACTTCACTCTCCTCTTTTTCACTCAAATTATTTTAGGATCACGCGGGTATTGTTGGATCGTTGCGATATCATTGTGACTGGGATTCTGTCTTGGTGCCTCCTAACATTTAGGGGTTGTGGCAGTGTCCCGGGGAGTTGAGCTCCAAGGTGTTTTCGTCATAGTGCTTATCGTTTCAGTTCCGGAATACCAGAGGTCGCCGACATCAAAAACTCTTCTATACTCTTTGTGGTGAGAGTATTTTGATGACACCCACTACTAGGGAGAGCGATTAGATGTATTGCCACATCAAGTATATCAGATGTTTTCGAAGGTCTGAGGTACACGATTTCTGGAGGTTTCTTGCTTATGTGTTGACGGATGTATATAGTTGGAGCGTAGGGCTTGTTAGTTGTTTGAGATATTTGTGCCTCCCTGTATCCCCAACACCATATTGCATAACCAGAAATTTTCGGGAGTTAATACGTGAGAATTCAAGTAGTTACCTAGGTTTATCTTTCCAACAAATTCATGAGGGTTTATGTATTTGTTTCCCGCTTATTCCGCGAGCCAAATCCTTTGTCTTGTTCTGAGTTGTGGTATTCGAGTTGCTTCGAAGTCAAGTGTGGATTCCATACCTTTCATAAGCGTTGTTCTCATATTTCTATGTGAATACTAATCCTTCAAGATCATCGACGTTGTCATGTTAATTCTTTTCCCAACCGGTGTGCTTCTCTTCATGTGGATCAGATCATTTCAACATCCGCAAGATCAATTCTAAGTTTTCTCAACGGTGTTTGTTCCATTCGTCCCAAGCTGCCTTTGTTTTTCCCACCCTCCCACCCATTTTCTTCTTGGAGCCAGAATTCTTAATCAAGTATCCTTTTTATTCATGCGAAGTCTCTCCATCCTTTTCCTTCGACATTCTTATCCGGTGAATTCTAATGAAGATTCTTAGGAACTTCAAGTTCAACATTCTTCGTTCTCATTTTCTTCCTCGGTGGACTAAATGCATGCTTTCGGTGTTGAGCATATCCCTTTCCTTGTTTCAAATGCTTTCGCATGCCAGTGCACCTCTTAATCATTCACCTCTCGCTTTCCATTTGTTCCGGAGTGCTGAAGATATCTCAGAAGATTCGTGCTTGCATTCTTAATCCGTTCAAACTATTTTGAGATTGTTATCTCATTCAAGCCATTTAAATCAACCAGTGCAATCTCTCTTTCTAAAAAATTATTTCCAATGGTGTATTCTTTTGAGTGGGCCGTAACCCACATGTCTTTTCCCAGGATCTTACCTGACTCTTCTAAATTTTCCGGAGTTATTCTCAAATTCTTTTCAAAGTTTGACGTAAGAATAAGCTATCATTAGTCAGATGCCTTTCCAAGATCACTTTCAAACTCTTTTCATCGTTGGTTTAACCTTTCTATTCTTCATTCCGGAGTGTCTCAACAATTTTGGTGCTGTTCCTCGTTGTCATCCTCAACGTTGAAGACTGAAGAAGAGTTTTTCTCAAAATCTTGCTCTGTTCTCTTGAAGATTTGTGGTTCTAGCTTGTTGCTATCCTGTCAATTGTTTTCGACTGAGAAAATTCTTTTCATGCCCATTCGAAGCATTTCAGGAGTGTTTTCAGTTTCATTCTCCAGAGGCCATCATTTCAGAAGATTTATTCATTCTAAGTATTTAGCTTCATTCTCCAATTATTGTATGATGCCTCTTTGTTCGTCTCCATATTCTTCCAGTGCTTCGTTCAAGTATTCTTTATCAGATCATGATCTCTTCATTCTCTTGCATATAAATTCCCTAAAGTATATTAGTTCATTCTCTTTACGTCGTTCGTTTCGGTTCTTACGGTGGTTCGTGCAAGATTCTTCTTCCTTTGTTTTCATATCAATTCATTCGTTCTTCCCAAATACTAACGGTGGTTCGTTGAAGACCTTCTCCAAGTTTGCGCAATATCTATCTTAATCCTTTCAAGACAAATAAGTAGTATGCTGAAGGATACGCATAACATAATTCTTATTCTTGTTTCATCCAAGTGATCTAAATTCTTTCTTCCGGAGTCCGTTCATGATATCAAATTCTCGGGTACAAGTGCTTCATCTTTTATTCTGGATTTCCAAGCTCTCTCAATTATTTTGTCGCGAAGCTCCATCTAAAGCATCACAAGGTTTTCATCTTGTTATTTTTCAACCTTCACTTCCTACCATTTCTTTTCTTACCGGAGTTCTTCGAGAGTTTCTTCATGGTGGTTCATCAAGGATTTAATTCATTCTTGAAGTGTTCGTCAAGATTCTTGCTGGAGCTCAAGCATTCTTCCTCTTGCATTCCGAAGTGCAATTCTTTCTATCTTATCTTTGTGGTGGTGTTATGTCTTTCTTGACAATTTCCCTTCGTGTTTCATGATCAAAAGTTGTCAAGAAATGACATATTTTAAACCCATCATTTTCCTCTTCGTCCGGACGATATTTTCAAACATCAACCTCTTTGTTGGAGTTCTCTTGGTAAAGATTTCACCTAAAACCTTCCCTGAGGAATGTTGCTAATTGTGGTGCTTAACAATGATCCAAGTTATCTCTTCATCATCTTGGTGGCAGAAGTTTTTCATTTCTTCGTCAATCTAAAGCAAGCAATTGTTTCGTTAGTGGCAGAATTTCACCTCAAGTTTTGAGATGTTTTTCATAAGCCCACAACAAGCTTGTGCTTTTCATTGTTGATATTGTTTCAACAACTCTGTTCAACCCTTCGACATAAGGATGCTTTTCAAATTCATTTATGGTAGGATATGTTGGTTTCATTCTCCATTCTATTCATTCCAACTATCTAACTATCATTCATTGGTTCCGGAGGCTATGCATTGTCGCTCTCGTCAAGTATCATCCCATCATCTCGTTTTGTCAAGATCTTGTTCTTTTACTTGCTTTTCCATTCAACAAGAGTGTTGTGTCTGCTATCCAAGTTCCTTTTATCTTATCAAGTCTTTCCCCTCTTTTCAGTTGGAGTGCTAACGAATCTTCTTTCCTTACTTATCTTCAACCAAAGTGGGTTCAAAGTCTATATTGTTCCTTGTGCTCTTAGTTCTTGTCATATTCCTTGTCCCTCTTTGCTAATGGACTGTTTGCGATCTCGATCATCTCCATTGTATTCTTTCCTTAAAATTGTTTAACATCTCAAGGTTCGTGGTTTCACTCATTTGTCAAAGAAGCAACTTTATTTTACCTCTTCCTCTTCTGCTTCTGCCATCTTTAGATCTTGGGATGAGATCTCTTGTAAGTGGGGTGTGTTGTAACGACCTAAGACTGACGCTCCAAATGCCTTCCATGTGTTTTGTTGCCGCCGTGTGTTTTATTTGCTTGTTGCATTCCATCATGTCATCATGTGCATTGCATCTGCATGTTTTCATAAAGCTCATCCGTTCGTAGTTGCCGTGTCCCCCTTGCCTTCGTTGACCATTCCAAGACCAACCGTGTTTTTGATTCCCTCTTGTCAAACCACCTAACCTCTCTTGACAGCCCGCAGCCCCCTCACATGCGCGCCCGAAAGATTTCCCGAACCTGAACTGGGCTGTCGTTACCGATGGGTCTGGATCGTCCTAAAACATCCCTAAAATATCATTGGTTCTTATTTTGACTCTCCTAACATAATTATCGCATACCGTCCGATTACGATCGGAGGGACCGAATAGCCCTAAACTTATCCAATTTGCTATAAATAGTGTGCAACCCTAGTTTCTAAGGGAGGTGTCCCGTACATCCTCCTGCCCGCCGCCACCTACCTGCCTTCCCTCTCTCGGGATCCATCCTGCCGCCACTTGGTCTCTCCTTAGTTGCAAAGCCGACCAATCCCCACCAGATTCCTTCGATCCAACTATGCACCGATCCATCCAACCACCACAGCCCACGCAGACCTCCCCGTTCCCCTCGCCACGAGCCAGGGAAAAGAGCTCCCTACCGCCTCCCACCTCGTGCCGTGCCCGCCGTACACCAGTAGCAGCAGCTGCTCCGGCCGCAACCCCGAGCCTCCCCGCGCTCCTCCGACGTTGATGCCTCAGATGAGCACCGCGCTGCCCTGCCTTTCTCTTCCCCCTCTTCTAATCTCTCTTTCTTTCTCATGTGAACTTCTCTCTGTCTTCTCTGTCACATACAGGAGCTCTGCCTGACTCCATGGTCATCATCCCGAACCTCTCCTTCGCCCCGCTGCACCACCGCCTCAACTCCGGCCGGATCGGCTCGGTTCCCCGCCGCCCTGCCAAGTCCATCGAACCGCCCCCCCATTGCACGTCCGATGAGGTCACCGGCTAGCAACCATTGAGCTGCCTCTGCTTCGATCCGGTAGGGAATGGGACCCCGATGACCTCCATCGCCCGGATTCGTGCCTCCCATGCCGCCAGCTTTTGCGTTTGCTTCCCCTACGTCACGCCGGCGCGCCGCCCTTCGCCAAGTCCATCGTCGCCGGCCTCTTCTCCCTCTGCTTCGAGCAGAGGAGCTTCGCTCGCCCCACACGAGCGCCTTGACCCTACCTCGCTCGTGTTAACCCGCATAGTGCCCCTCGACCCCGCGCTTGGGCCGCCGCCTCTATGATTTGTCGGCCCAGCTAGAGGCCTCCTCAACCGGCCTACCTCTCCATCAACTGGGCCTTAGCCCATGGTGAGCAGCCCACCCACGCCCAGCAGTGCACCAGATTCGGCTCGCATCTTTTTTTTTCCCGTATTGGACGTTTTAGCTAATTATCCACAGACTGCAGATTTATAGTTTGGCCCCTCGTGTTCATGCATATAATAACTAATTAACCGTGCATCAGATAAATATGTTTTATATATGTAAAATGCTTGGAATTTCATCTAGTTTCAAAATATGCAACTTTCATCCATGTTAAAACATTTAAATTATTGTTTGCATTAATTTGCTAAATGACTTGCTAAAATACTTTATTTCACAACTAAATCACCGTAGCTCCGAATTGAATAAACTTCATATGTAAATGGGGTACAAAATGCATATATTAACATGGTGCACTTATTTTGCATGTTTAACAACTCTAAAATTGTGTTTAGGGTAGAATAGTAGTATAACACCCTCGATGCGACTATAGCTCCCACGTGTCGAGGCACGACTTAGAGACATAATCGCATTGAAGGCATATGTCGCAAGTTAGGCAATCTTCACAAACATCCCATGTAATGTAATAATAAAAGGGGAGATAACATAGTTGGCTTACACTCGCCACGTCAATCAAGTACATAAATAACATTACATCATCCATACACTCAAGGCCTGACTACAGCGCCAAAATAAAAGAGAACCCAACATGCACAACGGTCCCGTTCACCCCCAACTGGGCACCACTACTGATCATCGGGAAAGGAAACATAGTATCATTGAGAGTCTTCGTCGAACTCCCACTTGAGCTTATACGCGTCTCCTGGAGCAGAATCATCAGGCCCTGCATCTGGTGTAATGGTAATCTGTGAGCCACAGGGACTCAGCAATCTCGCACCCTCGCAATCAAGACTATTTAAGCTTATAGGTAAGGCAAGGTAAAATATGAGTGGAGCTGCAGCAAGCGACTAGCAAGTATGGTGGCTAACTTATTCGCAAAAGAGAGCGAGAAGAGGAGGCAAAGCACGAGCGAGAAACTAGAGAACAACCTGCGCAAACATTACTCCAACACCGTGTCCACTTCCCGGACTCCGCCGAGAAGAGGCCATCACGGTAACACACTCGGTTGATTCATTTTAGTTAAGTTAAGGTTCAAGTTATCTACAACCGGACATTAACAAATTCCCATCTACCCATAACCGCGGGCACGGCTTTCGAAAGTTCAATCCCTGCAGGGGAGTCCCAACTTAGCCCATGACAAGCTCTCATGGTCAACGAAGGAATAGACCTCCTCCCAAGATGTTCCGATCAGACTCGGTATCTCGGTAACTCAAGACACTTCGACAGGTTAAAACAAGACCAGCAACACCGCCCGAATGTGCCGACAAATCCCGATAGGAGCTGCACATATCTCTTTCTCAGGGCACACTCAGATAAGCAATCCGTACAACTAAAACCAGCCCTCGAGTTTCCCCGAGGTGGCGCTGCAAGGGGCTCTAGTTTGGACCAACACTCAGAGGAGCACTGGCCCGGGGGGTTAAAATAAGATGACCCTTGAGTCTTCAGAACCCAAGGGAAAGAAAAGGCTAGGTGGCAAATGGTAAGACCAATTTTCGGCATTGCTGGAAAAGCTTTAATCAAGGTGAAATATCAAGGGGTTCCCATTATAACCCAACCGCGTAAGGAACGCAAAAATCCGGGAACATAACACCGATATGACGGAAACTAGGGCGGCAAGAGTGGAAAAAAACACTAGGCGAGAGGCCGAGCCTTCCACCCTTTACCAAGTATATAGGTGCATTAAGGTAACATGGAAATATAATGATATCCCAACAAGTAAATAAAAGATGTTCCAATAAGGAACGGCCTCCAATCTTCACCTTCAACTAGCAACGCTATAAGAGGGGCTGAGCAAAGCGGTAACATAGCCAATCAACGGTTTGCTAGGACAAAGGTGGGTTAGAGGTTTGACATGGCAATTTGGGAGGCTTTCAAGCAAGTGGTAGGCATCGTAGCAATGGCATATCAAAAGAGCGAGCAAACTAGCATAGCAAAGATAGTAGTGATTTCGAGGGTATGATCATCTTGCCTGCACAGTTGTCAGAGTTGACTGGATCCTCGAAAGCAAACTCAACGGGCTCCTTGTTAGCGAACTCGTCTCCCGGCTCTACCCAAACAATACAAACAAGCAACAAGGATACAATCAACCACGTGCAAGACCAAGCAATATGATGAAATGATGATATGCTATGCGGGATGCGATACGGGATGCAAAATGCAAGATATGACAGGAAATGCATGAACCTGGCCTCAACTTGAAATTCCAAGTGTTCCACTGGAAAGATGAGATGAAATCACTTGAAAACGATATAAAGAACGCCGGAATCGGAGTTACGGTTTGGAAATGGCAAGCGATTCAAAAATGACACCGGTCTGTGATTTACAGCAAGTAGGCATCTAAATGCAACGAAAAGAACATGCTACAGCACCCAAACATGACAACAAAATACATGGCAGGGATGCACACAATATTCTTAACAAAAGTCTAGCACTGAGCTACGGCCAAATCATCCATTAACAGGTTCAAACAAGCATGGCAAAAACGCAAACGGAAAAAAGATTTCAGACTTACTGAAATTAACACTTGTCTGGAATTTCAGATCATATAGCCCTCTTCGGAGCAACAAAACTACATGCTACAGGACCTGAACATGACAAAGCAAAGCATGGCATGGAGCTACTCAAAGAGCTTAACAAAAGTCCCTTAGTGACCTTGAGCCAAAAGGGACCACAAAATATACTAACAAGCACACGAACATAGCAAAAACATAATCAGTTTTCAGACTTTGTGAAAACTGGGACATGCTGAAACATAACTCACGAAGGCATGTTTCCGAGCTCGATGCACTTACCACGATGCAAGTCATGGCAAGAAAATAATACATCCCTTAAGAAGGCACAAAATGCAAGCTAGACATGGCAATAACAATGGCATAGCATACACGGAACAACTACAATAACATCGGCAAAATCGCAAACAAGTTGACGATCTGCCCAGATTCACAACAAAGCAAAAGTAGAGCTCGATTGACTCAAGCTAGGCTGCTCCATAATTTCAAAAAAAGACATGTGTGGATAGAGCACTACAAGATTTACAAAACTCCCTTACCGATCATCCTCAAAAGAGGAACGGATCACTAGGAAACAACATGAACATATGGCATCGTGAGATAAACAATCCCAGGACTTAGTGAAATCACTAAGTCCCTGAAAATAGAATTAGCAAGTGCACCACTTTGCAAGCTTGCACAAGTCACCACACACATCCTAAAAATACATGGGTTGCACCTCTGGAAAGATGACAAAACCCTTAACAAAACATATGAAGAACTCACGGGCATAGCATGTACACATTAATCGTGGCAAAATTGACAAAAGTGCTAAATGGAGTAACAGATCTGACAATTAACTCAAGTAGCCCTCTTCTAATAGCATTTCGGGCATCAAGATGAGCTCAAATGAAAATGATGCAATGGAATGAAATGATGTACTCTCTGAGATGAACATCTTGATATGCTATATGCCCAAATCGGGGCTACGGATGCAATGTTACGGAGCCTCGAACAGGGGCATATGGATCAAGAATTTCTGGACTTAGCAAAAAAACAACCTCGCGAAAATTAGGGTTTACTGTAGCCGACTCGGATCCGATCTGGATCGGGGCGCGCGGAGCCCGAGGATCGCCGGTGAGCCTTGCCGGCTCCGGCGAGCGAAGAAGCAGCGGGGAGGTCCGGTCGGTGGGGGCGGCGGCTGGCGGCGCCGGGCCCGGCTCTGGTCGCCGGAGTCCCGCGGCGGGGCGGCGAGCTCCGGGCGGCAGGCGTTGGTGCGGCGGCGGGGCACGGCGGGGTCCAGCCGGCGGCGAACTCCGGCCTGCGAGGCGGTGGGGAGGGGAAGAGGCGGCGCGGGCGGGCGCCTCAGGCCCGGCTCGGCGGCGGGGAGGGCCGCGCGTGGGCCTCGCGGGCCTCGCGCGGTCAGCGGCGAAGCGGTCCCCCGCGGGACAGGTGGCGCGACGCGGTTGGGCGGCGGTGGCGGCGGACGTTGTCCGGCTCTGCCCGGACACGTCCGGAGCGGCGGATCTGGGATTTTTTTAGGGTTAGGGGGGAGAGGAACCGCGAATTTGGAATGGGGGGTGTATATATAGGCATAGAGGGAGCTAGGAGAGTCCAAATGAGGTGCGGTTTTCGGCCACGTGATCGTGATCGAACGTTCTAGGACATGGAGCAGAGTTTGGTGGGTTTTGGGCCAAATTGGAGGGGTGTTGGGCTGCAACACACACGAGGCCTTTTCGGTCCCTCAGTTAACCGTTGGAGTATCAAACGAAGTCCAAATGACACGAAACTTGACAGGCGGTCTACCGGTAGTAAACCAAGGCCGCTTGGCAAGTCTCGGTCCAATCTGGAAATGTTTAATCCCCACACATGAAAGAAAGCTAGACATGACCACCGGAGGAGAACGAAGCGCCGGAATGCAAAACGGACACCGGAGACGAACACGTATGCAAATGCAATGCACATGATGACATGATATGAGATGCATGACAACGAAAACAACACACGGAGACAAAAACCCGAACCCAAGAAAAAAAATAACTTAACACCGGAAACGGCAAGAGTTGGAGTACAAATTGGGAAAGTTACATCCGGGGTGTTACAAGTAGCAAATTCAAAATATCCATATGAGGATTTTCCAGAATTGTTGTTTGTCGTTCCGGCCTCATTTAAACTTGTCTGGATAGGTAGTTTTATTATGCTTCACCTCTTGCCATGTTTAACAACAATTAATGTTGTTGGGTACATAAACGGGAGAGAAATAAATAAATGAATGTGGCGTTTCATCAATATGCAACTCGTTGCATATTGAGCTCCACTTAATTTGTTGTATTATTTGTTGCACTTTGCCATGCCATGACTCATTAAATCGGACATGCATCATACTTGGTTGCGCATCATGTCATGTTTAGGTGGTGGTTGTTTACCATCTTGTTTGCTTCTTTCCGGTTGTGCTTCTTCTCGAAAGTTCCGGTTACGTTGCGATTGTGAGGATCCTTTCGACTACGTTGCTTCATATTCTTCGTCATGGATCCGGTCTTCTTCCTAGCGGGATTTCAGGCAAGGTGACCAGCACGTTGGATCTCACTACTATCTTTGCTATGCTAGTTGTCTTGATGCTATCGCTATGTCGCGCTACCAACCACTTGTTTATCAAGCCTCCCAAATTGCCATGATAAGCCCCTAACATTTTCCACCATCCTAGCAAACCGTTGTTTGGCTATGTTACCGCTTTGCTCAGCCCCTCTTATAACGTTGCTAGTTGCAGGTGCAGTTGCAGGTTGTTCCATGTTGGGACATGGATTTCTTTGGATATCACAATAGCTCATATTTAATTAATGCATCTATATACTTGGTAGAGGGTGGAAGGCTCGGCCTTTTGTCTGTTGTTTTGTTCCACTCTTGCCGCCATAGTTTCCATCATACCGGTGTTATGTTCCTTGATTTTGTGTCCCCAACACGGTGAAGGTTTATGGGCCCCTCTTGACAGTTTGCTTTGAATAAAACTCTTCCATCAATACCCAACATTGGTTTTACCATTTTCCCGACATAATAACTAAACATGATATTAAATTTGACGCATAGGGAGTTAGCGCTACCTGAGGAGTAATTTAACATAATACAGGGGGGCCAGTGCTGAATGGTGTTGGTCCCAAACAGAGCCACTTGCGGTGCCACCCCTTCACCCGGGGTTTTCGGTTGCCATACGTACTGCTCATCTGGACGTGGCCTGAGACGAGATAGCGCGGCTACTATCATGGTGTCGGCACGCCGGGAGGTCGTGCTGGATTAGTTTTACCATTGTCAAAATGTCTTGTGCACTAGGATTCCGAGTCTGGTCGGAGGGTCCCGAGATGGAGGATTGTCTCCGCGGATCGTGAGCTTGACATGGGCTAAGTTGGGACACCCCTTCAGGGTTTAAACTTTCGAGAGCCGTGCCCGCGGTTATGTGGCAGATAGGAATTTCTAATGTCTGATTGTAGAGAACTTGACACCAGATTCGAATTAAAATACACCAACCGTGTGCGTAACCATGACGGTCTCTTTTCGAATGAGTTTGAGAAGAGAACACGGTGGGGTTATGCTTGATCATAAGTAGTTCAGGATCACTTCTTGATCATTACTAGTTCGCGATCGTTTGCGTAGTTTCTCATCTTACTCTTGTACTCGTAAGTTAGCCACCATACAATGATTAGTTGATTGCTGCAACCTCACCACTTAACCTTTCCATATCCATTAATCTTTGGTAGTCTTGATACCCATGGTAATGGGATTGCTGAGTCCTCGTGGCTCACAGATTACTACAACAACAGTTGCAGGTACAGGCAATGCGACGATCATGACGCGAGTGCGATGCTTGCTTGTTTTGGAGTTCTTCTTCTACTTATTCTGCGATCAAGGGATAGGTTCCAGGTCGGGGAGCGTGGGCTAGCAGGGTGGATGTCATTCTTCTTTTTCGTTTGATTTCATCCGTAGTCGGATCCTGCTCTTCTTATGATGATTCCTATGTATTGATGAATTGTTGTATTCATGTTGTAGTTTGTGCCGAGTGTAAGCCTTTATCTTGTATTCTCATCTGTTCCGTACATGGTATGTTGTAATGATATCCACCTTGATATGCGCTCGAAATGTGGTTGTGCCCCAATCATGAATTCATCACGTGATTGGGATAGAATCGCATCTTGGGTGCTACACAAGCACTTCTGGATTGCAAGCCAGATGAACTTCTATTCCTCACTACTAGTTGATAAAGACAAGATCTTTGACCATGAGAAAATTCCTCATGTGGATATGGAGATGCTGCCCTACTTCACCCCAGTCCTCAATGTTCTTCATGATGCTGGACTGCTCAACTTCTGCACCGACATCTGCGACTGGAATGAAGAACTCATTCTTTAGTTCTATGCCACGTTGCACATCACCGACAACGTTGAAGATGTGAATTAATGGGTATTGAACTGGATGACAGAAAATACTCACTACAAAGCACCGGCCTCTGAATTGCTTCATGCCATCCCAATCAGTCCTCCCACTGAAGGTGCAAGGTGCCTCTATGATGAACCTGAGCTCTCCAACCATCTGATACAAGTGTTGATGAAGCCCTTGAAGCCAGGCCAAGCTCCTAGAACCAAATTCCTCATCAAGGAACTGCTCTATGTGCCAACGACAATATACATGATATTGACCAAAACCCTCAGTCCAATCAAGGTCCACAACTCTGATGATGAAGAAGTTGTTGGCATCCTGAAGAATCTGCTTTTCAACATCATACATGACATTCCTATCAACTACCACGATTTCTTCATGAGGACTTTAGCCAATGTCGCTCTGTCACCATTTTAATTGAAGCCTTACACTCATTGTATCATGAGATTCATCATATCAAGGTCTTCAATTCATTATAAAGCTGATTGTCAACGCCATCTCAGCTATTTGCCCCCAATTGGAGTCGTCAAACGGACTATTTCCTCAGTTGATGAGAAGGGCAAGGCTGCTGTAATTGATGAAGGAACTCGTCCATTGGATGGACAGTTTTGCAAAGCTGCATCCTACTCCACCAATGATGACTCTTCCACCCATGACATTATCGCAAATGCTTCAAGGCGATATCCTCAAGCCAGTGCTCCAAGGGTGATGACTGATCGTGAGCTTCTCTGCAGTCTTCATCAAAAGGTCGATCGCAATCACAACTGGGTCAAGCGACAGTTTGGTTCAATTCTCTAGAATATGACAATCACCCAAAACACTGTGAAGAAGAACCATTACTATCTGCATGAAGTGTTTGATCGCACCTGGGTTGTACTGCCTCACCTCTATGGTGATGAAGATCTCAAGCAAATGGGTTTCAAGCAGGACTTTGACTGGTCTCAACCACCTTCGAAGAAATTCAAGAAGGTCAAAGTTCCTCATTTGGTGGCCAGCTCATATTCTTCATCGTGCGAGACTGATGAACATGAAGACTTGGACGACACCGCGGCAGGCCCTACATCAATGGACGACCCCAACAACGCTGGCGCTCCTCCATCGACATCATGATGATATTCTTCAGGGTCGTTAGTCCTCACTTTTCGTGCCTTTTGGTCATTCGATTACAAAGGGGGAGAAATTTGAGTTAGTCTTCAAGCGGGACTATATATATGGGTGTTTTTTTGCTAAGTTACAACTCTTGTTCTCCTGAAGTATTGGTTGGATCGAGTTGTAAACGTAAGTCCGATGGTGGTCTGATACTTTTGCTCTGTTTTTCTGCATGCTATTTCGTCATATATATATTAATGCACGCATGCTGAATTTCATTAGACACCATATTTCATCATGCATTTCATAATTCTTCAAATCATATGTTAAATGCGTGTATAAATTACAAGATATAGGGGGAGATCTCCATGATTCTATTCTACAATGTGCATTGCTATTCAAAGCAAATTCCTCACATATGCCCATCTTCAGGGGGGGTTCTTCTATATCTTGCAATCAAATTCCTCAATATCATTATTTACACTTCATATGTTTACCCCCGTTGAAAAATTAACCTATATTGTCATCAATCAAGAAAAAGAGGGAGAGTGCCCCTTAGTGATTTTGGTGTATTGAAGACTTATAGGTTAAGGGACTGATGTGTTTGTGAGTGTACACGGGTCTATAAGTCTATGAGGAGTTTGATATTTACAGAGAAAGTAGGCCCCTAAAATGAATGTCTTCAACTGAAGACTTTGGATTTCTGAAGACTTTGAAAGTGACGAAATTGGTGTGACTGTGAAGACTTGATATTCATGCGAAGAATATGAAGTGTGAAGACTTTCGTTTTCGTACTTTCATTTTATCTTTCTTGAGTCATAGGAAACACCATACTGTGTAACACCCAATGCGGCTATATCTCCCACGTGTCGGGGCACGACTTAGAGGCATAGCCGCTTGGTAGTTTTGTCGCAAGGGGGGCACTCTTCACACAATCCCATGTACTAAATAAGAAAGGGATAAAGAGTTATCTTACAATCGCCACTTCACACAAATAACAAGTTAAGCATACATCATACAGAGTACAATCAAGGTCCGACTACGGAACCAAAATAAATGAAGACAACCCCAAATGCTAGATCCTCAATCGTCCCAATTGGGATCCACTACTGATCAACTGGAAAAGAAAGAAAACAACGAATAAGATCTTTATCGAGCTCCCACTTGAGCTGGGTTGCATCACCTGCACTGGTATCATCGGCACCTGCAACTGTTTGGAAGTATCTGTGAGTCACGAGGACTCGGCAATCTCACACCCGCGAGATCAAGACTATTTAAGCTTATGGGTAGGGTAAGGTAATGAGGTGGAGCTGCTGCAAGCACTAAGCATATATGGTGGCTAACATACGCAAATAAGAGCGAGGAGAGAAGCAACACACGGTCATGAAACTAGAAGTGATCAAGAAGTGATCCTGAAACTACTTACGTTCAAGCATAACACAAGAACCGTGTTCACTTCCCGGACTCCGCCGAAAAGAGACCATCACGGCTACACACGCGGTTGATGCATTTTAATTAAGTCAAGTGTCAAGTTCTCTACAACCGAACATTAACAAATTTCCATCTGCCACATAACCGCGGGCACATCTTTCGAAAGTTTAAACCCTGCAGGGGTGTCCCAACTTAGCACATCACAAGATCTCACGGTCAACGAAGGATATTCCTTCTCTCGGGAAGACCCGATCAGGCTCGGAATCCCGGTTACAAGACATTTCGACAATGGTAAAACAAGACCAGCAAAGCCGCCCGATGTGTCGACAATCCCGATAGGAGTCGCATGTATCTCATTCTCAGGACAAACCAGATAGGTTAAGCTACGAGTAAAACCAGCCCTCAAGTTGCCCCGAGGTGGCCTCGCAGGCTTCTCGGTTCGGACCAACACTTAGAGAAGCACTGGCCCGGGGGAGGTTAAAATAAAGATGACCCTCGGGAGCGCGACTCCCAAGGGAAAATAATAGGTGGTGGTGAGGCAAATGGTAAAACCAAGGTTGGGACTTGCTGGAGGAGTTTTATTCAAAGCGAACTGTCAAGGGGTTCCCATAACACCCAACCGCGTAAGGAACGCAAAATCAAGGAACATAACACCGGTATGACGGAAACTAGGGCGGCAAGAGTGGAACAAAACACCAGGCATAAGGCCGAGCCTTCCACCCTTTACCAAGTATATAGATGCATTAATTAAAATAAGAGATATTGTGATATCCCAACGTATCCATGTCCCAACATGGAACAAACTTCAACTTCACCTGCAACTAACAACGCTATAAGAGGGGCTGAGCAAAGCGGTAACATAGCCAAGCAACAGTTTGCTAGGAAGGTGGGTTAGAGGCTTGACATAGCAATATGGGAGGCATGATATAGCAAGTGGTAGGTAGCGCGACATAGCGATAGAACGAACAACTAGCAAAGCAAAGACAGAAGTGATTTCGAGGGTATGATCATCTTGCTTGCAATGTACTCAGAGTTGTCGAAAGCTTGATCCTCGAAAGCGTACTCAACAGGTTCCTCATCGCGTACTCGTCTCCCAGCTCTACCCAAAGCAAGAACACAACCAATGGAACAGCAATCAATCACGGTGCAATGCACAAGCAACATGATGCAAAACATGGCATGATATGCAAGATATGATATGCAATGCATATGCGTGCTCCGGAAGGGAAATCATGATCAAGGAATCAACTTGGCAAACCAAGTATGCCGCTGGAAAGATGAGATGATTTCAGTTGAAATTGATATAAAGATCACCGAAAACGGATGCATGGTTTGCAAATGGCAAGCAAAAGAAGAATGGTGCAAAACTGTGATTAACAGCATGATGCCACATAGGATGCAATAAGAAACTAAGCTACTGCACCCCAACATATCAACAAAGCATATGGAAGTGATATACAAGAGACACTTGACAAAACATGAACACTGAGCTATGGCTAAATCATACTAGAACAGGTTCAAATAAGCATGGCTAAAGTGCAAAAGATATCAGCTTCACAGACTTAGTGAAAATACTAACATGTCAAAAACAACATCAGGAAGCAATGTTTACAGCACGCAAACATCATGCTACAGGAATATATCATAGCAAATAAAGGCATGGAATGATTCTACTCAATGCATAGAACAAAAGTCCCTTACTGTACATGAGCCAAAAAGGCATAGAAGATACGATGGCACCCATGTAAACATAGCAAGTTTTATTAACAGTTTCAGACTTAGAAGAAAAACAGAGCATGGCATAAACAGATTCAAGATAATAACTTTGCGAGCTCATGCCACTCACCACAAAGGATTAAATGACAACATAAGCATACCAACAGCAAGATGACATGTTCATGAAGCTAACCATGGCAAGAGCAAGTTCATAGGATGCATGGATCACTAGCAACAACCATGGCAATATTGATTAACATGTTAACAATCTAACAGGAACATTTTATAGCAAAAGTAGAGCAAGCAAATGACATGATATAGCACTCCATAATTGAAACCAGGGGCATGAATTGATATAGCATAACCACATCTTCAAAACATCCTTACTGAAGTATCCCAAAATAAGAATGGATCTCACTGTAGCATTAAGTTTACATGGCATCAAAATAACAGCAGGAAAAGGACTTAGCAAAATCCTAAGTCCCTGAAAACAGCAACATCATGGAGCCTAGTTTGCATGCTTGTGCTAGTCACCACATAGATCAAAAAAATACAAGGCTTGCACCTCTGTAAAGATGGCATGATGTAGTTCAAAGCACATGTAGACCTCATGCCCAAATAATGCACACATCAAATGCAAGAAAAATGACAAAACCTCATGATCTGATAAGTACCAGCAGTTAACATTTTATAGAACTCTTGCAACAATGAAAATGGCATCATAATGCACAGTAACATGCATGCAAATGTTGCTAACATGAGGAACTCAACGAGACGAACAATTTGACATATCATATGCATGATTTGGAACCACGGTCACCGAGATATAGCATGATGAAAAGGACATAAAATAACATGGACTTCCGGTACTTAGTGAAAAAAAGGAGGTCCGAGCGTTAGATGGCATAACCAGTGCTTGGGAGGGGAATAGAGTGGTGGCGCTCACCTAGCGGCCCAAGGGCCGGCTTGGTGGATCAGGCTAGCTGGGCCCGCAGCGAGCAGGCCGAGGTCAACGCGTAGGAGGATCGGGGCTCCTCCCCGGTCGAGTCGAAGGCGGCGACGGTCGATGGTCGAACGCCAGCGACGGGGCACGGTGAGGGGAGTGGTCGATGGCGGAGCCGGTCGCCGGAGTTGGTCGCCGGTGACGGGCGAAGGCTGCGGGGTCGGGCGGAGCAAGCGAAGGTCGGGCGGCGCGGCTCGCAGATCTGGCAAGATGCGGGACCATGGCGGCACCAGGCGCTGGCGGCGGCGCGCGGCGGTCGGAGACGGACGCGGGTGGAGGGAGGCGCGAGCGGCGCGGGCGCTCGGGCCTGGCGGCGGTTTGGGCCCGGGCGGGCCTAGCACGGGCCCTACGGGCTGGCGGCGCGAGGAGAGAGAGGAGGGCGACGTGGCGGCTCGCGATTCGCTGAGGGGGCGGCGCTGGACGTGTCCGGCGGCCGCGGACATGTCCGTCGGCGGGAGGAGGAAGAAGCTAGGGTTTCTACTGCGAAATTTTAGGGGAGACACATATATATAGGTAGAGGGAGGTAGGAATGTCCAAATGGGGTGCGGTTTTCGCCCACACGATCGTGATCCGATGAGGGAGAACATGGAGGTGGCTTAGATGGGTTATTGGGCTGTTTTGGATGGGTGTTGGGCTGCACCACAAAAGAGGCTTTTGCGGTTACCCGGTTACCTGTTGGGGCCCTCCAAATGGAAAAAATTTGACAGACGGTCTACCGGTGATACACCAAGGCCACTTGACAAATCCCGGCCCATTCCAAGAATGTTTAACTCCTGCTCACGAAAAGAGACAAGAGGGGTGCGTCGGGTGCATGTGAGAGTGTCGGATTGCGAAATGGACAGCGGTGAAAATGCTCGGATGCATGAGACGAAAAAGAATGCAAATGTGGTGCACATGATGACATGATATAAAATGCATGACATGAAAAAAATGTGAAATGAAGACAAAAACCCAACCACGAAAGAATAACATATCGCATCTCCGGAAAAGGCAAGAGTCGCAGTTACAAATATGGAAATTTGTATCCGGGGCGTTACAACTGTTAAAGGGGGTTGAGGTAAAACTAAGGAAAAGTTTCCAAGTGATGCTCATCTCAAAATCCTACACCTACCAATCCTTTTGAGCGAAGCCATTGGAAATCTAATACAGTTCAGTCAATTTCTTTAGTGAAAGAGACGAAGATCTTCTGGTCTCTGAGGAATTTGTTCTGACTGAGTTAGGAATTTGCTAGTTCGGATTGCCTACAAGTGAGGACATGATAGCCCTGAGGAATTTGATGGCCAAATTTCCGACCGTTGCTATGCTATGCGCCAGTTGTCCCAAAATATGTACCCACCTAATAGTCATATGATTGAAGGGCATTTATGTCTTATCATGTCGGGCTACTCCCTAGGCTATAAATAGCCTCCCCCTACAACCACTAGCTGGTTGGCTGCTCCGCGGGAAACTGACACTTGTCATTGAGAGCATCCCATCCTCCGAGAACTTTGAGAGAAAATCATCAAGTGAGGAAAAACCCCAAAAACAAACCCAAACACCTATAAACCCAAAGTGATTGAGCATCACTAAAGAGATTGTTCTTGTGTCGAACCAAAGCTTGTTACCTTTGAGGAATGTGCATCCTCTAGATGGTTAGGCGTCATGGTCTAGAGCATCCAAGAGGAAATTGTGGATCGCTGAGTGACCGAGTCTGTGAAGGTTTGGAAGTCAGCTGAAGACTTACCACGAGTGATTGGGCGAGGTCTGTGTGACCTTAGCTCAAGGAGAATACAGTGAGGACTATGTGTCCAGCACTATGTGTCCTCAGGTTTAAATACCCAGCCGCTACAACCAGACGTACGACTGTCACAGTAGTTGGAACTAGTCTACCAAATCACTGTCTTCACCGAGCTACCGGTTCTATTTCCTCAACCCTTTCATTTCCTCATGTTTGTGTAGAAGTAATTGATCATTACTATTTGAAGACTTTGACTGAAGACTTTCTCAATTTCCTCAATCCTATTTCTTCAATCAGTTTGTCTTCAGCCTACTTATTCTGTGATTATGCTACTTGTACTTTGTGCTTGTTCTCATTTCATCATGATGAATGTGCTACTGCTCTGTTACGCTTGCATTTGAGTACTTATTCCGCTGCTAGTTGTTTGTGACTTAGGGATTTCCTCACCCTGAAATTCCTTAGTGACGAATTTGTAAAAATCGCCTATTCACCCCCCTCTAGTCGATATAATGCACTTTCAAGATGTTGAAGGGTTTAATGGAAATTGTTGATGAGCCCCCAATTGATCCACCAATTCCGCCTCACGACGGGTTCTAGCCTGTTCTAGAAGGGCCTGAGCATTATTATCATCACGGGGCGGGTTATGTCCATGGGGCGGGTCATCATTACGAGGCGGATTACAACGCCACTCGCTGCTGGAAACCGTCGGCGATTCAATATGCCTGCTGTAGCTTTGGCTTGGGCGGGGAGTTGAGTGAACACGCTCATGGCTGTATGAATAAGCCGCCTGCTATGCCACAGCCATCTAAAGAAGCTCCACCACGTTCCGGGTCTCTATCGCCACTGGAGACTCACCCTCAATCGAGATAGCCGCCAGTCATGTAGCCGCTGCTATCGTGTTATCCACTGGGTTAGAATAATGGCCAGAGGGTGTTGGAACCCGTTGAGGTGGGGTAAGAACCATACGAGGCGGGTGTGACACATGAGGCTGGGCCACCACTCTGGTCCCTGGCGCCTCAGCAGCCCGGGTTACAACAGGAGGGTTACTCGTTCCTGTCCCGGGTGTGTTAAAAAGATTCCACCCCTCAAACTGCGAAGCTAGGTGGCTCTGGTGCCTTCTTTGAAGAACAACATTGGATGCATTCTGATCTAGACTTAGGTGGAAAGCTTCTGCCCTTATCCGTTGTGACTCGGCATCCATCGAAGCTCGCTTCGTCGTCATCCTGGCGTTCTCTGCATTAAGATCCTCTTGGGCTTTGGCCACCTCATCTCGCACCTTTGCAACTTCTACATTATGTTGTGCTTCATTCACTGGAGTCACCTCTGTGGCTGACAGAGACGTCAGGGTGCCCAAGAGCTCAGATAAAACCTGAGTTGGCGGTTGAACAGAGCCGCTCGCCCCAGCTGTTGCAGCAGTAGTTGAACCGGATGTCATAGCAGCAGATGTTGATGAGTTTACCATTGGTTGTGTACCAGCCATAAAAATAGCAGCCCTGCTCGGAAGCTCATAAGGGTCCGGAATACTGTCACCACCGGAATAGCCCCCAAGCCCGCCATCCTGAAGCTGATAGGTTTCTCTGGCCGATGACTCATCACCTGAATAGATGGTCGTCTCTCCACCAGATGCAGAACCTTCCTAAATATCCGCCCCATTAACAAAGCCAACAAAAATGTGCTTCTGGCCGGGTTGACCCCTGGCAGGTCACGCGCGCTGAGCCGTCTCGATGATGTCCGTGCAGGTGTCCGGATCAGGCTCTGACTCGCCGATCTTGCCGATGAAGATGTGAATTCCTCCAAAGGGGACCCAGTACCCGTACTCGATTGAGTCGGCCTCAGGGCCCCAGCCAACGCGCCGATGTAGATCTAGCCATGATGACTCGTAGTCATCTGGCCCACGACGTATCCTTCGATCCCTAAGAAGTTGCCCTTCAAGAACTCGAAACCACCATGCTCTGGCCCCATGGTGGGCACCAACTATCGTGGATTTAACACGGTAGGTGCCCTTGTGAAAGGACTTAGGTGTGGAGCCATCACAATGTAGGTTAGCTCGAAGGGGTTGAATGGGACAAGGGACACAGAGGTTTACCCAGGTTCGGCCCCTCACAACGAGGTAAAAGCCTATGTCTTGCTTCTAGTTGTATTGCTTGAGTCTCGATTACAAGGGAGCGATTATGCTTGACCTAGGTATCGACCAGTTATTTCTTGAGTTAACCGCCCCCGGGTCTCGCCTTTATATACACAGGTCGAGGCTCCGAGGCTTACAAGAGTCCAAGATGGATCACACAATGTGACCAGCTCGGTTTCTAAGTCCCCTTGCCTTACCAGGCAAGTCACCATCGGGCGGCTAACACCTTCACGTCTTGGGCCTCCACTAGGCGCGCCTCTTAAGCCACCACCTATCTTTATGCTTCGTCTTCTTGGACCTTCTTGGGCCTTCTTCATATTAAGCCGCCAACGGTGTAACCCGGCCCCTCCTGGGCGGGTCACACCTCGGAGTTATATCCCCAACAAATGTGTTTGTTGGGATCCGATGAATTGTGAGCTGATGATCAAATCTACAAGAACATTTGTGTACTTGTATAAACCTACAAGAACATTTGTGTACTTGTATAAATATTTTTTAAATGTCACACACACTTTTTTTAATCACGGGTATTTTTATTTAAAATGTCATGTACATTTTCTAAATTCTGTAAAAAAAACTATCATGCAGACATTTTTTCATTGTATACAATGTTTTTTAAATGCATGATTATTGTAGCTTTGTATTTCTTCTCTGATTTATTGGTTTGGTTTGGCCAACTAGATTTATTTATCTTGTCATGGGATGAGGTGCTTTGTAATGGATCTGATCTTGCGGTGCTCAATCCCAGTGACAGAAAGGGGCATGACACGTATGTATCATTGCTATTAAGGATAAAAATATGTGGTTTATTCATACATGAATTTAGCTTGTCTACATAATATCATTTTGCTTAAAGCATTACTCCATTTTTCAATGAACTTACTACACTAGATGCATGCTAGATAACGGTCAATGTGTGGAGTAATAGTAGTAGATGGAGGCAGGAGTCGGTCTACTAATCTTGGTCATGATGCCTATATACATGATCATTGCCTTGGTTATCGTCATAATTATTTACTTTTCTGTCAATTGCCCAACAGTAATTTGTTTACACATCGTATGCTATTTTCTTGAGAGAAGCCTCTAGTGAGAACTATGCCCCTGGGTTAATTTTTTATCATATATTAAAACAAAAAATACCTTGCTACAATTTTTATTTTTTTATTTTGTATTTTAGTTAGATCTATCTATCAAAACCTATACAATTTAATCTTGCTCATAAACGTTAAGGGATTGACAACCTCTCTACGCGTTGGGTTGCAAGTATTTGTTGTTTGTGTATAGGTGTTGTTTACATAGTGTTGCTTGGTTTACCTACTAGATTGATAACCTTGGTTTCATAACTGAGGGAAATACTTATATCTACTTTACTGCATCATCCTCTCCTCTTCGGGGAAATCCCAACGCAGCTCACAAGTAGCAACAGCTGCATGAGGAACTATTATGGGTAAGCCCATAGATGATTTCAAGAAGCTACTTGATGATATAAAGAGAACCATGCCCAATGGCATGTTGAAATAACTAACACCAAAAGAGTCAATGCAGCTGAAGAAAAGAGTACGGAGTTGATCGATAAACTTGATAAACTCAACGATAGCTATAATGAAGAGGTACACGTGAATGACATCACTGGTAAAAAAGTGAATGATGTTAATTTCATTGCTCACAATAGCTATAATCCCAACGATATAATGGGTATGCTCCTACACTACCTTATCCTAATAATAGTGGAGCACCCAACAATTTCACTTGAGCCAGCAGTAGAAATAGAAATACTCTTGAAGACACTCTGATTTTTTTATTGCTAGCCAAAATGAGTAGAATGACACCTTCAAAAATATCCTGAAGATCAGGATAACTTACTTGGTCAGCTGATCGGTAAGATTGTTGGACTAACAAATGATGTGCAGATTCTTGATGGAAGGACCAAGAATATGGAAGCACAAGTGACTAAAATTGCAGAGAGACAAACTTTAATCCTAGCCAAGTTTGTAGGTAAACTGAAACCTAACCTGGTTGAAGATGTCAAAATGATGAGAAATGATGAAGGAAATGCAGATGAGCCTGATAAAAGCCATATGCCAGAATACACGTATACCATTGCAGACTTCATGAAGATGATAGCAATGAAGCACCCATTACCCGAGGTAACAAATGATAAGGCATATAATGTCTTTGTTGATCATGTTGCAACCAAGGTACATGAGCTAGATGATGAAAGAAAGAAGTTGTATAGTAAGTTGCCAGCTAAGCAAGAAGAGGTTCTTGAGCCTACTATATATATTGGGATTGGTTTGAATAAATTTAGCGCTTTATGTGATCTAGGTGCTAGTGTTTCCACTATCACTAAGTTTGTCTATGATTAGATTGAATATCGCCAATTCCACTTTTATTCAAGCAGTAGGAATTAAGCATAATGTCATTATGCTACTATTGCGAGTTTTGAGTTTGCCTAACATTTCGAAGATACACGTTAGACATTTTTCAAATACATCATATGATTTAAAAAAATACATGTTTTGAACACTTTTTTGAATACATGGTAACATTTTTCAAATACATGTTGTACTTTTTAATTGTAGTAAACATTTTCCTACCAACATGATCATTTTTTACATTGTATAAATAGTTTTTTTTAATTCATGACATTTTTTGGAAACGCGTGAATATTTCTTCAAAATTTCACATACATTTTTAATGGAAATAAACCTTTTTTAACATAGAACATTTGTGTACTTGTATAAACATTTTAAAATGTCACATACACTTTTTTAAGCATGGGGATTTTCCTTTAAAATTCCATGTACATTTTCTAAATTCTATAAAAATTATATAATGCAAACATTGTTTCATTGTATACAATGTTTTTTAAATGTAACAATCAAAAATTTCAAACTCGTGAGCACTTTTTGAAATGTAAGTTATAGCTTTTTGAATGTACAAAAAAATTATTTACGAATTACATTATTTTTTACATTTTAAAATGTCACTTGCATTTTTTAATAACACGTGACTTTTTTAAATGTCACAAACATTTTCCATACATATGATTAACAATTTTCTATACATGTTTGACATTTTCAAATGCATGATTGACACTTTTCATTTTTTATGTAGATACTTCTTGTAATATATTTAGAATATTAGAAAATATAAATAAATACCCATAAGTAATAGGTACACCATTTGGATTTGATACAAAGTTGCACAAGATTTACATTATTTCTACAATACAGGAACATGAAAAACGCATAAAGGGAATATCACACTTTTTTTGAGGTAGAACATACACGTATTCATGAATCTTATAGGATCTAAAAAGTTCACTACCAATGAGTCTGTGAAGACCACTCGAAGAAACAGAAGCATTGTGTTACTAGATGAAATTTTTCCTATAAAATAGTGTGTAAAGAAATACTTATGGAATTTTTCTACGAGTCCAAATCATGCAATGCAAATCTAACATATTAAACATGATTTTTTTTAAGATTCAAATTCTCCCAAAAAAATCCTACGGAAATCGGTTGAATCGAGGAAGCCTGGTGTAAAGGGATCCTTCGAGAAAAATCCTAAAATGATTTTGACATATAAATCAAAGCAAACAAAGAAAAAAATCATAAGGATTCCAAGTCATCTTATAAGATGTAAAAACTTCAGTACCAATGAGTGTTTGAAAACCAGGGAAAATAGAAGAGTTGTACAAGTGGATGAACACTTTCCTCCAAACCGAGTGCAAATAAACCTTACGGAAATTTTCTATGAATTCAAATCACGCGATTGAAATCAAACAAACTACACATGTTCTAAGGACTCAAATCCTCCAATATAAACCTATGAAATTGGGTTGAATCAAAGGATCCTGGCAAAAGGAATCTTGAAAATGTTAGTAGTTCTTTGTTTTGCAGATAGGGAGAGAGAACAAGTGATGAACTTGGGAGGTTGGTGCTTCTTCGTTCGAAGAACAAAAACCGTAGACTAGATAGAACTAACAAACATACGGAATTATCAGGTCATGATGCATCACAGAGAAAGATATAATTTGTAAAAGTGTGGAAGCTTATATGTGTCATAACACGACCACTTAGTGAATGGGTTTAACCAACTGGCATAGAGCACCGGAAACATGTTCGAGCATCAGCAGCACTCCCGTATATCTCCCAGGTATTTCTCGTCAAGAACCCTTATTGCTTATATGGTTCACTAGTCTTATTATTATTAAGATAAAAATAGTTCTTCAGTTACCCCTCTTCCGGCGGGCCGAGAAAGGCATGTCGTAGTCATTGAAGGAAATATGCCCTAGAGGCAATAATAAAGTTATTATTTATTTCCTTATAATCATGATAAATGTTTATTATTCATGCTAGAATTGTATTAACCGGAAACATAATACATGTGTGAATACATAGACAAACAAAGTGTCACTAGTATGCCTCTACTTGACTAGCTCGTTAATCAAAGATGGTTATGTTTCCTGACCATGAACAATGAGTTGTTATTTGATTAACGAGGTCACATCATTAGTTGAATGATCTAATTGACATGACCCATTCCATTAGCTTAGCACCCGATCGTTTTTAGTATGATGCTATTGCTTTCTTCATGACTTATACGTGTTCCTTTGACTATGAGATTATGCAACTCCCGTTTACCGGAGGAACACTTTGGGTGCTACCAAACGTCGCAACGTAACTGGGTGCTTATAAAGGAGCATTACAGGTGTCTCCAAAGGTAGATGTTGGGTTGGCGTATTTCGAGATTAGCATTTGTCACTCCGATTGTCGGAGAGGTATCTCTGGGCCCTCTCGGTAATACACATCACATAAGCCTTGCAAGCATTACAACTAATATGTTAGTTGTGAGATGATGTATTACGGAACGAGTAAAGAGACTTGCCGGTAACGAGATTGAACTAGGTATTGGATACGAACGATCGAATCTCAGGCAAGTAACATACCGATGACAAAGGGAACAACGTATGTTGTTATGCGGTCTGACCGATAAAGATCTTCGTACAATATGTAGGGGCCAATATGGGCATCCAGGTCCCGCTATTGGTTATTGACCGGAGACATGTCTCGGTCATGTCTACATTGTTCTCGAACCCGTAGGGTCCGCACGCTTAAGGTTACGATGACAGTTACATTATGAGTTTATGCATTTTGATGTACCGAAGGTTGTTCGGAGTCCCGGATGTGATCACGGACATGACGAGGAGTCTCGAAATGGTCGATACGTAAAGATTGATATATTGGAAGCCTATGTTTGGACATCGGAAGTGTTCCGGGTGAAATCGGGATTTTACCGGATTACCGGGAGGTTACCGGAACCCCCCGGGAGCCATATGGACCTTCATGGGCCTTAGTGGAAAGGAGAAAGGGGCAGCCCAAGGTGGCTGCGCCACTTCCCCCTCCCCTAGTCCTATTAGGGCTAGGAGAAGGTGGCCGGCCCCCTCTCTCTCTTTCCCCCCTTGGGAATCCTACTTGGAATAGGATTGGGGGGGAGTCCTACTCCCGGAAGGAGTAGGACTCCTCCTGCGCCTCTCTCCCTGGCCGGCGCCCCCCTCCCCCCTTGGCTCCTTTTTATACTAAGGTAGAGGCACCCTAGAACACACAAGTTGATCCACGTGATCTATTCCTTAGCCGTGTGCGGTGCCCCCTGCCACCATATACCTCGATAATACTGTAGCGGAGTTTAGGCGAAGCCCTGCTGCTGTAGTACATCAAGATCGTCACCACGCCGTCGTGCTGACGGAACTCTTCCCCGACACTTTGCTCGATCGGAGTCCGGGGATCGTCATCGAGCTGAACGTGTGCTCGAACTCGGAGGTGCCATAGTTTCGGTGCTTGATCGGTTGGATCATGAAGACGTACGACTACTTCCTCTACGTCGTGTCATCGCTTCCGCAGTCGGTCTGCGTTGGGTACGTAGACAACACTCTCCCCCTCGTTGCTATGCATCACATGATCTTGCGTGTGCGTAGGAAAATTTTTGAAATTACTACGAAACCCAACAGTGACATCCGAGCCAGGTTATTTATGTTGATGTTATATGCACGAGTAGAACACAAGTGACTTGTGGACGATACAAGTCATACTGCCTACCAGCATGTCATACTTTGGTTCGGCGGTATTGTTGGACGAGACGACCCAGACCAACCTTACGCGCACGCTTACGCGAGACCGGTTCCCTCGACGTGCTTTGCACATAGATGGCTTGCGGGCGACTGTCTCTCCAACTTTAGTTGAACCAAGTATGGCTACGCCCGGTCCTTGCGAAGGTTAAAACGGAGTCTATTTGACAAACTATCGTTGTGGTTTTGATGCGTAGGTGAGATTGGTTCTTACTTAAGCCCGTAGCAGCCACGTAAAACTTGCAACAACAAACTAGAGGACGTCTAACTTGTTTTTGCAGGGCATGTTGTGATGTGATATGGTCAAGGCATGATGCTGAATTTTATTGTATGAGATGATCATGTTTTGTAACTGAGTTATCGGCAACTGGCAGGAGCCATATGGTTGTCGCTTTATTGTATGCAATGCAATCGCGATGTAATGCTTTACTTTATTACTAAACGGTAGTGATAGTCGTGGAAGCATAAGATTGGCGAGACGACAACGATGCTACGATGGAGATCAAGGTGTCGCGCCGGTGACGATGGTGATCATGACGGTGCTTCGGAGATGGAGATCACAAGCACAAGATAATGATGGCCATATCATATCACTTATATTGATTGCATGTGATGTTTATCTTTTTATGCATCTTATCTTTCTTTGATTGACGGTAGCATTATAAGATGATCTCTCACTAAATTATCAAGAAGTGTTCTCCCTGAGTATGCACCGTTGCCAAAGTTCGTCGTGCCCAGACACCACGTGATGATCGGGTGTGATAAGCTCTACGTTCATCTACAACGGGTGCAAGCCAGTTTTGCACACGCAGAATACTCAGGTTAAACTTGACGAGCCTAGCATATGCAGATATGGCCTCGGAACATGGAGACCGAAAGGTCGAGTGTGAATCATATAGTAGATATGATCAACATAAACGATGTTCACCATTGAAAACTACTCCATCTCATGTGATGATCGGTTATGGTTTAGTTGATTTGGATCACGTAATCACTTAGAAGATTAGAGGGATGTCTATCTAAGTGGGAGTTCTTAAGTAATATGATTAATTGAACTTAAATTTATCATGAACTTAGTACCTGATAGTATCTTGCTTATTTATGTTGATTGTAGATAGATGGCTCGTGCTGTTGTTCCGTTGAATTTTAATGCGTTCCTTGAGAAAGCAAAGTTGAAAGATGATGGTAGCAATTACACGGACTGGGTCCGTAACTTGAGGATTATCCTCATTGCTGCACAGAAGAATTACGTCCTGGAAGCACCGCTGGGTGCCAGGCCTGCTGCTGGAGCAACACCGGATGTTATGAACGTCTGGCAGAGCAAAGCTGATGACTACTCGATAGTTCAGTGTGCCATGCTTTACGGCTTAGAATCGGGACTTCAACGACGTTTTGAACGTCATGGAGCATATGAGATGTTCCAGGAGTTGAAGTTGATATTTCAAGCAAATGCCCGGATTGAGAGACATGAAGTCTCCAATAAATTATATAGCTGCAAGATGGAGGAGAACAGTTCTGTCAGTGAGCATATACTCAAAATGTCTGGGTATAATAATCACTTGATTCAATTGGGAGTTAATCTTCCAGATGATTGCGTCATTGACAGAATTCTCCAATCACTGCCACCAAGCTACAAGAGCTTCGTGATGAACTATAATATGCAAGGGATGAACAAGACTATTCCCGAGCTCTTCGCAATGCTGAAAGCTGCGGAGGTAGAAATCAAAAAGGAGCATCAAGTGTTGATGGTTAACAAAACCACTAGTTTCAAGAAAAAGGGCAAAGGGAAGAAGAAGGGGAACTTCAAGAAGAACGGCAAACAAGTTGCTGCTCAGGAGAAGAAACCCAAGTCTGGACCTAAGCCTGAAACTGAGTGCTTCTACTGCAGGCAGACTGGTCACTGGAAGCGGAACTGCCCCAAGTATTTGGCGGATAAGAAGGATGGCAAGGTGAACAAAGGTATATGTGATATACATGTTATTGATGTGTACCTTACTAGAGCTCGCAGTAGCACCTGGGTATTTGATACTGGTTCTGTTGCTAATATTTGCAACTCGAAACAGGGACTATGGAATAAGCGGGCACTGGCAAAGGACGAGGTGACGATGCGCGTGGGAAACGGTTCCAAAGTCGATGTGATCGCGGTCGGCACGCTACCTCTACATCTACCTTCGGGATTAATATTAGACCTAAATAATTGTTATTTGGTGCCAGCGTTGAGCATGAACATTATATCTGGATCTTGTTTAATGCGAGACGGTTATTCATTTAAATCAGAGAATAATGGTTGTTCTATTTATATGAGTAATATCTTTTATGGTCATGCACCCTTGAAAAGTGGTCTATTCTTATTGAATCTCGATAGTAGTAATACACATATTCATAATGTTGAAGCCAAAAGATGCAGAGTTGATAATGAAAGTGCAACTTATTTGTGGCACTGTCGTTTAGGTCATATCGGTGTAAAGCGCATGAAGAAACTCCATACTGATGGACTTTTGGAACCACTTGATTATGAAGCACTTGGTACTTGCGAACCGTGCCTCATGGGCAAGATGACTAAAACACCGTTCTCCGGTACTATGGAGAGAGAAACAGATTTGTTGGAAATCATACATACCGATGTATGTGGTCCGATGAATATTGAGGCTCGTGGCGGATATCGTTATTTTCTCACCTTCACAGATGATTTAAGCAGATATGGGTATATCTACTTAATGAAACATAAGTCTAAAACATTTGAAAAGTTCAAAGAATTTTAGAGTGAAGTTGAAAATCATCGTAACAAGAAAATAAAGTTTCTACGATCTGATCGTGGAGGAGAATATTTGAGTTACGAGTTTGGTGTACATTTGAAAAACTGTGGAATAGTTTCGCAACTCACGCCACCCGGAACACCACAGCGTAATGGTGTGTCCGAACGTCGTAATCGTACTTTACTAGATATGGTGCGATCCATGATGTCTCTTACTGATTTACCGCTATCGTTTTGGGGTTATGCTTTAGAGACGGCCGCATTCACGTTAAATAGGGCACCATCAAAATCCGTTGAGACGACGCCTTATGAACTGTGGTTTGGCAAGAAACCAAAGTTGTCGTTTCTTAAAGTTTGGGGCTGCGATGCTTATGTGAAAAAGCTTCAACCTGATAAGCTCGAACCCAAATCGGAGAAATGTGTCTTCATAGGATACCCAAAGGAGACTGTTGGGTACACCTTCTATCACAGATCCGAAGGCAAGACATTCGTTGCTAAGAATGGATCCTTTCTAGAGAAGGAGTTTCTCTCGAAAGAAGTGAGTGGGAGGAAAGTAGAACTTGATGAGGTAACTGTACCTGCTCCCTTACTGGAAAGTAGTACATCACAGAAAACTGTTTCAGTGACACCTACACCAGTTAGTGAGGAAGCCAATGATAATGATCATGAAAGTTCAGATCAAGATACTACTGAACCTCGTAGATCAACCAGAGTAAGATCCGCACCAGAGTGGTACGGTAATCCTGTTCTGCAAGTAATGCTACTAGATCATGATGAACCTACGAACTATGAAGAAGCGATGGTGAGCCCAGATTCCGCAAAGTGGCTTGAAGCCATGAAATCTGAGATGGGATCCATGTATGAGAACAAAGTATGGACTTTGGTTGACTTGCCCGATGATCGGCAAGCAATTGAAAATAAATGGATCTTCAAGAAGAATACTGACGCTGATGGTAATGTTACTGTCTACAAAGCTCGACTTGTCGCGAAAGGTTTTCGGCAAGTTCAAGGGATTGACTATGATGAGACCTTCTCACCCGTAGCGATGCTTAAGTCCGTCCGAATCATGTTAGCAATTGCCGCATTTTATGATTATGAAATTTGGCAGATGGATGTCAAAACTGCATTCCTGAATGGATTTCTGGAAGAAGAGTTGTATATGATGCAACCGGAAGGTTTTGTCGATCCAAAGGGAGCTAACAAAGTGTGCAAGCTCCAGCGATCCATTTATGGACTGGTGCAAGCCTCTCGGAGTTGGAATAAACGTTTTGATAGTGTGATCAAAGCATTTGGTTTTATACAGACTTTTGGAGAAGCCTGTATTTACAAGAAAGTGAGTGGGAGCTCTGTAGCATTTCTGATATTATATGTGGATGACATATTGTTGATTGGAAATGATATAGAATTTCTGGATAGCATAAAGGGATACTTGAATAAGAGTTTTTCACGATGAAAGACCTCGGTGAAGCTGCTTACATATTGGGCATTAGATCTAGAGATAGATCAAGACGCTTAATTGGACTTTCACAAAGCACATACCTTGACAAAGTTTTGAAGAAGTTCAAAATGGATCAAGCAAAGAAAGGTTCTTGCCTGTGTTACAAGGTGTGAAGTTGAGTAAGACTCAATGCCCGACCACTGCAGAAGATAGAGAGAAAATGAAAGATGTTCCCTATGCTCAGCCATAGGCTCTATCATGTATGCAATGCTGTGTACCAGACCTGATGTGTGCCTTGCTATAAGTTTAGCAGGGAGGTACCAAAAGTAATCCAAGAGTGGATCATTGGACAGCGGTCAAGAACATCCTGAAATACCTGAAAAGGACTAAGGATATGTTTCTCGTATATGGAGGTGACAAAGAGCTCACCGTAAAAGGTTACGTTGATGCAAGCTTTGACACTGATCCGGACGATTCTAAATCGCAAACCGGATATGTGTTTACATTAAACGGTGGAGCTGTCAGTTGGTGCAGTTCTAAACAAAGCGTCGTAGCGGGATCTACATGTGAAGCGGAGTACATAGCTGCTTCGGAAGCAGCGAACGAAGGAGTCTGGATGAAGGAGTTCATATCCGATCTAGGTGTCATACCTAATGCATCGGGTCCAATGAAAATCTTTTGTGACAATACTGGTGCAATTGCCTTGGCAAAGGAATCCAGATTTCACAAAAGGACCAAACACATCAAGAGACGCTTCAACTCCATCCGGGATCTAATCCAGGTGGGAGACATAGAGATTTGCAAGATACATACGGATCTGAATGTTGCAGACCCGTTGACTAAGCCTCTTCCACGAGCAAAACATGATCAGCACCAAAGTTCCATGGGTGTTAGAATCATTATAGTGTAATCTAGATTATTGACTCTAGTGCAAGTGGGAGACTGAAGGAAATATGCCCTAGCGGCAATAATAGAGTTATTATTTATTTCCTTATAATCATGATAAATGTTTATTATTCATGCTAGAATTGTATTAACCGGAAACATAATACATGTGTGAATACATCGACAAACAAAGTGTCACTAGTATGCCTCTACTTGACTAGCTCGTTAATCAAAGATGGTTATGTTTCCTGACCATGAACAATGAGTTGTTATTTGATTAACGAGGTCACATCATTAGTTGAATGATCTGATTGACATGACCCATTCCATTAGCTTAGCACCCGATCGTTTAGTATGATGCTATTGCTTTCTTCATGACTTATACATGTTCCTATGACTATGAGATTATGCAACTCCCGTTTACCGGAGGAACACTTTGGGTGCTACCAAACGTCACAACGTAACTGGGTGATTATAAAGGAGCATTACAGGTGTCTCCAAAGGTAGATGTTGGGTTGGCGTATTTCGAGATTAGGATTTGTCACTCCGATTGTCGGAGAGGTATCTCTGGGCCCTCTCGGTAATACACATCACATAAGCCTTGCAAGCATTACAACTAATATGTTAGTTGTGAGATGATGTATTACGGAACGAGTAAAGAGACTTGCCGGTAACGAGATTGAACTAGGTATTGGATACCGACGATCGAATCTCGGGCAAGTAACATACCGATGACAAAGGGAACAACGTATGTTGTTATGCGGTCTGACCGATAAAGATCTTCGTACAATATGTAGGGGCCAATATGGGCATCCAGGTCCCGCTATTGGCTATTGACCGGAGACATGTCTCGGTCATGTCTACATTGTTCTCGAACCCGTAGGGTCCGCACGCTTAAGGTTACGATGACAGTTACATTATGAGTTTATGCATTTTGATGTACCGAAGGTTGTTCGGAGTCCCGGATGTGATCACGGACATGACGAGGAGTCTCGAAATGGTCGATACGTAAAGATTGATATATTGGAAGCCTATGTTTGGACATCGGAAGTGTTCCGGGTGAAATCGGGATTTTACCGGATTACCGGGAGGTTACTGGAACCCCCCGGGAGCCATATGGACCTTCATGGGCCTTAGTGGAAAGGAGAAAGGGGCAGCCCAAGGTGGTTGCGCCACTTCCCCCTCCCCTAGTCCTATTAGGACTAGGAGAAGGTGGCCGGCCCCCTCTCTCTCTTTCCCCCCTTGGGAATCCTACTTGGAATAGGATTGGGGGGGGAGTCCTACTCCCGGAAGGAGTAGGACTCCTCCTGCGCCTCTCTCCCTGGCCGGCGCCCCCCTCCCCCCTTGGCTCCTTTATATACTGAGGTAGAGGCACCCTAGAACACACAAGTTGATCCACGTGATCTATTCCTTAGCCGTGTGCGGTGCCCCCTGCCACCATATACCTCGATAATACTGTAGCGGAGTTTAGGCGAAGCCCTGCTGCTGTAGTACATCAAGATCGTCACCACGCCTTCGTGCTGACGGAACTCTTCCCCGACACTTTGCTGGATCGGAGTCCGGGGATCGTCATCGAGCTGAACGTGTGCTCGAACTCGGAGGTGCCGTAGTTTCGGTGCTTGATCGGTTGGATCGTGAAGACGTACGACTACTTCCTCTACGTCGTGTCATCGCTTCCGTAGTCGGTCTGTGTTGGGTACGTAGACAACACTCTCCCCCTCGTTGCTATGCATCACATGATCTTGCGTGTGCGTAGGAAATTTTTTGAAATTACTATGAAACCCAACAGTCATTGCCTGCAAAATGGGGGCTCAAGAGCCAGAACACATTGTCAATGACATCAAACTAGTTCGCGGGATCATACACCGGGGTGTCTCCAGCGGCAGGTTCTTAAGACATGGGTGCGTCCTCGACAACGTTTACCTAGTTTGCCTACTAAAGTGCCTAGTTCCAGGCTTCATCTTCCTAGAGCAGCTCCTCTGGTGAAAAGCCGTCTACCTGGAGCAGATCCACTAGTTCAAGGCGTTGCTAATCCTCCCCCATCCCATCTGGTTCGTCTAGAATTTCCACACCTCTTCCCAATCCCAGTCATTGAAAGGCTTAGACTGCACATTCTCTCCAGCGGGGTCGTAGTTTTCTATACCGTCAAGCAGGCACTACCTGCTAGATCCATCATATAACCATCACCCATGGCTACAGTAGGCACCTCATTTACTTCACACGGAGTAACTGTGGCATGCGCCCCATCCATGGTGTCTTTCGGCAGAGTAATTGTGGTGTCCACCTTGTCCATTGTGTCTTTCTACGGAGTAATTGCAACTTGCATGTCGTCATGGTGTCTTTATGCATATCATCGCTCTCCAGGTTGATGACAATCTTGTCCATTGCTTCAATAAGACTGGTTTTCTCCCTCCCCGGTTTGATGAAAATCAAGTGCTTTGTCCTTTGTAGGCAGCACCTCGCGTTTGTATGACAGGTTCTCATTATAGTACCATGGGCTCTCCTTGTACCGACCCCAGATGGACTTGGTACCATGTATAAAAACTGGATGTGGGCTTGCATTAGTCTAAGAAACTCGTGCTCCGGCCGAACTCTCCCCCACTTGTCCCCACGGCTTTCCGGGGTAATTGTACCACATAGCAGAGGTAGTTGAACTTCAATGAGTGATATTTTTACACTCATTCCAACCTTGTCTAAAAAGAATGATTTCACTAAAAGAGAAATATGCGCTCTGATATTACCACTAATGACTAATGAATGCAAAGGATTCCACAAATCCTCTCTTTGATATTTTTTCCACAGGAAATTGGCTAAAAAGGGAAGAAATCGTGTGGGGGATAGGAAGGGAAATGGAGAAGAAATAAGTCACCAGGAGGCGTCAGAAGGCCGCCAGAGCCAAAGACGGCATTCCATGCGACCGCACGTGCTCACATGAGCGGTCTTTTGGCGTGGAAACCGAGGCAGGTCGTCCACCTAAACAACTTTTATAAAGGGGACCCTGTCAAAATGTCAACATAACAAGAGATAGAGGAGCGTCGAGCACCGCCAGAACATGTTCATCATGATCGTCATCCACAAACCCTAGCCGCCACCATTTTCACCTCCATAGCTATCTCCACCACCATAGTGCTATCTCATCTAGTTCATACTTGTAATTGTGCATCGTACAAGGCATCCATTGTAAGACATATTGCAATCAATCAATCCCAAGATGTGTTCTTCAATGTTTTCTTCTTGCAATCTGATCTCCATGTGTGAGTAGTTCGGTAAGGTATGGGGTGAGGCATGAGCCTTGCAACCCTGGGTATTTGATGAAGGGATCAATGGAAGTCTTTGGCACAACGTCTCCTATGTGTGAAATATTTTTTTCGTGAAGTATCTCTTGTCTTGTGTGCGATCTTCATCCCTGTAGGTACCTAGGATCATGGAAATTGAGCATCGGTGAGGCTAGGAGCAAGGGGACCATGAAGTGTTATACCGAACACCTGCGATAGTAAGGTTTAGTAGGGTAACATGGATCACATCCTTGGGGATTCATGAGGTGTAGTCATTAAACGTCCAATGCTTTTGTCTGATACTATTATCTTAATTATCGGGGCAACCCCGTGAGACGGATAGGGCCTTCAGTAGGACAACTGATTCTTGATGCAGGACTAGTGTTGGTCCAGTTGTTATTTGGACACATCCCCCACTCCGATACGAAGCAAGTACCTCTTGATGGGTGACTTCCCAAGCACAATCTAATATCATGTTTTATCCCAACACCAATACATGGTTGTAAGCATTAAGACCTCATCCCTTTACCTTCTTTTTATTATAAGTGTTGAATCACAATTTGTTTGCTGATCCGGACAAAAGCTATATTTGACACTTTGGCAAAAGCTTGCTAGAGACCATTCCTTCAAGGGAATCTTCCTCTTGTGGGTTCGATACTCAGGGTCACCTCTGGAGAAATAGGTGTGGGATACCCTTTCTTGTTCCAATACCTGATAAATAAAAAGGAGATATCAAACTTCCGTCCACATGTGGCCACACCATGCTGGGGTACTTATCCCAGATAGCAGCGGCAACCCCATGTCTGAACTGCGTTTGGGTTGTTGTCGGACGATTATTGGATTTAGCATTGGTTTCCTTGTATGATGATTCAATCATCTCAAATAATCTTTCATGCTGGCATAATGTTGAGAACCCTCTTCATCATGAGAAAACTTCTGCGCTGGCAGCCAGTGTTTCTACATCACAATACAGAAAAGAACACACATCACAATATAGAATGTGAGTGTAATCCAGAAATTTTAGCGCTTTAGCATAACAACGCCGAAATAGATGAACTTGATACTTGTATAGTATGCGTGTTTTTTCCTCAAACACGCTCCTGGACCATCACGAAAGATGGTGTTCCATATGACCATCACCGTTCGTATGGACTAGCTACCAACTGTGTGTCGGTTCCACCTAAACAATCTTTATAAAAGGCCCAACACCAGAAGAGCAACACATGAGGTCACACATCGCCATCTCCGTAGCAGCCATCCCCCTGAACAACCTCAACATATATTGATGGAATACTAAAAGGTTAGTATGAAAACGGCAAGTGTTCTTGCCGAGGTCACATGGAAATATTGACAAGATACAAAATGGTTCAGTATACACCAAGAAGTGTTCTTGCCGAGGTCACATGAAAAGTTTTGAGCAAGAGTCAGTATCCTAAGAGGACTGATGAGCAAGAAGATATGAGTGAGATTCTATATAAATTTGTGTATGATTTTATCATATAAGCCATGCTATGTACACAACTAGATATGTGTCGTTCTCTCAGTGTTAGTGCAAGATACCAAAATGATCAAGGTGCTGATCAAATGGACTACAGCGGCGGAAAATATCCTTAAGTTCTTGAGATGTTTTAAGGACATATTTATCGTAAATAGACATGTTGAAGAGCTTTGTTGTAAAGTTTTGCATTGAAGCATGCTCATTGTAAGGTGTTACACTGATGCAAACTTCACCATTGGTCCAGATGATCTTCAGTTTCAATCAAGGTTTTGTGAATACACAGAACAGTGACACGATAAGTTGGAATTGTTCTAAAGTAGAGAACTAAGGCGGATTTTACAACATAGGCTAAGTATATGGCCGCTTTGGAAGAGACAATGCAGGGAATTTGAACTAAATAAGTTCGTCACCGAGCTTGGTACGGTTTCAACTGTGCTTGTACCGATGGAGCACTATTAAGAGTAGTGATGCCATAGCCCAGGCCAAGAAGCCAAGGTCCTACCAAGAGTTCAAACTTATACAAAGTTGATTCCACATAAATTATGAATTTTGTGGAGCGTGGAGATACAGATCTATGCAAGATACACACGAACCCGAAGATGTCAGATCCATTGACGAAGTCTATACCACAAGAAAATCATAAGCAACACGGGAATGCCATTGGTGTTAGAGAACTTATGCAACTAGATTATTGACGCTAGTGCAAGTGGAAGACTATTGGACATATGCTCTAGAGGAAATAATAAATGTTATTATGCTATTTCCATGTTCATAATTAAGTTTATATTTCTATGCTATAATTGCATTGATTCTTGGATATGATATTCAAAGGAAAACTCAATTGCATGTGTGGAAACATAAACACCAAGATGATCCCTAGTCTTGCTAGCTCATGTATCGATGATGATCTTGGTTTACTGATTATGAGTATTGTTATTGTAACTAGGATGCTATCAATAATGAGAACACATTGTTGGCAGAACAGTGGTGTTGGATAGACCCAACTTATGAATTACTGAGATATATTATTGTTGTTATGTTGTCAGTATTTTCATATAACTTGTTCATGATTTATCAGTTACTTAGACCATGAGAATATCATATGCCAACATAACAGATGGTTACTTTGGGGTTACCGGATGTCACTCCGTAACTATATGTGAATAAAGGTGACTTTGGGTATAGCAGAAACATATGTCTTGGTATTGGTAGTTCGAGACTGGGATTTTCTCCTCTCACGATTGAGAGATACTCTCTGGGGCCACTCGATGTTTTGGTATCATTATCGTCTGGCTAGACACTTGTGATGGTGACAACAGGATACCAGAACACTGACATGAGTAAAGAGAACGAAACCGGTAACGAGGATGACAGGTATAGTGATCAAGGAGTTGATCACGATTATTCCAATTATCTCACCCTGCGTTTTGTAAACGTATCTCGAAGCAAACGCAATGGTAATCATAAATAAAGGTACATTCGAGAACTTTGTGAATATGGGGGAGTTAATAAAGGTGTCTAGATCTCGATGTTAACTATTGACCGAAAGGTGTTCCGGGTTATGACCACTTATTTCCAAGCGTGTGGGGTCACACGCTTAACGGGTTCTAGTCCTAATTACCGCCATCTTCATAGTGTTCCTGGGTGTGATCGTGTAGCATATTTTTTCTGTTCTGTAGCACGTTCCCCTACCATAGCGCCCGTACTTCCCTCAATGCCACGCGGCTATATATGTCCCCCTCGTATGGATTCCTATAAGGTATCACCTATGGGCGATCGAATTGGGTCGACTCATTAGCGCCGATGCCTTTGTTGTCGTTGTGTTGATACGCTCTACTATATTTTCTTCTTCTTTTTCATATCTTTTTTTGTTTTTCTTTGTTTTTTCATCAGTATTATTTGGTTTTTATTAATTTTATTCATTGTACTTTGGTTTTCTTTGTTTTTCATTTGTTTTTTTCTTTTTCTCCTTCGTTATACTTTGATTTTCTTTGTTTTTCATCTATTTTCCTTGCTTTTTTACTTTTAATTTGTTATATTTTGGTTTACTTTGTTTTTTTTCTCTTGTTTTCTTTGGGGTTTTTCTTTCTCCGTCATACTTTGGCTTTCATTGTTGCTTTCTTGGTTTTGTTTGTTTTGGTTTTTTACGGTTTTTATCGATTTTGTTTTTTAACACATGTCTACCTTTTCTTGCTACACAATATTCATTTTTAGCGCACATGTGAAATACTTTCTAGATACACGTTAGACATTTCTCAAATACATGATGCATTTTTAAAAAAATATATATTTTGAATACACTGTAACATTTTTCAAATACATCTTGTACTTTTTTAATTGCAGTAAACAATTTTCTAACTACATGAGCATTTTTTACATTTAAAATTTCAAGGACATTTTTGGAAACACGTGAACATTTCTTTAAAATGTCACAAACTTTTTTAATGGAAATAAACCTTTTTTAACCTACATGAACATTTGTTTACTTGTATAAACAATTTTAAATGTCACAAACATTTTTTTAATCCCTGGAATTTTTCTTTAAAGTCACGTATTTTTTCTAAATTATATATATATGTATATATATATTATGCAAACATATTTTCATTGTATACATTTTTTTGAAAATGTCACAAACACAAGTTTCAAAGTTGCGAACATTTTCTAAAATGTAATTCACAGTTTTATGAATGTATGAAACATTTGTTCATGAGTTACATCATTTTTTTCATTTTAAAATTAAATTTTAAAATGTCACATACATTTTTTTTAAACATGTGACATTTTTAAATGTCACAAACATTTTTTGTACACACGATTAACAATTTTATATACATGTTTAACATTTTCAAATGCATGATAACCTTCACTAGCAAAGTCCTTTAATATATTTAGAATATTTAAAAATATAAGCAACAATGAACAAATAAATGAAAAGAAAGAAAATCGTAAGATAATTGGTACACCGTTTGGATATGATACAAAGCTGCACAAGATTTGCATTATTTCTAAAATACGGGAACATGAAAAACACATGAAGGAAACATCACACTTTTTTTAGGAAGAACATCACATATTCATGAATCTTATGGGATCTAGAAAGTTCACTACCAATGGGTCGGTGAAAACCACAGGAAGAAATAGAAGCATTGTGAAAGCACATTTGCTCCCTTGGGTGTTTTGGTAATCAATGTCAACATACATATTATTGGACTAACATTTCTATTAGAATATTTCAGATAAGTCCAATGGTGGCGTGGCAAGGACAAGAAGATGTGGAACCCCTTCAAAATGTGAAGGACAAGAATTTGCTATCCCAAGACTCTACATTTTTGGTTTAGTGATCCAAGATACATTGAGTCCCTTAGGAAAGCTAATACTATTGAAAGGGGATGAGGTTGTTGCTCAAGTGCTCGGTGATATTGCTCCAAAACCCCTCAATCACTTTCCCAAAACACATCTGTCCAAAACCCCAATTCATCATTTCGGTCCCACCGATATATCCATTCTGGATCCACCGAGATGATCCTACTACTACCACAGCCAAAACCCTAGTTTTTTGGTATAACTGAAACAACTCTCGGTCCCACCAAGATGGCCTAACAAAGTTTCTGTGATGAAATCACTTCATCTCGAAATCATCGGGTGAAACTGATCGGAATTACCGAAACGTGGTTCAGCTGTTGCCATTGCACTTCGGTCTCACCAAGATGATCTAGTCGGTCCCATCGAGACCCCCAACGTTCATATCTTTTGACACAAGTCAGTCAGTCGGTGCCACCGAGTTTGGTCAAAAGTGTGTAACCGTTGGATTTCGTGTGGAGGTTATTTATACCCCTCCGCCCCCTCTTACTCAATAAGAGAGCCATCAGAACGAACCACAACTTCCATCTTTCATTTTCTGAGAAAGAACCACCTGCTCATGTGTTGAGATCAAGAGATTCCATTCTTACCATTTGAACCTTGATTTCTAGACTCTTCAAGTTGCTTTCCATTCCAATCCTTCTCCTACCAAAGCCAAATCTGTGAGAGAGAGATTGAGTGTTGAGGATACTATCATATGAAGCAGAAGAGCAAGGAGTTCATCACCAACACAACATCTATTACCTTTTGGAGAGTGGTGTCTTCTATATTGGTTAGGTGTCACTTGGGAGCCTCCAAGATCATGTGGAGTTGAACCAAGGAGTTTGTAAGGGCAAGGAGATCGCCTGCTTCTTGAAGATCTGCCCGAGTGAGGCTAGTCCTTCGTGGACGTAAGCCATGGTGGAATAGACAAGGTTGCTTCTTCGTGGACCCTTCGTGGGTGGAGCCCTCCGTGGACTCGTGCAACCGTTACCCTCCGTGGGTTGAAGTCTCCATTAACGTGGACGTACGATAGCATCACCTATCGGAACTATGCCAAAAATCTCCGCGTCTCCATTGTTTTTGCTCATTCCAATTCCCATCTCTTTTACAATCTTGCACTTGCATGCTTTACTCTTTCCGCTACCTATACTCTTGATATTCTTGTGGAAAATGTATTGTGTGCCCTTTAACATGTGCTAAAGTCAACCTTAACTTGAAGAAACTTAAGAAATGCTACTTTTACTTGTTAAGGGTCTAATCCCCCCTCCTCTAGACACCTCTTCTCTATCTTTCACATTGTGTCAGTCGATCAAATTTTTCCTACAAAATAGTGTGCATAGAAATCCTTATGAAATTTTACTGAGTTCAAATACTACAATGCAAATCAAACTAACTAGACAGGAAATTTGTCTTAAGATTAAAATCCTCCCCAAAAAATCCTACGGAAATCGGTTGACTCAAAGAAGCCCCTAGCGTAAAGGGATCCTTTGAGAAAAAAATCCAAAACTAATTTCGACATATAAATTAAAAAATAAAGAAAAAATCATAAGGATTACAATTCATCTTATAAGATGCAAAAACTTCATTACCAATGAGTGTTTGAAAACTAGGGAAAATAGAAGAATTGTACAAGTGGATGAAAATTTTCCTCCAAATAGAGTGAAAATAAATCCTTATGGAAGTTTTCCATGAATTCAAGTCACGCGATGAAAATCAAACAAACTACACACGTTTTTTTATAAGGACTCAAATCCTCCAAAATAAATCCTGCGAAATTGGGTTGAATCAAAGAAGCCTGGCAAAAGGAATCCTGAAAACCAAAGTGTTAATCTTTCTTTTGAAGAGAGCGGGAACTAGTGATGACCTTGGGAGCCTGGTGCTCCTTCGTTCGAAGAACAAAAGCCCTAGACTAGATAGAACTGACAAACATACGGAATTATCAGGTCATAATATGTCGGTGCAACAAACATTTGCATTTGTTGACCGGACCCATACATAGGCGTGCTGACAATCATGTGTCCAGCACCAACGTGTAATGCAAGGCCAAGCCAGAGCAACCGCTCTTCGTGAAATCAAGGAGCGGATCAAGAAGACCAAGCCAACGTACAAAGCAAGGATTCTAAAACAAGCATCCTCTACTGGTCAGGCGAGGCCGGCAGAGTCGATTCAGCAAACAAGAGCAAAGCCAAACCGCGCCAGCTGCGCCTCTGGGGCAACCAGAGACCAAAGCGCACACCACTACAAAAAATGCACTTCCGTGATGATACGTGTTTGTCACAGTAGGTCGCTTTTTTGTCATGCATGTACATCCATGACAAATTTATGACAGAATCAAGATAGTCATACCTGTGCTATCGTAGAAGTGTTCCATGACATTACCAAAATTATCATCATGGAAGTGTCCACTTCCATGACGATAGATCGCGCGTCACAGAAGTGCTTTCGTCAAGGGTGACCGACACGTGGCATCCACCGTAACGGAACGCTGTTAAGCTATCAGGTCAGGTTTTGGATCCAATAACCCGTTAACAGCCCCGAACAATGGGGATTTTCCACGTGTAAAATCATCATTGGCTGGAGGAAACATGTGTCGGCTCATCGTTGGGACAGATGTCAACCACTCATTGGACGGAAGGCGCCTATGATACGTCGACACGTGGCACAGCCCAACAGAGGCCCATTCTTGTGAAAAGGCCGGCCCGTTTGACTTGGTCAAAAGCTGGCGGGCCGGCCCATGGAAAGCCTATTAACGGCTTGTTCGAATATAGCCCATTTACAGCCCGCTAACCCAAGGCCCGTTACACCCTATCCGAATTAGGCCCAGTAGCGTCATCTGGGCCATCCAATATGATTCCAGCCCGTTTTCACTTCTGGCCCATGTATGGCCCATGACGTCTTTCGGCCCATATGAGGCCCTATGTAACTCTTGGCCTACTAACGGCCCGTGGTGAAACTGGCCCGTAATGAACAGTGTATCACTTTACACCCATTAAGGGCCCGTGGTGAAACTGTCCCGTAATGAACAGTGTATCACTTTATACCCATTAACGGCCCGTTATTCCGTTGGGCCGTTTCCAGCCCATGTTATCTTTCGGCCTTCTCATAGCCCATTTATTCTTGGGCTCATTTCCAGCATTCGTTTACTTACGGCCCGTTACTGTCATTTTCTGCTTGTGGGCCAAATTCAGCATGTGGTTACAGTCGGCCCGTTTGTGGTCCGTTAATACGTTGGGCCGATTTCAAAGCGTCCTCAAATACGGCCTATTAATGATGGCCCGTTATGGTCGGCCCATGAACGGACGATTCCAACTCTAGCCCGTTTACGGCCATAATGCGGTCTGTTTGGCCCATGTTTGGCCAATCAATTATACGACCCGTATAAGGCCCATTGATAATACGGCCCGCAGAAGGCCCATTGTTTCTACGGCCCGTTGAAGGCCCATTGTTTCTATGGCCCATAGAAGGCCCAATGTTTCTACGGCCAGTAGGAGGCCAAGTGTCACTACAGTAAATATTAGCCCATGGTTATTGTGGCCTAGTTTTAAAGAATAGGTTATTGCAGCCACTAGCTAGCCGCGGAAAAAGAACTGCAATGAGTACAAGCAAACAAATAAACAAGACAACAAGGAAATAAATAAGCAAGCAACTAACGCTAGGCTATCACGGCTATTACACATATTACATCCACTGGGCATCAAAGTTCGCCACCAGTGCAAATATAGGGAACAAAGCAGCATATCATATACACTTGTTGTCAAAGTTGGCGACCAGCGCAAATAAACGCCGCAGCAAAACAAATCCAGAACTGAAACCCATAATGCTGGCAAGATGCTTAGCAAGCTTATTAACTTTCTCTTGTTTGGCGCTTAAATCCTCCAGCGCTTGCTGTTGCACCAAAAAATATGCATCTGAATTCTGCAGGGACTTCCTCAGTCCTTCAGCTTCCTGTCGCAGCACATCTGATCGATGTCTTTCAACTTGAAGTTGAGACTCAAGAAGACGAACTGATTCAGGCAGCGAGTTCGAAGAGCTTGTGCCAGCAGTAGTGGCCAGTAACTCGAACACTACATCAAGACAGGACTTTTGGGTTCCCTCACTGTCGTCAAGATAGTTTTTATCAGCTTTCTTGGAGACCAACAGGGATGTCTCACTATCTTGAACCTTATCTGCATTACTTCCTTTACCATTGGATAACGCGGTACTGTTCTCCAATATTTTGTCTGCATTCTAAAAGAGAAACAAGGAGACACATCACATGTTTACCATGTTGTATATGAAACTCATTTTGGTAAATGAGTTCAGTAGTAAAGTGGACAGGATAACAGCATGAAACAAACATATATCTATGTACCATGGTCACTTTATGGTCTATATCATTCTAGTTTTTGTTGCCAAATCAAGATAGAGACATAGTTCAAATAATATTAGTTCAATCCAAAGCAGAATAGATAGAATATAAGTGCAGGTAACTATAGAGCAATAACAACACTTGTAATGTGCATGACATGAGAACATAATTGTTTATTCAATTGAAACTGAAATCAACATAGAGCAGGTTACAACAGCAAACCAGTTAAAGAAACAGGTTTAAAATATACTTGTTGCACCATTGGAGTTTCAATTCCATCGCTCAAATTTGAAAATAGTTGGTATGAGTAAATACAGTCATGCAAGAGCAAAGGAGTATGAACCATAGCTACAGAACCTGACCTAAGAACAAATCTTCTTCTCCTTTAAGCGAGTTGGGATTCGGAGTGGTGGTCCTCGTGCTTTGGGCACTGCAGTTCCCTTACTAACTGCTCGTGTTTGGGTGCTCTGTGGTGGAGACGGTGCTGTGTCAACTGGAACTGGGTTACTATCTGCCGGGGTTGGGGTTAGAAGGGGTGTAGCTGGTTCTCTGTCCAACTGGGTAGGGGTACAATCTGCGAGAGTCTGGGTTATGTGTGGTGGATCTGGTCCTTGGGCAAGTACAACTGTGGTTCTATCTGCATCAACTGGTAGCACTATCTTTTCTGAAGACCGTGTTGTTACTCCCTTAGATACTGCCATCACGCTCTCCAATTCAAATGGCTGATAAACAAGAAAAGTAATTGAAAGTATAGACATTGTATGATAGACGGGTGCAATGGATAGTGGGGAATAAAAGAGGGCATGAAAAAATTCATATTTATGTTTTCTAACCAAACAGGACAGCATGACACAATTTCACATATATGATGGCTAACTAAACAGGATAGCTTGACACAATTTCACATTATGATGGCTAACTAAAAAACATGGAAAGACATAGTTCAAAATATGAGACTATGTAAACAGGATGACATGACATAACTATATAATGTGTTTATTAAATAGGTTGGCATGCCATAATTCACATACATTCACGGATAGAATGCCATAATTCAAAATATGATGACTGTAAACACTAAACAGGATGAGATGATATAACTATATGATGTCTTTATTAAATGGGTTGCCATGCCATAATTCAGATAGATGATGTGTATGTACTATGTAAACATGATGGCATGATATAATTCAAATATATGATTTATATAGTAAGCAAGTAAGCAGATGCCAATCCATATATGATGTAAAAACTAAGCAATGCAAGACAACATGCATGACATGGGTAATATAACCCTGCCAAGTTTGAGCATAGACCTCAGGGGGAAAATAGGACTGGTCATCAGTCTCTGAATCCTCCTCTGAGGAGCTCTCTATAACCAGCAAGATGTCTGCTTCAGCAGGTAGCATTGTCTGCTCTGAATACCTTGTTTTCACTCCAGATACTTCCATCACCGCTTTAAATGGATGATGCACAGGAAGAGTAGTTGAATATACAAATCTTGTCGCCAAATGGAACACGTAATACAAAAAAATGATAGCATGATATAATTCACATACATGATGATTGGCTAAACAGCATGGCATTGCATAATTCACATATATAATGCCTTTGCAACAAGATAGCATTGTATAATTCACATATATAATGTCTCACAACAAGATGGCAATGCATAATTCACATATATGGTAATTAGACACTGAACAGGTGGGATTCACACAAAGTATGTCTAAACTAATCAAATGACATAGCAATGCGAGACACCATACACACGATATGAGCAACATAACCCTGCCAAGTTAGAGCATACACCTCGGGGGGAATAGGACTGGTCATCTGTCTCTGAATCCTCCTCTAGGAGCTATCCGTAACCAGCGAGATATGCGCTTCGTCAGATAGCATAGTCTGCTCTGAGGACCTTGTTTTCACTCCAGAATATGCCATCACCGTGTCAGATGGCTGATGCACACGAAGAGCAGTTGAATGTAATAACATTGTTGACAAATGTAATATGTAACGGAAAAAAAGGATGGCCTGATATAATTTACATATAAGATGACTGGCTAAGCAGGATAGCATTGCAAAATTCACATATATGATGCCTGGCTAAACAAGATGGCGTTGCATAATTCACATAAACGATGAATAAACTAAACAGATGGCATTTGCACAAAGGATGTCTAAACTAAGAAGATGACATATTTGATGTATAAAGTAAGCAATGCAAGACACCATATGCATGATATAACCAACATCAGCATGCCAAATTAGAGCGAAGACCTCAGGGGGTAAATAGGAGTTGTCTTCTCCTTCTGAATCCCCCTCAGAACAGATATCTTCCTCTCGATTACAATCCGAAATGCGTGGAGGGGGGCTGCCTTTGCGCCTACCATGGAGCGACATCTGCATGAAATTTTATTGCCACACAAGGCTCGTCTCTTTTGCTCTACATGTTCAGTTCCATTGTTTACAATAACTGTCATGCATAGGAATAAAACATAGTGAGATTATGTAAGGAGTGCATGCAGAAATCCAGAGTGATGGTAGCAACCTGTGGATAGACCCAAAACCAATAATAGCATACAGATAATGGCTTCAGTTAAAAAATACAGATAATGGCTTCTTTACTGTTTGTTTCCCACCCAACATGAAACTCATAGTAGACACCGGAGATTAACCAGATAGTAGATAGATATTATTGATAGCGGCCCGATATGTACCCCACAACCATTTAAAAACTCAAGTTTGACCATTAGTTTGGATCTGACTCAGAGTCTAATCGGTGAATAGGATGATAAAGTAGCATGTAATATTAAGCGATGCATAACGTAAGCAGACACGAAAGAGTGCGACCTCTTTTGCGGACCCGTGTAGTCCTCGAGGTCATCTGCTCGGTTTATGATGGTAGTGCAGTTTTCATGGCTGCCAGCAGCGGGGAAGAAGATCTGAGGCGGCGAAAGACAGTCTGGAGGCCGGATCCCTGCTGTGCTGGACCCTTCTGTCATTGGAGCAGCTGAGCTGGGGTGGACGACGGCGCAGCAGGAGCGGGACAAACCACGCAAGGTTTTCTTTGACAACTATCTGTAAGAGAAGTAATTCTGTAAGGGCTCGTTTGAATTGGAGGATTCCAACAATGCAGGGATAGGAAATAGACATGAATAGGATAGGAATGCACGTGCAAAACAGAGAATTTAAAAACACAGGATTTCTGCCAATCTAGGTGTTTGATTCACAACAATTAGAAGATCACAGAATGCAAAGAAGCATGGTGAGATTAAGTCAAACCACAAGAAAATGTACAGTTATAATACTATTATGCTACTATCTCTTAGTGTTGTGCTTCATGAATAGGAATTTGAAAAGGAGGACAAGTGAAAATTAAAACTCCTACGTTTTTTCTTTCAAGGAGACACTAAAGGAACAAATCTGTGTGCTCAGTGGACAATATATATAACATGTAGAGTAAAAAAGAGATGCAACAAGTGTACAACCTCTTTGGCGAAACCATGTCGATCTCAGCGTGATTGGGTTGGCCGGTGAGGATGCTCTGGCTGACTTGGCTATCGGAGGAGGGGAAGATCTTAGGCGTCTGGAGATGGAGCCCGAGGTACTGCTGCGCTGTGATGGAGGGTTTCGTCGTTGGAGCAGCTCCGGTGAGTTGTACGACGCCGAGGCTGAAGCAGGACAAGAGAGACAACGAACAACGTTAACCTGAGTGGAATTCTAATAGCATCTCCAATACATGACATAAAATACATAACCACAAAGTGCTAGATGTAAAATACATCAGCCGCTCATCTCTGAACTTAACTGTCGAAACTGAATTTAACTGTCGAAACTAAACTTAACTGTCGAAACTGAACTTAACTGTCGAAACTGAATTTTGCTGTCGAAACTGAACGCACTAGCAAGGTGAGGCTACACGTAGGTCGACTGACTTTTTCATCTCTGGTCAGTTGATTTTGCAGCCGTTGGATACGAAATCTAGGGCCTGCAGTTCATCTTCAACCTCCACCCCCCTGAGCCGGCCAAACAGCAGCCCCCCGCCGCCCGCGGTGCGCCGCCCTGTCCGCCCCGAAAACACTCCCCACCGCCGGTCCGCCGCCGCCCCGGCCATCCCTCTAGGCCCCCCTGTGCCGAGTTTTTTCTCCGGCGATCCCCACGCCACCGCCCCGCCAATGCCTCGCCACCGCCGGCGACCACCGCCCCCATCCTGAACCCTAAGACAGATAGTGGGGTACCTCTCCGGCGAGCCCCCCTCCCTGCTGCGGCTGGTTCTTCCTTCACCCTGGCGGCATCGGAGTGAAGGGTAGCTAAATCAGAGCAGCATCGCAAGAAAGAGCAAGAGCGAGAGCAGCAGCGCGAGCAAGAGCGAGAGCAACAGCGCGAGCAAGAGCAATAGCAAGAGCAGACCAGGCAGGGGACCGAGAGCAAGAGCAAAGCAGCAGCACGAGCGAGAGCTAAAGCAGCAGCAGGTCCTACTGATGTGGATGTCGCCGCCGAGGGAGCGACGCCGTGGAGGAAGTGGCCGGCGATGCCGCCGTGGATGGAGCCGCGCCGTGTGGCTCGGGACCGAGCGCCGGCAGCACCGTGAGATCGAATCAAGAAGAAAATGCAGCGATTAGTGTACACCCTCTTTGGTGGCACCGATTAGGCCGCAGCTTCATCCGAGGAAACGGTGATGATGATGCTCTTCCGGTGGTTCAGGTGAAGACGGCAGTGTGGGAATGGAGGTGGCACGAAAGACGAGGGGAACATTTGGGCAGCTCCTTGGAGGTGGAGGACGGGGTGGCTGAACCGGCGGGACGATGATATCGACGACGGATCCTCCTCCGGTACGGTGGATGTGGGACGTCGAGGTGTTGCTATGGACGACGTCGTCGGGGAAGAAGCTCCGGCTGGGCGGCGGACGGAGCAGGGTGTGGGGTTTCGTCGCGGGTTTTCGCGGCCTCGGTGTACGAATGGGTGGGCGGATGGGATGGCAGTGGGTAACCATGGCTTAGAGACGTTCTTGTCCGAAATGTGGGGTAAGTTACGAAAGTACCCCCACCGATTTGAGGTGGTTCTTTCGGTTCAGGGGTACCACGGGCATTTCACGTGTCGGGATTTCACGGGAGGTGGGAGTTTTCGTGCGTGTTGTAATTTCGGAATAGCAAGGCGCGGGTTGAGATGGAGGGAGTTGTCGGAGCACAACGAGACAAAGATATATCTTAAATATTTCGGGCTAACAAGGCGCGGGTTGAAATTTCCGGACAAGCCTAACGTGTACTATACCAAATTAATGCGCCCTACAAATGTCATTCAAAACTTTGAATTCATGTTATGTTCAATTAAAATATTTCGCTACGTGTATAATGCATGCAACCTACTACTCAAATGAACGTTTTAGTGCATTCCAAACGTATATACTACCGCTTCAATATCAACTAAATTTGAATTCGTTTCTCTATTTGAATAAGATCTACAGTAATGATTGTTGTGAAGTCAAAGCATTTGAATTCGTTTCTCTATTTTAATAAGATCTACAATCATCATTATTGTCAAGTTAAACCATCGTTTGTGTATTATCTTCACAGCACACCACATGATTAGTCTCGAGTTACATATGAACTTTGTGTACTATATGAACTCGAACTAGATTTTTTGAATCCACTTTATTTTGATTTCAAATCACATTACATTTCTAGCTCTAGCTAGATCTTCATAATCTAAACCATGTATCATATGTATAATGTGTTTATCACATTATGTATGGGTGACCCGCCCCCTACGCCTACAAGTATTTAGATGTGAGTTGCAAACACCACAGATTACCACAAATTCAAATAAAATGTGAGAATGTTCGATATATAGTATTGTTTAGATTGTTTGATATTTAGTTGTAAGCTGCAAACGCCACACATTATCACAAATTCAAATAAAATGTGAGATTGTTTGATGTATAGTATGGTTTAGATTGTTTGGCATTTAGCTGTGAGTTGCAAACACCATGCATTATCACATTATGGTATAACATGTGCACAGCACGTGTGTCACCGCTATATTCATGCATGCAATGTTTAAAACACTATGATCTCCTATTCAAATATATGAATCCGCTTTCATATCAAATTATGATCTTTGTTAGTCTCTTACACCCACACAATCCTCTAACCTTTGTAGCTACCACTAACTTTCTCTCGTGCATGCACACGCCCTCCTCGCCCTCCCCCTCCCTCGGCATTCTATCCACCGGGCACATTCATTTTTTTCTTTAGGTCGTTCTCCCAGAGTCTCCACAACTCCTTTACGACACACACCAATCGATAAACTCTCCAGCGATGCCTGCCTACAACATACAAACACACCTTCAATCTCCTCCTTTATGTGTCCTTGCCTCATGTCTCTCATACGGTCAGACACACGTGTAAACTCTCGCCCCTCTTTTCATCGCTCTCACAACCGCACACTCCTCCCCCTATCTAGCTAGTAGTTGGGCCTCTCACACCACCTCCTAGCTCCATTCTCTCTGTCTATCTGTCTCGCTGGGCCTTATTTGCCTCTAACAAATGGACGTACGCCGACCGATCTCTCGCTATACATATAGCTAGCTAGGTCCTTATAACTCGTTTTTACCCACATGTCAATCGATCTACCTCATTAGTTGTGTCTCTCCCTTCCTCCGACAAACAACAATGGATATACCAATCTAGTTAGGTTTGCTTACCAAACACATGGTTCCCCTTCATCATCCATGGATGCGTCCCGATAGATCTATCACGCACAGGCACACACAGAAACACATCCCCACTCTTATTGATAACATTGCAGTTCCACCCTCAGTCTATCTAGTAGGCCTCTCCCACCATCTTTGAGAAGCAACTCCATCACCCATCCAGCACTCTACCCCTCTCCCTCCCTCTCCCTCCCTCTCTCTCTCCTCTCTCTCTCCCATCATATTTCTCGTCCTTCAGTTATGTATGGATGCCGATCGATCTCCCTCAAGACATAGCTGGGTCTCTCCTTCTCAACACATATACGAGTCGTTCTACCTCTATAGTTAGGCCTCTGCCTACCCCTCCCACCACCCCCTCGCCCCCCACACAGACCGATACATCGAGCGCTCTAGTCATGTCTCCCTGCCACACACAAACTTGATGTGTGACCTCTAACGTTCCGGTAGGCCAGTCGCCCTATATCTTTGACTTGTACACACACACACACATAATTTCGATGGCTCTCTTCATCGATCTCGCACCCACCCACTTGATCCTCTCTTCGACTCTATCGATAGCTATGACCCCTCCCTCTCTTCTCGTGGCTTCCCAGCCCTCTATGTATGATATGGATAGGCCTCCATTTCACACACATTGCATGCAAAATTTTGTTTGAGATGTCGTCGACACATATTCCCACAAATAATTCACGAAATCACACCCCAAAACAAAAAACACTCACGAACGCGGTTTGTATCTCTCACACACACCCACGTAGGTGGGGGACGTGCACGAAGAGAAGAGGTGCATGCACGACGCACGTACTCCCGTCTCTTTCCCAACCACACCCGCGCGGGTACACGGTGGAGCTCATTTCTGTACAAAAAAAGCAGCCCACGTGGTAATTTGGCACGTGTCCACTTGGTGGAGGGAGGATCGTCTACCACGGGTGAACAAACAAATTGTGACTTGACGTGTTATGTTAAAAAAAAGAGGCAAACCATGTGGGGCCTACCTTAGAGGCAAGTCTCTATACACTGGAGTACTTTTGATTTGTCCCGTCAACTCGCAGAAGGAGGAGAAGCTTGCTTAGTATGCCGTCTCCCCCACCCACGGGCGCGGTGGCTCGCAGGATGAGGTGAAGCTTACTTACTACGCCTTACGCCCGCTCCCTCGCCCATGCGCTCGGTGGCTCGCAAGACGAGGAGAAAAATTTACTACTCCCTCCGTTTACTCCTCGTCCCTACTACCTTGGTTATAGAGATTATATCATATTGTTTGGAATATATATGTCCTTTAGTAGATTTCAATATGAACTACTAGTACATACTCCAAACACTGATGTATATAGACGTATTTTAGAGTGTAGATTCACTCATTTTTCTCTGTATGTAGCACTCTCCCTCGCCCCTCGACCCTCGCCCACATGGTGGACATGCAGCAATTCATTCGGTCTCATATAGCCAGAACGATATATACTGCACTACCATTATTGCTCGACTTCTCGAAGAGGCGAAGAGCCAATCGCAAGGTCAATATTTTGGAGATGCCAAGCGCAAGGTTATAGGAGAACGAGTAGTAGGTGCCGCGTCATTTATAAATAAAGTTTTGTTTTCTTTAGTGGCACGTATGCAATATGATAGGTTCATATGGAGAGAAAAGGAGTACATAGTCAGGACGGGCCAGCCTACACGGTTGCTTGCTGGGGTTACTCTCTTCACACTCTCTCGCACAAAACGGCTGTGGACACATCTCTAACATCCCGGCGGATCACGTCTGCTTGGGGAAGGGGTGGATGCTTAGTGTAGATGCGGTGGCCGTCGCCGACGGTGAAAACCCACTGTCGGCACGTCCCGATCAGGGGTCCCCGCCGTTCTCTCTCACAAAGCTAGTGAGGTTGCCTTCGTCCCTTGCTCACTGCCGCGACGTGGGCAGTTGCCGCCTCCCGCCGCCCTCCTCAAGGTTGAGCTACGTCCCTCAGGTACAACTCCCTTTACAGCCGGCTTGCACCACTACTCCAGCTGCCCACATCACTCCCTGTGGATATTTCTCTACTTCTTTGCCCCGCACATACCACTACTGGCTTCTACGTACTGTATTTGTGATGAGTTTATGTCTCATCAACTAGTCCCAGTAATCTTATTCCAATCATGCTTGTTCAATTTCTTTGCCACAGGGATGCTCATCTCGATTTTGGTGAAACTGCACAAAATGACCCGATGGTCAAAAGGTTGCAAACTTCATTTATTGGGAAGCTCAAACGTTGCTAGCAAATTGAAGCCTGGTCAGGGTTCACGGTTCAAGGGCTAGGGACTGCATGGATCGTTTTTTTTCTTTAGCTGCCTCTGTTCCAAAATAAGTGTCAACTTTAGTAGTAGTACAACTTTGTACTAAAGTTTGCACAAAGTTGAGAAACTCATTTTGGAACGGAGGGAGTACATATTTGCTATGATCTGTTAATCATTGAGATGCAATAGCATGCATGTTAGTCTCCTTTGTATTTGATGAAATGTTGCAACGGGCAACCTTGGACGCAAGATACATGTAACAGAAGCTGGAAGATTCATAGCATTGTACAAATTTATCTCACTAATAAATTACAGTACATACTATACTAGTACTTCCTCTGTTCCTAAATATAAGTCTTTGTAGAGATTTCACCATGAACCACATGTGGATGTATATAGATGCATTTTAAGTGTAGATTCATTCATTTTGTTCTGTATGTAGTGGAATCTCTACAAAGACTTATATCTACTAGTAATAGCTAGCCCCCACTACTAGGAATTCTCTATCCTCTCCTTGAGCCATGTCATCAAAATTGATGTAGCCGTTAGATGAAGTAAATCAGTCCATAATAGTCGTCTGATCTTGACGTTGAGAGGCTCCGCACTAAGCCACATGCAAGCATGCAGAAATACCGTGCCACATGCATGTGAGTGGGTTTTAAATCACATCAACATGTCTGCATGCAAGCATGCAGCGGTAACATGCATGTAAGTGAGCTTTTAAGTCCCATTAACATGTCAAAAAGAAAAATATAATCCCATTATGTAGTAGGAGTTGCACTGACGGAGCTACGTATGAACAAAACAGTGCCATAGCCCGCCCAGCATGAGCCCAAAACACTAAAGTATAAGGGTAAAATTGGTCTACAAGGGTAAAGTTTCAGGTGGCCTTTGGCTTGGCCCGCCCAGAAAATTCATTGTAGCTCCGCCACTACTGGAGTTGGCTGATCTTTTTTCCTTATGTGGGATGATCTAAATGATGATGGGAGTTTATTTAGTTTGGCTACCACATTTGTCATGCGGTTATAGAGTTATTTTTTGTTCTATGAAATCAATAATTTTGCGCAGAGAGATATACCACTGTTCTGCGCCAACGCGTGGGGACTCATCTAGTAATATTTAGGAACGGAGGGAGTACTATGTAAAGAGTTAGGTGTCGCACAGTGATAGTGTGAGGTGGGCCATGTAATCACTGAGGCTGTGTGTTTTCACTGCTCTTGCACGCCTCCGCTGTAAGAATGGAGAAAATTGTAATCTAGTAGTAGTATACCTCCTTTCGCCGAAAGCGTGGGACATCCAGCAGTCCTACCACCTCAGTAATAAAGACCAATGAGCCGTCAAATCACATAGACCTAGCAGTAAGTTGGACGGACAAAGCAACCATCACTCTTGCGCCAGTGAGAGGTCGCGTCCGCTCTGCCCGGGCATGAATGCGGCACCGATTCTTCGAAGCGGCACTGACCGTTTCGAGCGAGAAGCGCGCGCGGGCGATGGAGGGCCTTTGGGTGGGCCAGGCTAGTCAGGAGAGGGCGTGGCAGCTGTCCGCATGTCCCTACCGGACACGCTCAAAAACGAGAGGATGCGCCGACTCTCGCGCCTAAAATCATACACTACACAACATCTCTCTGTAGGAGTAGGTCAATCTGTCGCTCTCTCTAACACCCACATGGTGTTAAACACACACACACACACACACATGCACGCACACACGCACCTTGGTCCCGTTGCACCTTCTAATGTGACTTATTACACCTAGATGGAGGGAGTAGTAAGTATACGAGATATGGTGGCACACTGACTTAAGTCGAATACAAGTGGCCAAAATTTGTGTGCATGTTATAATAAGGATTCACTTAAAATACTATGTGAGCGAACAGAGGGATCAATTGGACAGTGTTCCTGAGCAGTAGCGAGATGTGTGAGGTAAGATACACCGCTGGTGCTTTTCATTTTTCTTATTAATTTGTTTGTTTCACCCTCTGACTGGTGGGACCCAACGTACTACATGGAGAGAGGTAAGGTGACTAAGGCTGCATTATTTCTGCACCACTGTGGATAGTCTTACCACCAAAGCCACATGACACGATTATGATTGAAATCTCAATGACTCCCACACACACAAAAAAAACACGGCATGCTTGTCACACGAATGCAGGAATGTATAAAAGGTTATTTCCCTCCCGTTGAACATAACGGGAGGGTTGTGTAGTTGGTTAGCCTGTTCGCTCACTCTCTCACCCTCTCCCGCTGGAGCCTCAGCGCTTGTAGTTGCTCTCTTCACACTCTCTCGCCCTCTCCAGATCTAATCAAGACATCGTTGGCCTCTCTCTCCCCTCACTTCTACTCAAAGAGCCGGCAGGATCCGTCCGCCGAGAAGGGAAGGAGGCTTAATGTTGTCGCCGTCGGCGAGGGACTACCGGCGCAGCTGTTCACTTTCCACCCAGCGGTGGCGCGGGAGGGCCTCTGACCCCTTCTTCTTCGCCGCCGTCCCGTCGCCCACCGAACCACGCCCCAAGAACCTTAAGGTATAATTTACTTACTCCACATGCATTGCTCTAGCTGCATGTATACCATGAATCTAGGACGTGGTTCAAAGAGGAAAGGAGTGGGGGAAAGTAGTGGGAAAAGTTGTATATAGCATGAATCTAGGACGTGGTTCAGAGAGGAAATGAAGGGGGAAAGTTGTATAGCATTAATCTAGGACTTGGTTCAAAGAGGAAAGGAATGGGGGAAAGTAGTGGGGAAAGTTGTATCGCATAAATATAGGACGTGGTTCAAAGAGGAAAGGAAGGGGCGAAAGTACTAGTTCAAAATGGAAAGGAAGGGACAAGGCTGTAGAGTTTGCGTAGGACTAGATTTTCTGCGCTCACATAGGGAAAGGCGTCTAAAGATAACAAAACTGGGACCAACACAAATATGCTCCTTGGTTGCTTATTCTTTGTCGCAACACACTGTGCATGACCACAGTACATCGGTAGATGCACATGGTGCTGGTGTGTCCACTGTCCCGTGCAACTCATTAGTTGTTGTTAATCTAAGGCCCTGTTTGGTTAAAAACTCCCTAGTCCCTACCTGCTGGGTTCCAGGGACTAAACATGGACTAGAGGTTATTAAATGACATGCTAAAAGACCATGTTACCCCTAATAATGAACTAATAGAGACAAGGTGCGATGCGTGGCAGGGGCAACTATTGGAAAAAGTCCCAAAAAGACTCCCTCGGGGTCTTCTTTCTTTAGTTCCAAATGCCCACTTTTAGTCCCTAAAAGTCCCTCCTCTTTGGTTTAGATGGGAGTGACATGGAGTTTTTTTAGTCCCTACACCAAAATGTCCCTGTAAACAAACACCCTCTAATAATGGCACTAGAAAATTGATGCAATGCCACAGTTAAAAGCAAATTACATGTTTAACGAATTTTATTGTTAATATAATCTCTATGTTAATATTAATCAATGCCACCTTTTGAGAAATGCTACTGTCTTGCTTTCTTTCCCATTTAGATAAGGTAGATGCTTCTTTTTGTTGGCTTCTGTGTCATCCACCATTATTGACCACTAATTGTTTCCTTTGCACCTCTGTGTAAACAGGGTTATCTGCTTCACCTCGTTGCCATTGTGACCTTTTGTTGCACTGCACAAAACACTTTTGTTTTAAGAGTGTTTTGTGCAGTTCAACCAAAATGTCACACCGACAATGTTGCTTGATTGCTTGATCTTAGTGGAACTGCACAAGAGGAGATCTTACTTCCTATCCGTTAAGGCAAATTTGGTTCAGATCTTCTTCTTGTGAGTTGTTTGAATTCCGCATCATGAGAGGTCAGTACTAGCCTTCTTTCACATGATTCTGCAGTGTGCATTCATATGTTGTGCTACTTGTATGATAATGTTGCTTGATTTTAGTGAACTACACAAATGGAGACAAGACTTCCAATCTGTATGTGCACCATAATATCCCATTGAGGTAAGATAAGGATATTTCACAACTGTTGGCCTGTATTTTGCCACTTTCATCAGAAAATTAAGTTTATTACTATAGTTGTGCTCCCTAATTGACATGCCAAATATTACATTGAAGGCGAAGCTTGTTTTTTATTGAACCAAGTGATGAAGGGGAAGAACAAGGGGAAGTGTCGGTGTCAAAACCGACGGATCTCGGGTAGGGGGTCCCGAACTATGCGTCATGGCCGGATGGTAACAGGAGACAAGGGACACGATGTTTTTTACCCAGGTTCGGGCCCTCTCGATGGAGGTAATACCCTACTCCTGCTTGATTAATATTGATGATATGGGTAGTACAAGAGTAGATCTACCACGAGATCAAGGAGGCTAAACCCTAGAAGCTAGCATATGGTATGATTGTTGTGTACGGAGTCGATTGCCTACGGACTACAACCCTCCGGTTTATATAGACACCGGATAGGGTTAGGGTTACACAGAGTCGGTTACAATGGTAGGAGATCTTGAATATCCGCATCGCCAAGCTTGCCTTCCACGCCAAGGAAAGTCCCATCCGGACACGGGACGAAGTCTTCAATCTTGTATCTTCATAGTCCAGCAGTCCGGCTGAAGGTATAGTCCGGCTACCCGAACACCCCCTAATCCAGGACTCCCTCAGTAGCTGCTGAACCAGGCTTCAATGACGACGAGTCCGGCGCGCAAATTGTCTTCGACATTCCAAGGCGGGTTCCTCCTCCAAGTCCTTCATAGAAGATTGTAGACACCAAGAGTAGTGTCCAGCTCTGCAAAATAAGCTTCCACATATTGCCATAGAGAGAATAATTTTAACACAAATCAAATCTTCTGACGTATTCCGCAGTGCGTCATCACACTACAGCCAAGTCCTTTACTTGAATTGTTTTCACTTTTCCACCTCAGCGTGTTTTGCAAGGCAGTTTCCTTGGCACGTCTTGTCAAAGCAGAGATCGTGTGCCCCCCTTTTATGGGATTCTCATCAATACGGACGTGCGTAACCCAATCATGCCCGTTAGCATGTTTTCTCGATTAAAAGCGAGTCCTAAACGGTTACGGGGAGGGCTCCTGGTATTCAACCTCTTATAAAGAGACCAAGGCCTTACTCCTTTTTCCAATCTCAAACGAGTTCGCCCGTCACCTCGAGTTCCAACACCCTAGGCTCCAGATTCCAGGCGCTTCGGACCTTCGAAAATGTCCGGTTCCGACCTTCAAGGCCGATGGATGCCATGGAGGAGGACGTGCTAAAGTTGAGAGAGGCTAAGTTCTTGATCGCCGAAATTTCGCATAGGTTGCCTGCTCAAAGGCAGGCTATTCCCAGTCCACAGCCCGGTGAGAGCGTAGTGTTCATGTCTCACTTCCTTCGGGGGTTAGGCTTCCTGATGGATCCCTTCGTGAGGGGGCTGCTGTTTTATTACGGGCTGGAATTTCATGACTTAGCTCCGGAGTCCATCCTCCACATTTCCTCATTCATCGTTGTGTGCGAAGCGTTCCTCCGTGTCACTCCTCACTTCGGATTATGGCTCAAGACTTTTGCAGTGGAGCCAAAGATGATCGAGGGACGGCACGCAGAGTGCGGAGGCGCTGTCATATGTAAGAATGCTGATGCTCCATGGCCCGAGGGCTCCTTTCAAGAGGAGCTCCGCTTGTGGCAACGAGAATGGTTCTATATCACCGCTCCCAGGAGCGCCAAGTGGGCGGCGCCTCCTGCCTTTCGCTCGGGTCCCCCATCACGGCTAGCGTCATGGGTCAACAAAGGATTAGATTGGGGGTTATCCAAAGACATGCCCTTGTTGTAGGGCCGCATCAGGGATTTCTTAGAAAGAGACCTCAACCTGGTCAAGGTGACGCGGGTCATGCTGATTCGCCGAACACTGCCCAGCAAACGTCACTCCCTTCGTCTGTGGGAGTTTAATCCGGAGGGACCACGAGCTCTCCATCATTTTATGGGCACAACGCCCGTGGAGATGTATAAACTGTTCTTCGGATCACAAATGATGTGCCCGGATTTGACCGAGGACGTAGGCCTAAGCTACAATCGCCCGGATACCGAAGTAAGTAACCTTGTGCCCGGACCTACTATCCATATAATCGTCATAAACTTGCCCCTAAAATATTTGTCCTTTTAAACAGGAGTGGATAGCGAAGGCAAAGTTGATCAGGTGTCCGGCTCCCCTTCCCGAAACCAGGCCGGATCCCGAGCTTGTCAGGATGTTGAAGATAATGCCTTTGGAGGGAAGTAAGGGGAAGGACAAGGGAACTATGGCCTCCTCGAAGGAGGCTGCTCCGAAGGGAGGAACCGACAATTCCTCTCCCAAGGGGAAGAAGAGGGCCGCCTCTGACGACCCGGAGACCATGGCCCCGAAGCGGGGGAGAAAATCCTCGTCAGAGGGTCCGACGCTGGGGAGTTCCTCGGCCGAACTACGCCCTCAAAGGGATCAGCCCTCCAGCGAGCCATAAGTAGAGAGAGGTTTTCCTTTTGAGGGATGAAAGAAATCCTTGATTTATATCTGAGAAGATTAACTGAAATTTTACCTTGTAGCTCGGACCTCAGCCCTTCTCAGCAGAGCTCCTCTTCGGGGGATCTTCTTCCGGAGATGATGGAGAGCGGGATGCCTCCCCCTGCCGTACCGCCTAGTGAGGCGGGCGACCCTGAGGTGTCGTCGCGGAGGGTTTCTCTGAATCCGGCAGGGGCGGAAGATAGCTATGTGGCCCCCCAAGGCTCTCCGCGTGCGGCCTTCGAAAGAGGCCATAGGACAAGTCCGGCACCGTCTGGTGCTCGGCCGGAGGAGCTAAAGATTCTGCTGGGGCGAGCTTCTATCTTAGAGGAGCACCGTGCGTTGATGGGCACGGTGATTGAAAGGATTTCATCCGCAGAAAGCGGATTGCATGAGGCCGTCAAAATTTTACTGACAGGTTTTGAGGTACGTTAGATCGTGTACACTTTTGTCAGTTGCGCATAAGTAAGATGCGCCCTGTGTAGATAGTAGCCCCTGAGACTCTACGCGTTGTCAAGAAATGATGGCACGCAGAGGACCATAATCCCAGGTCTAAGATGTCGCCTTTGAATGTAGGTGGCGAGGTGTCCGGAATCTAGCCGAACTGATGATGTAGCCGAACTAAAGCGGCAACTGGACGTGGCAGATGCCTACATTGCGCTTGTCAACAAGCGGCTTGATGAGGCTCAAGGTATGTAATTCTTCGGGCGGCATCAGGTAAGAGGAGCTTCATGCCAGTGTCTTACAATGTGTGTGCTTGACGCAGATGGTACGGCCACCGTGGAGAATCTTAGGGCAGAACTTTCCCGAGCTAAGGAGCAAGCCAGAAAAAGCGATGCGGCTGCCGAGAAGGCCCTTGAAGAGCTGAGAGCCGAACAGGCTGCTCACTGCCGAAGCAAAGAAGAGATGGCCGAGATGGCCGAGAAGTTAAAGAGCGCTGCAGACCGTTGCAAACTTCTTGAGAAAGAAGACCGGGCGAGACAGACGGACTTAGAGAAGGCCGTTGCCGATGCCAAGGACGCTCGCTCTGCGATGAGAGCTGCGAAGGAGGAGCTGCGTCAGGCCGAACAGATTGCGGCTGGAAAGCCCTTTATGCTGTGAAGGAAATTTTGTGATCCGAACTTTGCTCCATTGGACCGGATGTGGAGTGTGGAGGATACCTATCTGGACTTGGCAGCGAGTGCTACTGATGCGACCGAACACTTTCGAGACCAGAAAGATCGCAAAGTGGAAAAGCTTTTCTGGTCGCAGTTTCACAATCCAGAGCGTCCACTGGCAGTGGATGATCGTTTGGCTCAATGGGCCGAACTGAATAGGTTGACTGGACTTGCCATGAAGTACGTCATGGGTCACCTGTGGCCGGGGAGATCAGAGCCGAAGAGTTATTTCAGCTTGGTGCAGCAATTCCTTGACGCGGTGTCGCGTATAAATGCAATGAAGAGGTCAGCATGCATAGAGGGCGCTAGGATGGCTCTTGCCCGTCTTAAGACATACTGGGCAGAGATGGAGACCACCGTTGTTGCGTCCCGAGATTCGGACAAAAGCCGAGTACCCTCCGAGCACTATTTTCAGGAAGTTCTTGAAGGCGCTCGTGTAATAGAGACGCAGTGCCCGAAAGATGCTATGTTATGATAGCATATGTAATTATAAAGTAATATTTTGATAAACTGTAGTGGCCTTTTTTTATACTTGTGCCTCCAAGTATTGGGAACACCTCCTGTGCGGCCGTTTTAAGATATATATATATATATATATAGAATCTGAAAGATGGCAGTCGTTGGCTTCAGCCCACACGCACATAGTGCGGGGGTGCTCGCAGAAGACGCATTTTCACACTTAACCCAACGTCTTGGTCCTACAAAGGAGGTGATAGCGTAGTGGGCCAGGCAATCGGACTATAATGCTTTAACACTTTCACTTAGCCATAGGAGTTTGACAATGAGACTCTTTAGGTAGCTCCTTGGTGGCAACTGCGCTCATCCAAATTCGGGGCGCGTATGTGCCTGACCGGGAAGCGGCCCTTCGTTAAAGCGGAGGAATCCGATAGATTCCGATAGGTCATCGAGTGGCTGACCAGTCTCACGCTACATCATGATAGTCAGTTTTCGGCTTTCTCTACTGAGGTGCTCGCCCGGCCGAACCGGGGGCACAATCGCAGTAGTTCTCCTGGTGCTACCTTAGCCGATAGAGCGGAACGTAAGGTAGCCGAACTCAGGAGCCAGGAAACCCAACATTTGACCAAAGACATGATTCGGAGCTGATGCATATAATGCCAAAACTCGCGACGCCGAACACTCCCTAAGGTGTTCGGTCTTTATGAGTGTGGGCGAAACAACACTCTTTATTAAAAAAGCCCCTAGTGTCCAGGTACATGCAAAAATTTCTGACGTGGCCACATGCCAAGACGCCAGCCTCCTCCTTGGTTATATCAGAAAAAACCAGGGGATGTGTAGCAACAAGAGACAGTAAAAAAGGTTTACGCGGGGTCTTAATCTAAAGAGAATCCTTTAGGACGGGTCCCTACTGCACGTCTGCGCCTGTGTCTCCGTTGTGCCATATCCTGGACGGGCGCCGCACGACGTTCATATGTAAAAGAGAGGAACTGAGTTGAAAACAGGTCGTACTGAACAAAAGTTTAAAATAAACAAAGTGTAAAGTAAAATATATAAAATTGAGCTTTATTGTCTCTTATTGTATATGCATGGAGCCCCTAGTGCGGGGGTATATGGCCACTAAGCTTGTATCAGTGATGATTTTGTACCGAACTCGTCTATCCGCGTTCGTGGTCTTTAATGACCTCTTTCGAAGTTTTTTGGCCGGTGAGGCCATTTTACTATGGGGCTGACAAAGCGGCCGCACAGTCCCTCGCTTGGGGAGGCGCACTTTAGTGCTTCCCCTTCAAAGAGATGATGCCTCGTGGACCGGGCATCTTAAGCGTGAGAGATGCATAATGTGGTATTGCGTTAAAGCGGGCGAAAGCTTCGCGTCCCAGTAGTGCTTGATAGCGACTTGAGAGCGGGATGATATGGAAGGTCAGCTTTTTGCGGCAGAAGTTATCGGCAGAGCCAAATATAACTTCGAGCCGGAGAAAACCCATACAATGGGTGTCCGGACCAGGTGTTACCCCTTGAAAGGAGGTTTTGCTGCGGCGGATTCTTGCTGGGTTTATCTCCATGTGCTGGATTGTATCCTGATATATCAGGTTTAGTCCGCTGCCGCCGTCCATAAGGACATTTGAAAACTGGAGTCCGCCAATTATTGGATCGAGTATCAAGGCAGTCCAGACTACATTCTTGATATTCCTAGAATAATCTAGCTGATCGAAGATGATCGGTTTTGACAACCAGTGGCAGGACCCTTTGGGGATGGGCCGTGTGGTGCGTACCTTTACGGGCGCCGCACGTTTTGTTATGTGAAGTAAGTTCACTGTTTTTATTTCTTGTGGGAAGTTCTTTTGTTTCCTGGTGCTCTGCTTTTGGGGTTCGTCCTCGTCTTCGCTTGGTGTGCCGAGCCCCTTGTGTTCGGCATTGAGTCTGCCGGATTGTTTGAAAACCCAACAGTCTCTATGGGTATGGTTAGCAGGCTTCCCGGGAGTACTGTGTATCTGACATATCCTGTCCAGGATTTTATTTAGGTTGGATGGATCGTCCCTGTTATCCTAAGGGGGCGATTTTTCCTGATTTTGTCGTGAGCCTTTGAATCCGGCATTGACTGCCGTGCTCTTCGGACTTTTGTCCTTAGTCCGGCGACGGTCCTTGTTGCGTCGCGGTTTTCCGTTTCCATCCCTAGTTTCGGATGTACTTGGGTCGCTGGGGCTGCACCTTGCCAACCAGCTGTCCTCCCCTGCACAAAAGCGGGTCATGAGGCTTGTTAGTGCGGCCATTGTTCTTGGCTTTTCTTGGCCGAGGTGTCTGGCGAGCCATTCGTCTCGGACGTTATGCCTGAAAGCTGCTAAGGCTTCAGCGTCTGGACAGTCGACTATCTGATTCTTTTTAGTGAGGAATCTATTCCAGAACTGCCGAGCTGATTCTCCGGGTTGTTGAGTTATGTGACTAAGATCGTCTGCATCCGGAGGGCGGACATAGGTCCCTTGAAAGTTTGCTCGGAAAGCATCCTCGAGCTCTTCCCAGCTTCCAATTGTGTTTTCGGGAAGGCTTTTAAGCCAATGCCGGGCTGGCCCTTTAAGCTTAAGGGGTAGATATTTTATGGCGTGGAGATCACCTCCTCGATCCAAACTCCAGGGTCTGTTGTTCCATCATATGCCTCTATGTTTACGGGTTTGAATCCCTCTGGGAATTCATAGTCCAGGACCTCATCGGTGAAACATAGGGGGTGTGCGGCGCCCCTGTATTTGGGTGTGCCGGATTCTAATGATGGCTTCATAGCGTTGCTTACGAGAGCTTGCTTTCTTGGCCCATAAATGGACCTGACTGGGCCATGATGCGAATCCTTAAGTGGGTCGCATGCCGATTTAGGTGCGGCGCCGCTTGCCGCTTTATGGGGTCGTCTATCCGACCGTGTGGCTTTTTCATTTTTTGAATGCGAGGGCTCTAGGGCCTCTTTGTCGAATTCAGGCAGTAGCTTTCTTTTCGGATAGCTTTTAGTGCGGCGACTGTCGCCGTACTTATCTGTGGTATTGATTACTTTGCTCCATCTAATCCGGAGTGCGTCTTCCGCTGTTTTTAGCTTCTGCTTCTGCTTCTTTAGGCTGCCTGCAGTTGCAACGAGCCTTTCGTGGAGATTCTTCTGCTCCATAGGTTTATTCGGCGTGAGGTCGTCCGGAATGCCGTTTTCGCCGGGGGAGGGATGTTCGGTTTCTCTATCCGTGTTGCCCTATTCGGACAGTTGCTCTAAGGCCTGCTCGTCGTCTACCGGCTCGTCCTGCTCTATGGCTGGGTTTTTGTCGAGGCGGGGCTTGGGTCGGCGTTTACGCCGACGCTTTGATTGCTTTTCGGGGGGTCGATCTCCCGTCCCATCCCCTTTTTCCTCATTGTCGCTTCCTTTAGGGGTATCCACCATGTACACATCGTGAGATGAGGTGGTTGTCCAATGCCCTATGGGCGTTGGTTCGTCGGTATCTCCTGCATCATCATACATGCTGTCGATGTCTTTGGAGTCGAAGTTGAGCACGTCGTTTAAATTGTCGACAGTGGCTACCAAGTGGGTGGTGGGTGGGCTTTGAATTTCTTCATCGTCCGTATCCCATCCTCGCTGACCGTAGTTCGGCTAGGGCTCTCCTGATAAGGAGAGAGACTTGAGAGAGTTCAGGATATCGCCACAAGGCGAATGCTGAAAGATGTCTGCGGTGGTGAACTCCATTATCGACGCCCCATCGGATTCGATTGGCAGGGGCGCGGGGGGTTCGGAGTCCGGGGAGGAGTCCGGATCCTCGGAGTCACGGGTCGTGCAGAGTGCGGGGCTAGCGTTCGGCTCGATCGCTTTCGGGATTGCAGCCCCCGAGGTGATGTCCAACCGCTCATCCTCAATTGGCGCAATAGGCTCCGAGTTAGGGGTCGGAACCGATGCGGGTGTGGCCTCCAGGACACTGTCCAGGGGTAGAGCTAGATCATGCCCCTCGAGATAGTGCGGCGCACTTGGCCATGGCTCGAGCCCGTCGAAGATCAAGTCTCTGCGGATGTCAGCTGTGTAGTTTAAGCTTCCAAACCTGACTTGATGGCCAGGGGCGTAGCTTTCGATCTGCTCCAGGTGGCCGAGCGGATTGGCCCACAGAGCAAAGCCACCGAAGACGAAGATCTGTCCGGGGAGAAAAGTCTCACCCTGGACCGTATCGTTGTTGATGATCAAAGGAGCCATCGGGCCTAAAGGCGGCGACACAGAGGAACTCTCAATGAAAGCACCAATGTCGGTGTCAAAACCGGCGGATCTCGGGTAGGGGGTCCCGAACTGTGCGTTAAGGCCGGATGGTAACAGGAAACAAGGGACACGATGTTTTTTACCCAGGTTCGGGCCCTCTCGATGGAGGTAATACCCTACTCCTGCTTGATTAATATTGATGATATGGGTAGGACAAGAGTAGATCTACCACGAGATCAAGGAGGCTAAACCCTAGAAGCTAGCCTATGGTATGATTGTTGTGTACGGAGTCGATTGCCTACGGACTACAACCCTCTGGTTTATATAGACACCGGACAGGGTTAGGGTTACACAGAGTCGGTTACAATGGTAGGAGATCTTGAATATCGCATCGCCAAGCTTGCCTTCCGTGCCAAGGAAAGTCCCATCCAGACACGGGACGAAGTCTTCAATCTTGTATCTTCATAGTCCAGGAGTCCGGCTGAAGGTATAGTCCAGCTACCCGAACACCCCCTAATCCAGGACTCCCTCAGGAAGAAAAACAAAAATCAACTCCCGGTGCTGTAATGAAGCACTGGAACTGTGATGACACAAGTAATGATATAGTTTTGCGTCTTAATTTATTGCTATGGCTGGAACAAGCAATTGTTTTGCCACTGATTCGATGTCACTCTTAATGTAATATGTAATTATCTCTACTTGTGCAAACAGGGATCTTCTTTGAAGATACCATATATTTTGGTGGAACTGCACAAGAAGATGTTGGAAACATTAAACTGATCGAGGAGTATATAGTAAGCATGGCCACCATCGTAGATTGCAATAGATGGTTCCGGAGAATTGCTTCATCTGTATGCTCTACACAATAAGCCTTCTGACAAAGGTTGTTACTCGCCCACTGATTTCATCCATATGATTGAGCTTTGTCATCTCTATTGGTGTTGTGCTACTGTTTAGATACTGTCATGAAAAAGTGGTATTATCCTTGAGAAGTGCTTCATCGGTGCTGTTTTAAATATTTCCTTTCCTTTCTTTCGAGCAAACAGTGATGCTAGCATTTAGTAGTCATCTTGTCTTTGCATAATAGGATCATCTTCCTCTGAAGAAGAATATGGAGTATGTGAAGTGACTAGTTCCGATTATGCCAGGATGAAGAAGCCCTGTCTATCTTATCATCAGAAGGAGCAGTTGAAGGATGGTTACATTACTCCCCACAAGACCAAACTAACTTCATCTCAGAAGGACTGACAAAATCTCCATTTTTTTGATGTGATGCGCGAGTACAATGTTGTTCTAGGATTCTTTCTGGTGAGTTCCATATTTCTAAAAGTGTGCTCTACATGGACCATGTATGTGCCTGTTGAAACTGTCAATTCATAGTACAGTTTGCTCTATACTAATCACTTTTTTGTATTTGTGCAAACAGGGGTGCTCAGCTTGATTTCAATGGGAACTGCACAAAATGTTCATGAATACATCGAATCATTCAATTCCACCACAAGAAAGGAGGTGCCGATAAGTTCAAGGTATTACAACATATAAGGGCGAAATCATACAAGCTACGCGCGAATTTGGTTGATTTTGGTGGAACTGCACAAAAAGAACAGCCGGTTTATTTAGCACGAGGTGCCATGTCAATGTCCAAACTGATGGCAAACCCTGCCCATTCCACAATTGTAGGCATTTGATATTTTGGAATGGGACAACCTTGTCAAATTTTGCTCATTGATTTTAGCAAGACGTGCGTTTGATATTTTCGAATGGGACGCCCTTGCTGTCAGCAGCGTCGATCAATTTTTTCTTTATTCTTTAGTTGTGAAGTAAATATTGCCTCTGACATGTGAGTCGCTGAGATGCATAATCATCGATTGTTTTGAATGTTCTCTATGAATTGCCAGGCCTGTGTGTTTGATTGCAATGTACAGAAACGCTAAAAACCTACTCAAACTCTTTGTACTCCTTCTGTTCCTTTTTACTTCGCACATTGTGAAAGTGCATACTTTTTTGTATAAGATTGGTCAAAGTAGAGATACTTTGACTGCAGACAAAACTTGTATGCAGACTAGAAAGGACCGGAGGGAGTACATGTGAAACTGCTGCAAACGAGGTGATCACCCTGGGAATAATGCTAGTACATATTGTTTTGCATGTTCATCCAATGCCAGTGATACAAGAATTCAAACTAATCGAAATAAATTCATTCATACACGGTCGGATTTCATATAAACATGCCAGATTTCATTACATTTCATACATTCTTCAACTAAAGGGGGTGCGCTGGAGGTATAATTAATTAACCGAAGCTACCCACCTGTGTCCCGCTGAGCCGAACAGAAGCTTTAGTGACTTAACTGCAGGTGTAGTTACGTAACTGGCATGTGGCCTATTGGGCCCACGTGTCAGTCAGCCAACTGCACCAGCAGTTAAGTAGAAGCAGCATTATTCTCCAGCAGAACTCCCTGACTCCACGTTGCCGCCAAGAAGCTAACCGGCCGTCAATGGTCAACCCGCCTAGCTTGGCTTCAACATGAGGGTAGCAGCGATGGCCTTACTTGGACCCGAGCGACGGCAACCTACCGTGTTCTACTCTTCCTTGTTTTCTGTGTGGCGCGGCCTCGTTGGCAGCGGGGTGGGGCCTCGGCGGAGCCGGCGATGTCCTCTATCTCTTTGCCGGCGGACGGCGCCTCAGCGGAGCGATGGAAATCCTCCCCCGTGTTGCCGGCAGGGTGGGGCCTCGGCTGAGCCGGCAATCTCCTCTACCTCATTATTGGCGGGGCGGAGCCGGCGGTGTCCTCTGCCTCGTTGTTGGCGCCGTGGGGCCTCGGCGGAGCAAGGCCTTGTCGATGCCAGCGGAGCGGGGACTCGTCGGAGCCGGCATTGTCCTCTGCCTCATCCTGGGTCTCGCCAAACAGCGTCTCACCCGCTTCATCGCCCTCTTTGCTAGCCTCTTTGTAGGCGGCTGCAGCCTCCGCCACCCGCATGCGCTACCGCAGCACTCGAGGTGGCCCTTGCGGGCGGAGCGGTACGAGTAGAGCAACGCCTCCTGCTCCGCCCGCTCCGCGGCGATCTGCTCCTCCGCCTGCAGGTGCTCCTCGAGGAGATGGTGGTTGTAGGCGGCGTCGGCCTGCGCCTCCCGGAACTGCTCCTGACGCATCTGCCTCACACTGTCCATATATTGGGCACGGGCCTCGCCAATGGTCATGGTGCAATGCATCAGCGAGGATGGCGCGGAGGAGGGGTTTGGCGCCGGATCGTCGACTACCATGTTCTCCATAGGGACATCGTCGTCCTTCGGCTGCTTGTCGGCCAGCCGGTTGGCAGCAATGGCTGCTATCTCCTTGTGGTCTGTCGTCCGCCCATCCCGAAGAGCGTTGGAGCACGAGGAAGCCATGGTGGGCAGTAGTGGTGTGGACAGGAGAAAGGGAACGGATGCGGATGACTGCGGCTATGGCCGGCACAGCAGTTTATATAGCAATGGTGGGCGGGCGGAGGGACGGACTTGTGGCGTTGGAGTAGCCGCCTCGGCAACCGCGTATCATTAATGTGGGCGGCAGATGGACGGACGGACGGCACTTGTGTCGCTTGAAGGCAGAGCAATCGCCTGCACTGGGAAGCGGGGCGGGCGGCGCTGACTGTTTCGGGTGGAAAGCGCGCGCGGGCGAGGAGATGACTTTACTTGGAAAGGATGACAATGGGGACCCACCAGGTCCATAGCCTCACATACGCAAGTGCCTCCTTATTATATATATGTGTGTGTGTGTGTGTGTGTAAAACTATACTCCCTCCGTCTAGGTGAATAAGTCGTATTAGAAGGTGCATCACGACCTAGGTGCAAGCAGATTGGTGGAAAAGAAGAATATTTCTCTCTTCTAAACACAACATTTAATCACAGCAGTTAAGAGGATGCCTTATTAGCTACCCATGCAGGCCATCATAATTCATAGCATGCAAAGCGCTTTTAGTTCTTGCCTAATAACCGCATGGATGTGCTGCATGCAATGGTCCTTGCCCGAGCAAAAAAAGGGAGGAAAGGGGTTTCCACGGGAGACAACGAGGCAGAGGTGGAAGCGCTCGCTGGAGTTATTTATTTTGCTTCCCCCTGGTTTCCTGACATCACGGTCCCACACCATTGTCAACCTATGTAGTACTAGTCAATAAACGAGAGAATTGCACAAGAAGCGGCCGACAGCTGGGACCAGGCAGCTCGAGCAGTATTTGTGTTTTAGAGGTGTGAGCACTTCAGAGTTTTTCGATGTTTAGCCTAGATATTTATTTTTCTCCTCTGAACAACAAAGAAAACATCGCTGCAGGTATTAACTGGGCGGGCTGTGGCCCATCTAGCCCAGGCCAGATATCCAGCCCAGATATTAATTTTTTTCAAGTTGAAAATGGCTAGCCCAGCTATACTTTTTTTAGGAATACCCAGGCAAGGTCAAGTTGTTATTCTCCGCCCCGCTGGGCTGCAAATCTTTCCTAGGAGGGATGCATTAGGCTTAACAAGAAAATGGGCTTTAAGAAATAATAAATGGGATGTAATTATAAAAACTGGGCAGTAACTATAAAAAAATGCACCAAACATGTGATTACTTTATAAAATATTATTTTTGGATATTGAAAATTTTAATTTCATTAATTGTTTCGAGCGCAATGTTTCGTTGGATTTTTACGTAATATAAATTTATATTGAAATGGGTTGTACTTTTAACAAACTGTAAATGGGCTATAGTAAATTCCATTAGAATTCAAAAATGGGCTACACATTCTTACAAATCTCAAATGGGCTATAAGTTCTCTGCCACACACTTCTGGCCTTACTAAGTTGACGCGTCCCCTAAAAAACAGAGTTGACGCGTATGCAAGGCTTTGTCAACGTATAGTCAGCACACGGTTCTAGCAGCAGCGGCCGTTGGATGTCCATCCAACGGATGTCATGCTTCTTCTTCAATCTCGGATATTCTAGCTTCACCCGCGCAAAAAATGATTCCTCCCCCTGACATCTGGGGCGCACCGTTTTGGAAGCTGACCTGTGGACCTACAAAGTTGACGTACCAAGGGCTTTGTCAACTTAGTCAATATAAACGATTCTAGCTGCAGTGACCGTACGATGTCCATCCAACGGCCGTAGTGCTTCTTCAACCTCTGGTCTTCTTGCTCCAGCCGCCCAAAGCAGCACCAGTCGTGTCGCCTGCTCCTGCCTCTCGTGGCCGGCTGTGCTACCATGGAGGCCTCACCGCCCCCTACTATTCCCACCGCTGGCCAGGCCCTGCGGCGACGGCAGCCTCACACCGCAGCCGAACAAGTGAACCCTCATACTCCTCTCCACGTGGGCATCCACTGTCGCGTCTTCACCGGCTCCGCGTCGTCCCCTTCCTAGGCCTCGCCGTCGTCCACCGCCCTGGTGCTCTCGGCGCGGCATGGTCAACGTGGAAGGAACGACTTCCATCGAACGTGGACTGTACGTGGAGAGGCTGACAGCTGGGTCCACGGCGGCAGCAAGGAAGTGCCTCCTTATTACATGGAAAATAATGATTCCTCCACCTGACAGCAAGGACCCACCAGACGGGCCACAAGTATTTTGCGAAAAAAATCATTTCCCCCTGACTGCTGGGACCCACCGGACGGGCCACCATATTTCGCGAAAAAAACGTTCCCCCGTTATCAGCTCGGACCCACCAGAAGTGCCTCCTTATTACGCACAAAAAAATGAATATTCCCCCGGCTAGCTAGGACCCACCTTGCTGGGAGGCTGACTTGTGGGCCTACTAAGTTGGCGGGAACGAAGGGCTTTGTCAACTTAGTCAATATGAACGATTCTAGCTCTAGTGACCGTACGATGTCCATCCAACGGTCGTAGTGCTTCTTCAACCTCTGGTCTTCTTACTCCAGCCGCCCAAAGCAGCGCCGGTCGTGTCGCATGCTCCTGCCTCCCGTGGTCAGCTGTGCTGCCGCAGAGGCCTCACCGCCCCCTACTATTCCCACCGCTGGCCAGGCCCTACGGTGACGGCAGCCTCACATCGCAGCCGAACCAGTGAACCCTCGTAGTCCTCACCGCGTGGGCTTCCACTACCGCGTTGTCCCCTTCCTAGGCCTCGCCGTCGTCCACCGCCGTGGTGCTCTCCGCACAGCGTGGTCAACGTGGTCAAGGAATGACTTCCATCGGAAGAGTACTGTGCTTGGAGAGGTTGACAGCTGGATCCACGGCCACAGCACAGTTTTTTTGTGATTTGCCAAGTAAGTCGCTTTGTCAGGCCTATTGGGTTGCAAATCTTTCAAGACGAGGAGAGCTTTCATTCGGCTGGCCGAGAAAATGGCCCATCAGTAATGAGAAATGGGTTGTACATTTTTAAAACACATCAAACCGGTAATTAGTTTCAAATATCTTTTTTTTATTTCAAGAATTTAAATTACATTAATTTTTATGCATGGAGAATTTGTTGGATTTTATATTGATATACATTTATTTTTTAAATCAGTTTGAATGTGAGTCGAAATTTCGGGATTAAAAACAGTTCGGACCACACCGAAATATGCAAAATTTCGTATAAATTTTTAACTGTTGCCACAATATGGGATGTAATGCTAACAAAAAGAATATGGTCTCCAAAAAACCTTAAGAATTAGCAAATGGGCTATAAATTATTAGAAATAATGGTAGATGGGCTGTATGTTGTTTTCCACATATTTGAGGCTTTCCTAAAAAAAGGTTGACGCACAAGCACTGACTGTTGGATGTCCATCCAACGGCCGTCGTGCTTCTTCAATCTCTGCTCTCCCTGCTCCAGCCGCTCAAACAAGCGCCGGCGGGACTGCCTGCTCCCTCCTCCTCGCGGCCTGCTGTGCTGCCACGCAGGCCTCACCGCCCGACCATACTCCCCTCATTTCACTCTTTTTGCTCCTGCGAGACGCGACTCAACTACTTTTTACAATTGACAGGGTAGCCCGGAGGTCAGATGAAGGGTCTTCCCCATAAAGATAGATTAGTACTTGGGCATTGCTGGCCTAGCCATCCCTCTACTCACCCACACCTGCTGTTATTCTCCGGAGACGGCAGACGAACCAGTAAACCCTCGTACAGTCGTACTCCCCTCCGCGTGGGAAACAACTGCCGAGTCTTCCCTGCCTCCGTGTCGTCCCCTTCCTAGGCCTCGCCGTCGTCCACCGCCCTGGTGCTCTCGGCGCGGCGTGGTCAACATGGTCAAGGAACGACTTCCATTGGACGTGGACTGTACGTGGAGAGGCTGACAGCTGGGTCCACGGCCGCAGCAAGGAAGTGCCTCCTTATTACGCGGAAAATAATGATTCCTCCACCTGACAGCTGGGACCCACCAGACGGGCCACTGTATTTTGCGTAAAAAAAACGTTTCCCCCTGACTGCTGGGACCCACCAGCTACATCTTCGCACGCAAGGAAGTGCGTCCAGGAAAAAAAACAATTCGCCCCCTGACTGCTGGGACCCACCAGCTACATCTTCGCAGGCAAGGAAGTGCCTGATAGTCGGGACCCACCTGGTCGAAGCGTACGTAGCGTTGTCATTCTGGTCGCGAATGTGTACGTACATACTGGTCGATGTAGAGGCGCGCACGTGTCGTAGTAGAGGCGCGCACGTGTCGTAGTAGAGGCGCGCACGTAGCATGTACACGTATGTACAGCGGCCAGGGTGCAAGAAAGAAAATACGGCCACGTATGTGTACATACTGGCGGGGTCTCAAATGCCTACTTGCGCATACGTACGGCCAGGGCTCGTGTACATTGCCGGGTCGGAACGGAGAAACAGCGTTGTCGTCGTGTTCATGGGGAGGCAACGGAATGCGTCGTGTTCATGGGGAGGCAACGGAACGCGTGAGAGCCAACCGGCTGGGTCGGAACGGAATGCATGGTCGTGTTCATCGGGAGGGCTTGGACGGAACAGGCGATGGAAACGAGGCCTGGCGTACCGCACAACGGAGGAAACGGACCTCCTACGTTCGGAACGGGGTCCTATTGATCGGGAGGGGTCTGGCATACCGCAAAACGGAGGAAACGGACCTCCTACAGTCGAAACGGGGGTCCTATTTATTGGGAGGGGTGTGGCGTATCGCAAAATGGACGAAATGGACCTCCTACGGTCGAAACGGGGGTCCTGTTCATCGGGAGGGGTGTGGCGTACCGCAAAACGGGACTCCACGGGATACTATTCATCTCCACCGTCGACCCCCTCCAGCCTCCACGAGCTAATGTTCATCCACCGTCGACCTCCTCCAGCCTCCACCTGCGACTGTTCATCCACGGGCTCCTGTTCATCCAGCCTCCACCGTGCGCTACTCCACCGGCTACTGTTCAACCAGCCCTCTCCACGGGCTCCTGTTCAACCACCCCTCCACGGGCTACTGTTCATCCTGCCCTCCACGGGGTGGTCCTCTTCATCCAGCCCTCCACGGGGTCCTGTTCATCCAGCCCCAACCGGCTCGATCGATCAGGGTCCTATTCATCCAGAGGCAACACCACGGGGTCATGTTCATCCACCCCCACCGGGAACTGTTCATCCACCCCCCCCCAACGCTCACTATTCATTAGAGGCAGCATCGATCGGCTTCAGTTAGCAGCAGTAGCGAAGGAATCGCTCGATCGGGTTCAGTTAACAGCCATCGATCGACCGCTCGGGTTCAGTAACGCGTAGCCTGCAATCGCTCAGGTTCAGTTAGAGCCCAACGCCTCGCTCGGGTTCAGTTAGAGCCAATGCCTCGCACACACGCACGTACGTGTACGAGAGAAACGCCCATCGTTCGGCCCCCAACCTCCCACCGTAACCGGGAACTCCCTGAAATTTTCCTCGCCCTCACATCTACCACGGTTTTTTCCGTCATGGACGGCCCAAAGAATGTCATGCAGCTGCGTCTCCGGCTCGCCCAGGACGAAAAGCCCATTTTTTGTCATGATTTTTTGCCATACAAGTAGGAGCCCACCACATCTATGATGATACCGGAATTTGTCACAATTATCGTCATAGAAGTGTCATATGTATGACAGAAAAAAAATTCGTTCGGCCCAAAATGTCACGGATGTGTCTTTTTTTTGTAGTGCACCCCTCCAAGAAGGCCCGGCAAGGCCTGCCCCCGGCAGGCACAGGCCAGTTACCACCGCTCGACCGCATCGCGATGCCAGTCACTTGTCGATGCGGTGTCGAGCCCCCTAGGTGATTAAGTGGCTCTCACTAAGCATGTGGCAGCCCAATGGAAAGCAGATCACATCTCATTTGGCACTCGTCCAAGGGCGTGCCATGATAATAAGCATAAGGTGGCTAAGTGACGACATAAGCTTGCCGGGAATGCACCCCCATGTGCCACCTAAGGTAGCATTTATGGCATTTTGTCCTAAATACCAGAGTTAAGTATGATAGCACTGTTTGCTATCTAATCATGAGATAATGACTGTTTTGCCACTATGGTTACCCCTTAAGCTATAAAAGGAGGTCCAAGGCAAAGTAGAGAAGGATTCAGACCATTCCACTCTTGTACGCGCGTAGCAGCTCTCCCCAAGGCCACCTTGTCAGGCTTGAGCGATGCGTGCCTTTGTGTTCATCCATCCAATCCACCAATGCAGGAGTAGAGTTTTACGCTTCTCAGCGGCCCGAACCTGGGTAAAAACAACCGGTGTCATCGTCATCATGTTGCCTCATAGCCTCCGCTCTTTGTGCAATATGATCTCCCCCTGCCGAACCATAAAGTGGCTTGTGGCCCTATAGGTGATTGTGTCCACCCACGACATCTTTGGAGCGCCAGGTAGGGGAGGTAGCTTGTGCGAACCCGAGGTTGTGAACAGCTGTCGACCTTCATCGCCATCTTCTTCATCATCACCTTCTACATTCATTGCGCCCAAGAAGAAACCCAGTGCGACCACACACCCCTCCACTTCGAAGGCCCCCTCTCACACTGCCCCGAATGCTATAAATGTCGCTGCGGCGCTGGGTGAGGCGGGCGATGCGGGCGACACGACTGGTAGGCAGTGCCGTTGTTGTGTCCCCCATGGCCGTAGCTGGGGCAGGAAACGCCAGGACTGGGAAGCACCAGCAGCGTCTTGATGAGCATGGCCCAGAAGCCGCGGGTGGAGGGAACGCTCAACCTCCACCTCCCCGCCGCACCAGCGGGGCGTAGTTGCAACAACGATGCCCGCTCGGGTGCAAGCCGCGATCCCCCAGCTGCGCTCGTGATGGGCGCGGCTGCAAGACACACACCTTGCCCCAAACAAGATGGGAAAAACAAGGCGCCGAACAAGGCCGTCGACCCCCAACCACGGCCTCCTCGTCGGCAAACCGCCTTGGTGATTGGTTCACGGCGGCAAGAACACGGCGACGCTCCTACTGGTTCTACCAGAAGTCGAGAAACATCATGGTCTGGCTCGTTGGCCTTGCCAAGCAAAGCCTTCGACGCAATGGCTCGAGCCCAACTCCTGCTGAATTTTTCATCGGCGACTGACAAGACGGATGAGTGGATAGACACCATCCAGAGCTTGATCGGTTTTGCTGAAATTGGTAAATCACAGCACACGGAGCCGTCTCGATGCCCGCAAACAACGATGGTAGCCCGGGCTAATTGTCGGGTCGAGGGGGCTACACTAACAGTGCAGTTCCCTCCACGACAGCAAGCCCAGAGGTAGCCCCAATGAGCGCAGCGTGTCGACGAGCCCGACAAGACTTCAATGGCCTCGTCTGGCCCGCAAACCCACCAGGATCAATGGCGGGTTCTAGAAGATCGATGGAAGGAAGATGTGTGTGTCACCATCGAGTGACGCTGGGAGGCACACCGTCAATCCAACAGGCGCAATGGCCCAGGCGTTGATGAACCCGCGCCCAGCGATGGCGGGTACTTGCCTTACGAGGTAGGATGCCCTGCCTTCACTCAAGAGCCGCGACAAGTCCGCTGATCATCTGCACGAGTCTTCAAGCCTGAAATGCCAGAAAAATACGATGGAAAGTTAAACCCTGCAGAGTTTCTGAGCATCTACACGATTGCCGTTCAAGCCGCCGGGGCCAGAGAAGAGAAGGTGTTCGCCAACTACTTCCCTTTGGCGCTCAAGCCAAATGTGAGGTCATAGTTGATGCACCTGCCGGAGAACTCCATTTCCTTATGGGCTGACTTGTGCAATGAGTTCATTGGCGCCTTTACAGGTGGCCACCAAGATCCTGGATAGCCCAGTGACTTGCAGGTCCTTCCGCAGAAAGAAGGGGAGGGTTTGCGTAAATACATACAGAGGTCCAGCCGAGTGCATGATACGTCTGTATCTATAATTTTTGATTGTTCCATGCTATTATGTTATCTGTTTTGGATGAATTATATGCATTAATATGTTATTTTATATTATTTTTTGGACTAACCTATTAACCTAGAGCCTAGTGCCAGTTCTTGTTTTCCCCCTGTTTTTGAGTTTCGCAGAAAAGGAATACCAAACGGAGTCCAAACAGAATAAAACATTCGCGATGATTTTTCTTGGACCAGAAGACAACCAGGAGACTTGGAGATGAAGTCGGAGGAGCCACGAGGCGGCCACAAGGACAGAGGGCGTGCCCCCCACCCTTGTGGGCCCCTCGTGCACCTCCTGACCTAATTCTTTCACCTATATATTTACATATATCCCCAAACCACCAGAGGCATCCATGAAAACACTTTTCCATCGCCACAACCTTCTGTACCCGTGAGATCCCATCTAGGGACCTTTTCCGGCACCCTGCCGGAGGGGGATTCGATCACGGAGGGCTTCTACATCAACTCTATTGCCCTTCAAATGAAGCGTGAGTAGTTTACCACAGACCTACGGGCCCATAGCTAGTAGCTAGATGGCTTCTTCTCTCTCTTTGATTCCCAATACCATGTTCTCCTCGATGTTCTTGGAGATCTACTTGATGTAATACTTTTTTGTGGTGTGTTTGCCGAGATCGATAAATTGTGGATTTGTGATCAGATTATCTATGAATATTATTTGAATCTTCTCTTAATTCTTTTATGCATAATTTGATATCTTTCTAATTCTCTTCGAACTAACGGTTTGATTTGGCCAACTAGATTGGTTTTTCTTGCAATGGGAGAAGTGCTTAGCTTTGGGTTCAATCTTGCGGTGTCCTTTCCCAGTGACAGTAGGGGCAGCAAGGCACACATTGTATTGTTGCCATCGAGGATAAAAAGATGGGATTTTCATCATATTGCTTGAGTTAATTCCTCTACATCATGTCATCTTACTTAATGCATTACTCCGTTCTTTATGAACTAATACTCTAGATGCATGCTGGATAGTGGTCGATGTGTGGAGTAATAGTAGTAGATGCAGAATCGTTTCGGTCTACTTGACACGGATGTGATGCCTATATTCATGATCATTGCCATAGACATCATCATAACTTTGCGCTTTTCTATCAATTGCTCAGCACTAATTTGTTCACCCACCGTATTATTTGCTATCTTGAGAGAAGCCTCTAGTGAAACCTAAAGCCCCCGGGTCTATTTTCCATCATTTTAGTTTTTTATCTACTATTTTGCAATCTTTTACTTTCTGATCTATAAACCAAGAATACCAAAAATATTTACTTGGTCGTTTATCTATCTCTATTAGGTCTCACTTTTGCAAGTAACCGTGAAGGGATTGACAACCCCTTTATCGCATTGGGTGCAATTTGTTTGATTGTTTGTGCAGGTATTCGGTGATTTGTGCGCTGTCTCCTACTGGATTAATACCTTGGTTCTCAAACTGAGGGAAATACTTATCTCTACTTTGTTGCACCACCCTTTCCTCTTCAAGCGAAAAACCAATGCAAGCTCAAGAAGTAGCAGTGCACCGCAACATTCCGAAGATACATCCAGCAGCAGTGATTGCTGCATTCCATTCGAACGTGCGCAACAGGAGGATGCGAGCCAAGATGAATGTCTGACTGCCCAAGACCGTCAACAAGCTATATACCTTGGCAGACAAGTGCACTCGGGCTGAAGAATGAAGGCAACTCCTCGGGGAAGAGCTTGGTGTCGAAATCAATTCAGATGAAGATGACGAAGCCACTAACCCGAAGAGGAGGAACCGGAGGCGCAATAGGAAACGCAAGGAGAAGACAGTGTTGGCCGTTGAGAGCTGTTGGTGTCAAAACCGGCGGATCTCGGGTAGGGGGTCCCAAACTGTGCGTCTAAGGCGGATGGTAACAGAAGGCAAGGGACACGATGTTTTACCCAGGTTCGGGCCCTCTTGATGGAGGTAAAACCCTACGTCCTGCTTGATTTATTCTTGATGATATGAGTATTACAAGAGTTGATCTACCACGAGATGAGAGAGGCTAAACCCTAGAAGCTAGCCTATGGTATGATTGTATGTTGTCCTACGAACTAAAACCCTCCAGTTTATATAGACACCGGAGGGGGCTAGGGTTACACAAGGTCGGTTACAAAGGAGGAGATATACATATCCGTATTGCCTAGCTTGCCTTCCACGACAAGTAGAGTCCCATCCAGACAAGAGAAGAAGTCTTCAATCTTGTATCTTCATAGTCCAACAGTCCGGCCAAAGGATATAATCCGGCTGTCCGGATACCCCCTAATCCAGGACTCCCTCATTAGCCCCTGAACCAGGCTTCAATGACGATGAGTCCGGCGCGCAGTATTGTCTTCGGCATTGCAAGGCGGGTTCCTCCTCCGAATACACCACGGAAGAATTTGAATACAAGGATAGTGTCTGACCCTGCAAAATAAGTTCCACATAACACCGTAGAGAGGATAATATTTCCACAAATCTAATCTGTTGACTTGTTTTGGCAACATGACATTATGCCATGGCCCGGTGATTATTCGAACCGTTTCCTTTCACTAGCCCCGCACATAACGCGAGGCAGTTTCTTGACACGTCTTGTCAAAGCAGAGATCGTGTTCCCCTTATTACAGGATTCTCATCAATATGGGCGTGGGTAACCCAACCACGCCTAGGAATCCTAGATTTTAGGCAAGTCCCAAACGGCCACGAGGAGGACGCTTAATATTCACCCTCTTTATAAAGGGTCAAGGCTTTCACTTTTTTCCTCCCGTGCTCAATCGAATCCCTCCCCTGCCTCGAGTTCTAACACTCAAAGCCTAAGTCAGGTGCTTCGGATCTTCAATCATGTCCGGATCTAGCCTCCAGGGCCGGTGGATGCCCTCCTCCGTTATGGAAGAGGATATCAAGAAGTTGAGGGAGGAAAGATACCTGACCGCCAAAGTCTCACATCGGCTGCCCGCCCGAGGGCAGGTTATCCCTACTCCTGAACCCCATGAAGACGTCGTGTTCATCTCCCACTTCCTCCGAGGACTAGGCCTCACTCTGGATCCCTTCGTAAGGGGTTTGATGTTCTATTACGGGCTTGATTTCCATGATCTAGCCCCGGATTCCTTTATCCACATCTCGTCATTTATTGTTGTATGTGAGGCCTTCCTCTGCATTACCCCTCACTTCGGCCTGTGGCTCAAGACCTTTGATGTGAAGCCGAAGACGGTCGAGGGGCAATATGCAGCGTGCGGGGGTGCATTAGTAAGCAAGATTGCTGGAGCTCCATGGCCAAAAGGTTCCTTTCCAGAGGTGTCCGGATTATGGCAATGGGAGTGGTTCTACATCACTGCTCCCAGAAGTGCCAAGTGGGTAGCTTCCCCCGCCTTTCGCTCGGGCCCTCCACCATAACTGATGTCATGGATCAGCATGGGGCTGAGCTGGGTCCAGCCAAGGATGTACCCATACTGCAGAGCCGCATCCGAGATCTCTTTGAGGGAGATTTTAGTTTGGTTACGGTAGTGCAAGTCATGCTGGTTCGTCAAGTCCAGCCTTGCAAACGCCGGCCCCTCCGTTTGTGGGAATTCGACCCAGAAGGACCACGCGCTATTCAGAATTTCCTCGGCCTGACGCACGAGGAGATGTACAAATCATTCTTCGGACCCCAAACAGAGTGTCCGGATACTACCGAGGATGTGGGCCTGAGCAGCAACCGCACCACCGACCAAGTAAGTAATCCTCTAGCCGAACACACCATCTTTTGTTTATCATGACATCATTCTGAGAAATCGCTCTCTGACCAGGACTGGCTAACAAAGGTGAAGATGATTCGGTGTTCGGCCCCCCTTCCTGAGGGTTTGGACAATCCAGTACTGGAAAAGATACTCGATCTAGCACCATGCCCGGAGCCCTCAAAGGAAAATAAAGGGGGGGATAATGAGGGCGAAAGCGGGCCCCCATCGCAACCAATTCCAACCGAGGGAATGAGCGCCTCCGTGAGGGAGGATAACCAAGGGGAAGAATATGACCTTCTCTCGCTCCGGGGAAGGAAGAGGACTGCCTCTGAAGATCCGGAAACCAAGGCTTCCAAACGGGAGAAGAAGTCTCTGGCAGAGGGTCCTGCCCTGGAAGGTGCTTTTGCCGCACAAAGCCCGCGCGGGGATCAGCCCTCTAACGAGTCGTAAGTGATCCAAATCTACTTAATAGTAGAGATATTCTACCTTACTTCCGAGGAAAATAACCGAAGCGTTTATCTTGCAGTTCGGATCTTAGCCCTTCTCAACAGAGCTCGTCTTCAGGGGACCTTCTTCCGGAGATGATGGAGAGCGAAACGCCTCCCCAGACTCCCCCGCTCAAGAGGCGGGCGACCTTGAAGTGTCGTCACGGAGGGCCTCTCTGGATCCGATGAGGCCAGAAGATAATCCTATAGTCACCCGAAGTCCCCAGCATCCGGCTCTTGAAGAGGGCAAACAAAAAAGTCCGGCGCCGTTTGTTATGCGGTCGGACGCACTGAGGGATCTGCTGAAGCGAGCGACCATCTCGGAAGAACACCGTACGTTGATGGGTATGGTGATGGAAAGGATTTCATCCGCCGAAAGCGGGTTGCATGATGCCTTTATGAGTCTACTAACGGGCTTTGAGGTACGTAAAAGGATATACCTTTGTGATAGTACCACACATTTTTAGGTGTGCCCTATGTAGATAGTAGCCCCTGAGACTCTGGTTGTCACCGAGAACGGTGGCAAACAGAGGATCGTAGTCCCAGGTAATAACCGTACCCTCTTTATGTGCAGGTAGTGGAAGCTCCGGTGGCTAGCCGGACTCATGAGTATGTCGAACTAAAGCGGCAACTGGATACAGCGGATGCCGACATCGAGCTTGTTAACAAGCGGCTTGAAGAGGCACAGGGTAAGTGATATTTTCTAGTGATTGTCACATAGTAAGAGCAGCATGATGCCAGTATCTTTAATATGTTGTGAGTGCAGATGGAGCTGCCACCGTGGAGACCCTTTGAGCGGAACTTGCCCGGGCCAAAGAACAAGCGAAGAGTAGTAATGCGGCTGCTTTGAAGGCGGCCGAAGAGTTAAGAGCTGAGAAGGCCGCACATTATGAGAGCAAAGATAAAATGGCCAAGATCGCCATAGAGTTGAAATACACTCCGAACCGTTGCCAGTTCCTTGAGGAAGAAAACCGAGCGAAGGCGACGGACCTTGAAAAGGCCACGATGTCGACCAAAGACACCCGTTCTGCCATGAGAGCGAAGAAGGAGGAGCTGCGTGAAGCGTGTGACATTGTGGCTGGGAGGCCCCTTTTGCTGCGGAGGAAGTTCGGAGATCCGCGGTATGCCCCTCTGGATCGGCTGTGGAGTTCGGCAGACGCATATCTGGACTTGGCGGCGAGCGCTATCGATGCGGCCGAATACTTCCGAGATCAAACAGATCGTGAAGTGGACAAGTTGTTCTGGTCACAGTTTAATTAACGTTCCATAGCGTCTGCTTCCATTGACCGATCAGCTAGCCGAATGGGCCGAACTCAATAGGTTGTCCGGACTCACCATGAGGTCTGCCGTGGATCAGCTATGGCCGGAAAGGCCAAAGCCGAACAGTTATTTTAGCCTGGTGTAGCAGTTCCTTGGTGCGGTACTGCGCATCAATGTGATGAAGAGGTCGGTGTGCATAGAAGGCTCGCGGATGGCCCTTGCCCGTGTCAAAGCATACTGGGTGGAGATGGATGCTACCACTGTCGTGGCGCAGAGTTCGGCCATAGGCCGAGCATCTGCCGAGCACTATTTTGAGGAAGTTCTTGAGGGTGCTTGTTTCATAGAGGCCCAGTGCTCGAAGAATATTATGTTTGAGTGACATGTATTCCCATTGTAAAAACAATGTTTTATTAAATTTATCAAGGCTGTGTTTATACTTTTGCCCGAAAGTATTGTGTTGCCTCCTATGCGGCTGTTTATGTATATATGTATATAACCTAAAAGATTGCAGTCGTCGGCTTCAGCCCCCACGCATACAATGCGGGGGTGTTCGCAGAAGATGCGTATTCACACTTAATCCAACGTCTTGGTCCTAGTAAGGAGGTGATAGCGCAACGAACTAGGCAACCGGACTATAATGCTTTAACACTTTCACTTAGCCATAGGAGTTTGACAGTGGGGCTACTATATAACCCCTGGTGGCTCCGCACTCGCCCGGATTCGGGGTGCATACATGCCTGGCCGGGAAACGGCCCTTCGTTAATGCGGAGGAATCCTGAAGATTCCGATAGGTCATTGAGTGGCTGACCAGTCTCACGCTATATCATGACAGTCAGTTTTCGGCTTTCTCTATTGAGGTGCTCGTCCGGATGAACCAGGGCACAATCGCAGTAGTTCTCCTGGTGCTGCCTTAGCCAATAGAGCGGAACGTAGGGCAGCAAAACACAAGAGCCGGGCAAACCCAACATTTGACCAAAGACATGATTCGGAGCTGATGCATATAAGGCCAAACTCGTGACGACGAACACTCCCTAAGGTATTCGGTCTTTATGGTGTAAACCGGGTCTAAACAGTACCCTTTGTAATAAGCCCCTGGTGTCTAGGTACGTACATTATTATGGCATGGCCACATGCCAAGACGTCAGCATCCTTCTTGGTTGTACTAAGAATCCGAGGGATGTAAATCAACAAGAGACGGTAAAAAAGGTTTATGCAGGGTCTTAATCTACAAAGAATCCTTGGAATGGGTCCCTGTTGCACGTCTGCACCTGTGTCTCCATTGTGCCGCATTCTGGACGGGTGTAGCACGATAGTCATCTGAAAAAGAGAGGAACTTAATTTAAAAGTCGTCGTGCAAAAGTTAAGTTTATACTAAATAAATAATATACAGTTGAAAATGAGTGAAGGTGAGCCTTACTGCCACTTTTGCATGCGCGTTGAGCCCTTGTATTGTAATAGGGGTATAGCCATCAAACCTGTATTAATTACATATAGCTGAGCCAGACTCATCTAGCCGTGTCCGTGGTCTTAAGGACCTGTCAAATGCTTGAGTTGGTGAGGTCGTTTAGTGTGCGGCGGCCAAGACGGCCGCACCGTCTTCGGCGCGCAAGGAGCGCTCAATATTTCCATTTACTGTAATGATGCCACGTGGACTGGGCATCTTGAGCTTGAGGGAAGCGTAATGCGGTATTGCGTTAAAGCGAGCGAAAGCTTCACGTCCGAGTAGTGCTTGATAGCCACTTTGGAACGGAGCGATGTGGAAGGTTAAATTTTCACTGCGGAAGTTGTCGGGGGAGCCGAATATAACCTCTAGTAGCAGGGAGCCCCTGCATTGAGCCTCCGGGCCTGGCGTTACTCCTTTAAAGGTAGCATTGCTGCAGAAAAATTTTGTTGGTTCTATCCCCATTTTGCGGACTGTGTCCTGATATAGCAGATTTAAACTGCTGCCGCCGCCCATCAGGACTCGGGTGAAGTGGTATCCGTCAATTATTGGATCTAATACCAAGACAGCCCATCCTGCACGCCGGATACTTGCTGAGTTATCCCGATGGTCGAAGGTGATCGATTGGGACGACCAGTGGCGGAGCTCCGTGGTGATAGGCCCTGGGGCATGTTCCTCTAAGGGTGCCACTTTTTTTCTCCCTTTTATCACGTGTAACAGGTTGACTGTTTTGACTTCTGGTGGGGATTTCTTCTGTTCCCCTGTGCTTTGATTGCGAGGCTCATCCTCGTCTTCACTTGGTGTATCATGCCCCTTGTGTTCGGCATTGAGCTTGCCGGACTGTTTGAAGACCCAACATTCTCTGTGGGTGTGATTTGTAGGTTTATCCGGGGTGCTATGGATCTGACATATTTGATCCAGAATTTTGTTTAGGCTAGACAGTTCGTCTCTGTTGCCCCTGGAGGGCGGCTTCTGTTGGCCTGGCCAAGAGCTTCTAAATCTGGCGTTTACCGCCATGCTCTTCGGGCTGTCTTCCTTATTCCGGCGCTTGTTCTTGCTGCGTTGTGATTTCCCGTTTCCATCCCTGAATTCGGATGTACTTGGGTTGCTGGTGCTGCATCTGGCTAACCAGCTGTCCTCGCCCGCGCAAAAATGGGTCATGAGGCTTGTTAATGCTGTCATTGTTCTTGGCTTTTCTTGACCGAGGTGTCTGGCAAGTCATTCGTCTCGGACGCTATGTCTAAAAGCTGCTAAGGCTTCGGCGTCCGGATAGTCGACTATTTGGTTCTTTTTAGTGAGGAACCTGTTCCAAAGCTTTCGGGCTGACTCACCGGGCTATTGAGTTATATGACTTAAATCGTCTGCATCCGGTGGTCGGACATATGTCCCTTGAAAATTTGCCCGAAAGGCGTCTTCAATCTCTTCCCAGCTTCCGATGGAGTTTTCGGGGAGGCTTTTAAGCCAGTGCCGAGCTGGCCCTTTGAGCTTGAGGGGTAAGTACTTGATGGCGTGGAGATCATCTCCTCGAGCCATATGGATATGGAGGATGTAATCCTCAATCCAGACCCCAGGATCTGTTGTTCCGTCATACGCCTCTATGTTTATGGGTTTGAATCCCTCTGGAAATTCATGATCGAGCACCTCATCGGTGAAACATAGGGGGTGTGCGGCACCCCTATATTTGGGTGTACCATGGTATTCGGATGTTTGTTGTGTCGCATTGTGTGTTGGCGCGCGCCTGCGTGGTCCATAGATGGATCTAGTTGACACGTCCTTTTGATGCGACCCCCTACATGGATCGCGTACTGGTTTATGTGCGGTGTCGATTGCCGCTTTATGTTGGCTATGAGGTTGTCTATCCGATCGGATGGCCATTTTACTTTTTAATTGTGGAGGATCTAAGGCCTCCTCATCGAATTCAGGTAGCAACTTTCGCTTCGGATAGCTCTTGGTGTGGCGATTACTGTCGTACTTCGCTGTTGTGTTGAGTAGTTCACTCCATTTGATTTTGAGTGTGTCTTGTGCAGCCTTGAGCCTTTGTTTCTGTTTTTTCAGACTCCTCGCCGTGGCAACAAGCCTTTGGTGGGCATTATGTTTCCCCTGGCGCCTGTCCGGTGTGATGTCGTCCGGATTGTTACCTTCGACGGGGTTGGGTTGTTCGGCTTGATTTTCCATGTTGCCGTGGTCGGGCAATGGTTCACCCTACTTTAACACTGGGTCTATGTGATCGTTATTTCTGCCGAGGCGGGATTTGGAGCGGCGTTTACGCCCCCTCTTTGACTGCTGCTCGAGGGAACCACCCTTCGCTGCGTCCTTCTGTTCCTCATCGTTATATTCTTTGGGTGTGTCCACCATGTATATGTCATGTGATGACATGGGCGTCCAGTGCCCTGTGGGCAGTGGTTCCTCTTCGCCTCCCGCATCGTCGTCCATACCGTCGATGTCTTCGGAGTCGAAGTCGAGCATGTCGGTTAAGTCATCGACAGTGGCTACTAAGTGGGTGGTGGGTGGGCGGCGAATTTATTCATCATCCGTATCCCAATCTTGCCGGACGTAGTTCGGCCAGGCCTCTCCTGACAAGGAGAGAGACCTTAATGAGTTCAGTATGTCGCCAAAGGGTGAGTGCTGAAAAATATCCACGGAGGTAAACTCCATGATCGGCGCCCAATCGGATTCGATAGGAACGGGCGCAGACGGTTCGGAGTCCGTGGCCGGAGAAGGATCCGGCAGTTTGGCAACACGGCTCTTGTGAAGGGTAAGGTCGATATTCGTCTCGATCACCGCAGAGGGTACGGCCTCCGCGATGGGGTCTATCCACCCGTCCACGGATGGCGAAACTGGCTCCGAATTGAGGGTCGGAGCGGCTGCCGGTGCGATCTCCTGAATACGGTCCGATGGTAGAGCTAAATCGTACTCATTGTGACCGCATGGCGCACAAGGCAGGGGCTCGAATCCATCGAAGATCAAGTCTCCGCGGATATCGGCCGTGTAGTTTAAGCTTCCAAACCTGACCTGGTGGCCAGGGGCGTAACTTTCGATCTGCTCCATATGGCCAAGCGAGTTGGCCCATAGTGCAAAGCCGCCGAACACAAAGATCTGTCCGGGGAGAAAAGTCTCACCCTGGACTGCATCACTATCGATGATCGTAGGAGCCATCAAGCCTAACGGCAACGACACAGAGGAACTCTCAATGAAAGCACCAATGTCGGTGTCAAAACCGGCGGATCTCAGGTAGGGGGTCCCGAACTATGCGTCTAAGGCGGATGGTAACAGGAGGCAGGGAACACGATGTTTTACCCAGGTTTGGGCCCTCTTTATGGAGGTAAAACCCTACGTCCTGCTTGATTTATTCTTGATGATATGAGTATTACAAGAGTTGATCTACCACGAGATCAGAGAGGCTAAACCCTAGAAGCTAGCCTATGGTATGATTGTATGTTGTCCTGCGGACTAAAACCCTCCGGTTTTATATAGACACTAGAAGGGGCTAGGGTTACACAAGGTCGGTTACAAAGGAGGAGATATACATATCCGTATTGCCTAGCTTGCCTTCCACGCCAAGTAGAGTCCCACCCGGACACGAGACGAAGTGTTCAATCTTGTATCTTCATAGTCCAACAGTCCGGCCAAAGGATATAATCCGGATGTCCGGATACCCCCTAATCCAGGACTCCCTCAAGAGCTCTAGTGATCTTAGTACCGGCAAGAAGGCCAAAACCGAGGTCCCCGGGAAGGGAGCTGCCACGTGCGCTGATTGTCGGGCCGCGGCAACCAAAAAAGTCGGGAGTCCTGACGGGCCATACTATAAAATCCACCGCACCAAAAGTCATGATCTCCAAGAGTGCCACCAAGTTGAGCAGCTTGTTAAGAAACAAAAAGTTGAGTACGAGAAGCGTGATAGGGAGAGAGGTCAAGAAGGTGCTGGCGGGAAGGGTCGTGGTAGTAGAGGAGGCCGTTGCGGCAAGACCCCGCAGCAAAAGGAAAACCCTACTAGAGGCTGTGAGAAGAAAGAAGGAGACGATGGGAGTGATGAAGAGGATGAGGAAGAAACTAGCGAGCAAGAGTTCCAAAAGGTGACCGGAGCCATGTGTATTAATGGGGGCGCATCTTTGCACTCCTCTCACCGCCAGCTCAAACAGTGGGCGCGTGAGTGTTGGGGATCGTTACAGAAATTAAAAAAATTCTACGCATCACCAGGATCAATCTATGGAGTAACTAGCAACGAGAGAGAGACGGGAGTGCATCTTCATACCCTTGAAGATCGCGAGTCGGAAGCGTTGCAAGAACGCGGTTGGAGGAGTCGTACACGTAGCGATTCAGATCGCTGCCGAATCCGATCTAAGCACCGAACAACGGTGCCTCCGCGTTCAACACACGTGCAGCCCGGTGACATCTCCCGCGCCTTGATCCAGCAAGGAGGAGGGAGAGGTTGAGGAAGAAGGCTCCAACAGCAGCATGACGGCGTGGTGGTGATGGAGTGGCAGTTCTCCGGCAGGGCTTCGCCAAGCTCACGCGGAGGAGGAGAGGTGTTGCGGAGGGGAGGGGCTGCGCCTTGGATGTGGTGCTGCAGCCCTCCCCTCGCCCCTCTATTTATAGGGAGAAGGGGGAAGGGGGGCCGACCCCTCTAGATGAGATCTAGAGGGGGGCGGTGGCCAAGAGGGAGGGGGCTTGCCCCCCAAGCAAGGGTGGCGCCCCCCTTCACTAATGCAGAACCGGGCAATAGCACCGATTCGTAAGGGCCTTTAGTGTCGGTGCAGTAACCGGCACTAAATTGTGGGCACTAAAGCCCCCCCCCCTTTAGTACTGGTTCAGCACGAACCGGTGCTAAAGGGCAACCACGTGGCACGAGCCAGCTCCGTGGGCGCGTAGGACATTAGTACCGGTTGGTAACACCAACCGGTACTAAATGTTTGGGTGTGTTTTGGTTTTATTTTTTATTTTTACTTTAATTTTGTGTTTTCAATTTAATTTAGTGATTGTTTTACATTATAATGAGTTGTTCAATCATTAGCTGAATGTACCGCAGATTAGTTTGACTGGTTGCGTGGATCCTAGCTAAGTCATCAAGTATATGTCATATCCATATTATATATACTTGATCACCTACTTAAGTGATCGAGGTAATATGGATATGGCATATACTTGATCACTTAGCTAGAATCCATCCAGTTGAAACTAATATGCAGTTTCTTTCATAAATGATATAATAACTCATCATCATCATCATCATCATCATATTAATATAAAAACTCTTGCATCATATATATCATCACCAACAGTTTTCATAGCAAAGATATCATCGAGTTCAACATGGTAATGATATTATAAGCGTTCATAACACCATAAAAGCAAATCAATCTTTGAGATTAAGTTCAGGACGAAGAACATGGACATGAGAGGACAAGTACTAAGAGCATGAACTAGCTAATTAATCACTCCTATTTCTCTCTCTCAGGTAAAATAGTATAGAACATGTATAGCTTTGCTGATTCATCATATTGGAGCATACAGATGAACCTGTCTCCTAATCGTGGGTTGCGCTTCTGATTTCTGCCCCCTAGTACTTCTCTGTGATCATTCACAATTTTGCTCCAGTCTTTTACTATTAAGCATTCCTTGCTATTAGAAATCCTGAATGCACTAAAGTGCATTGTAGGATATCTTGGCCGTAAGCTAACAATATTCATGGTACCTTTAGTCTCGATCCAATCAGGCACAACATTCATCGGGAGTCCCTGTTGAAGAACATCGTATAGTAACATACTTAGCAATGAAGTTTAGCTTAAAAAATAATGTATGCAAAAGATGCACTGAGGAGAAATAGTAGAAATCTTACCATCTTTCCTAAATATATGTGACTGTAGTTCAGTATGAACACTATTGGTCGCACGTTTTGAGTACTAACATTTCTAAGTGCAGGAAAGAAATTTGTCTTGACAGCATCAAGATCCTCAAGCCATGAAACATAATGACTTGTCTCCTCGCAGTTTAGTTCAGCCCCGGGACAGTGGACGGTCCTGTCTACCAAGCGCCGGACATGTTTGCTTGATTGGAAGTACGCTGTCAATATAAATTGAGATCTATTAATTATTCAACTGGTTCAAATAATCTCATATCGAAGACATAAATATGGTTGAGAAACTCACATAATGGTAGAACTGGAGGCATCTGCACATCGACCCAGATGTCTCTATTACCTTCAATATCATCTTCCGGACGAATATCAAAGGTGATAACCATATCAGGCTCAAATGCATAAGCCTTGCATAGTGCTTGCCAAGTTTTGCATTCAAAATAGGTGTATGTGTCTGCATTGTATAATTTGACGTTGAAGGTATAACCATGCTCGGTCTTCAAGTAAACTCTTTTTACCTCCATAGTTTCGTTAGGACTGAAATCTATCTTATCCAAGACAAAAATTCTTGCATGGCAGGGGATACGCTAGTAGAATAGTGAAAAAATAAAATTAAAAGTTGAAGCAAATGAAGCATAAGTCATGCTTAATTATGAAAAAAGACTTTGTGACTTACTGTATCCACTTCGAAGTTCTCATCCAGCTTGATGCTGAAGCGTCTATCATCAACTAGAAAATTTCTGCCGCACAGGCCGCGCTGGTCTTTGCAGTATTCGCACATAATGAAATCGTGTTCGTCGTCAAACGACATTCCTATGTTCATAGGTGAAACATTAAACACTTATTAGTTCTATTAATTTAACTAATTCTGTTAATTCAACTAGTTCAACTAATTAATTGAACTAATTCAACTAAGCACTTACGAAAAATATACCTAATTAATTGAGCTAATTCAACTAACTAGTTTAACTAATTAATTCAACTAATTCAACTAAACTAGTTCTATTAATTTTCTTACTAAAAATAACATAGCTAGTTCTATATAATAAAATGTTAATTAGATAATGAAATCTCATATAACTAAATTAAATATATATCTAACATATAATTTATATCTAATTCATCTAACATTTGACATTAATATCTAACATATGTTTATATATAGGTGAAACATTAAACACTTACTAGTTCTATTAATTCAACTAAATAAACTAGTTCTATTAATTCAACTAAGCATTTACTAAAAATAAACTAGTTCTATTAATTTCTTACTAAAATAAAGTAGGTAGTTCTATATAGTAATATTTTGATTATATCATCAAATCTCATATACCTAAATTTTCTTACTAAAAATAAACTTGTTCTATTAATTTTCATACTAAAAATAAACTAGTTATATTAATTCAACTAGTTCAAATCTCATATATATACCTAATTAATATCTAGCTAACTCATCTAAAATTGACATTAATATTTAACATCTTTTCCATATAATTCATCTAGCTAACATTAACATTCTAACATTATTATCTACGTAATTTATCTAACATTAATCTAAACAACAAAAAATAGAAAATAAGTAAAAACAATGTGTGTATGTGTGTGTGTGTACGAGTAGGGGGCGGCGGCGTACGGGCGGCGGCGGGCGATGCGACGGGGACGGGCGGCGGGCGAGGCGGCGGCGATGGGCGGCGGGGGCGACGGCGGTGACGGCGACGACGGGTGGCGGGGGCGACAGAGGTGACGGCGACGACGGGTGGCGGGGGCGACGGCGGTGACGGCGACGACGGGCGGCAGGGGCGGCGCGCGATGGGCGACGGGCGTGGCGAAGAAGTTGGACCGAGAAGAAGTGGTCGATGAAACTGAATTTTTCGTAAGTGCCATATATATAGGAGGGGCCTTTAGTACCGGTTGGAGCCACCAACCGGTACTAAAGGCCAATTTTCGCCAGGCCAAGGGGCGGGAAACGGCCCCTTTAGTACCGGTTCGTGCCACGAACCGGTACTAAAGACCACCCCTTTAGTACCGGTTGGAGCCACCAACCGGTACTAATGGTTGTGCGCTGCCACCGGCGGTGCACAATGTTTAGTCCCACCTCGCCGAGCGAAGGGCAGCCGCACTGGTTTATAAACCCAGCCGCGGCTGCTCCTTCGAGCTTCTCTATATATCTGTCTTCTGGGCCTAACTAGGGCGCGCTGCCCTGTGAGTCTGCTGGCCCTTCTGGGCCTGCTTTTGCACACCCTAGGTCTGGCAAGCCCACTGGGCAGCGCCCCAACAAATTTTTTATTATAGTTTTTTCTTTTCTGCATTATTTATTTTCTTCTATTTATTTTTGAGTAATTTTTATATAGTTTTTTCTTTTCTACATTATTTATTTTCTTCTATTTATTTTTGAGTAATTTTTTATATAGTTTATTCTTTTCTGCTTTATTTATTTTCTTCTATTTATTTCTGAGTAATTTTTTGTGACCCTCTCTACCCTGATACTCCGAAATGATAATACCATTGCAAGTTTCAACATTTTCAGAATTCATTTTGTAGTAATTTTCAATTTCACGGTCATTTAGCTCTCTAAACAATTAGGTAAATGACCGAAAAACAACAAATGACGTCAGAACATGTTGGAAATTGATGATGTCGCTTTGAATGCTGCATACTGAACACAAAAGAAGTCCGGAGTTCAAATAAGTTTAAAAAACATTGAAGTGCCTGTGTAACAGATGATTTCTCGTCCGAAACCCTGATACTCCGAAAGAGTTTGTCCAGTTTGTACACGAAGTGCGTCCAGTTTTTGCCGTGACCCTCTCTACTCTTTCGCACATGCTATGCGGGTGAAATGATGATACCATGCCAAGTTTCAACATTTTTAGAGTTCATTTTGTAGTGATTTTCAATTCACGGTCATTTAGCTCTCTGAACAATTAGGTAAATGACCGAAAAACAACAAATGATGTCAGAACATGTTGGAAATTGATGACGTCGCTTTGAATGCTGCATACTGAACACAAAAGAAGTCCGGAGTTCAAATAAGTTTAAAAAACATTGAAGTGCCCGTGTAACAGATGAGCCCTCGTCCGAAACCCTGATACTCCGAAAGAGTTTGTCCAGTTTGTACACGAAGTGCGTACAGTTTTTGCCGTGACCCTCTCTACTCTTTCGCACATGCTATGCGGGTGAAATGATGATACCATGCCAAAGTTTCAACATTTTCAGAGTTCATTTTGTAGTGATTTTCAATTTCACGGTCATTTAGCTGTCTAAACAATTAGGTAAATGACCGAAAAACAACAAATGATGTCAGAACATGTTGGAAATTGATGACGTCGCTTTGAATGCTGCATACTGAACACAAAAGAAGTCCGGAGTTCAAATAAGTTTTAAAAACATTGAAGTGCCCGTGTAACAGATGAGTTCTCGTCCGAAACCCTGATACTCCGAAAGAGTTTGTCCAGTTTGTACACGAAGTGCGTCCGGTTTTTGCCGTGACCCTCTCTACTCTTTCGCACATGCTATGCGGGTGAAATGATGATACCATGCCAATTTTCAACATTTTCAGAATTCATTTTGTAGTGATTTTCAATTTCACAGTCATTTAGCTCTCTAAACAATTAGGTAAATGACCGAAAAACAATAAATGATGTCGGAACATGTTGGAAATTGATGACGTCGCTTTGAATGCTGCATACTAAACACAAAAGAAGCCCGGAGTTCAAATAAGTTATTAAAAATAAAAAAAGAGGTGCAATGCTGGTTAATTTGCTTCAAGCCTTTCGGAATAGTGTAGACTGCACTACACATAGCTCAGTGCAATCTATGCTATTCCGAAAGGCTTGAAGCTAATCAACGTGCAGGTGAGCATTGCGCCTCTTCGTCATTGTCTCTGCACTCACGGCTTATAAACCGCTCATACTGCCTCTCTCTTGGCGAGGTGGGACTAAAAATCAGCTTACTAAGAAACTCTAGTACCGGTTCATGCCATGAATCGGTACTAAAGGTCTTCGTGGGCGCCCCAGCCTGACCACAGCCGCACTGGACTCATTACTACCGGTTCGTGGCATGAACCAGTACTAAAGGATGCCCACGAACCGGTACTAATGATGCCCGCCCGCCTAGCCGTTGGAACCGGCACTAATCGTCACATTAGTGCCGGCTCAAATTCAAACCGGCACTAATGTGCTTCACATTTGACCCTTTTTCTACTAGTGCTTTAGGGTTCCCCCCCAAACCCTAGGCACATGGGGCCTAGGGTGGGATGGTGCCCAGCCCACCAGGGGCTGGTTCCCTTCCACCTATAGCCCATAAGGCCCTCCGGGGCAGGTGGACCCCCGGAACCCCTCCGATGGTCCCGGTACAATACCGGCATACCCCCGAATATTTCCAGTGACCGTATGATGACTTCCCATATATAAATCTTCACCTCCGGACTATTCCCGAACTCCTCGTGACGTCCGGGATCTCATCCGGGACTCCGAACAACATTAGGTAATCACATACAAATCTTCCTAATAACCCTAGCGTCATCGAACCTTAAGTGTGTAGACCCTACGGGTTCGGGAACCATGCAGACATGACCGAGACAACTCTCCGGCCAATAACCAACAGCGGGATCTGGATACCCATGTTGGCTCCCACATGTTCCACGATGATCTCATCGGATGAACCACGATGTCGAGGATTCAAGCAATCCCGTGTACAATTCCCTTTGTCAATCGGTACGTTACTTGCTCGAGATTCGATCGCCGGTATCCCAATACCTCATTCAATCTCGTTACCGGCAAGTCACTTTACTCGTTCCGCAACACATCATCCCGTGACCAACCCTTAGTCACATTGAGCTCATTACGATGATGTCTTACCGAGTGGGCCCAGAGATACCTCTCCGTCATACGGAGTGACAAATCCCAGTCTTGATTCGTGCCAACCCAACAGACACTTTCGGAGATACCCGTAGTGCACCTTTATAGCCACCCAGTTACGTTGTGACGTTTGGCACACCCAAAGTATTCCTACAGTATCCGGGAGTTGCACAATCTCATGGTCTAAGGAAAAGATACTTGACATTAGAAAAGCTTTAGCAGACGAACTACACGATCTTGCGCTATGCTTAGGATTGGGTCTTGTCCATCACATCATTCTCCTAATGATGTGATCCCGTTATCAATGACATCCAATGTCCATGGTCAGGAAACTGTAACCATCTATTGATCAACGAGCTAGTCAACTAGAGGCTCACTAGGGACATGTTGTGGTCTATGTATTCACACATGTATTATGATTTCCGGATAACACAATTATAGCATGAACAATAGACAATTATTATGAACAAGGAAATATAATAATAACCATTTTATTATTGCCTCTAGGGCATATTTCCAACAGTCTCCCACTTGCACTAGAGTCAATAATCTAGTTATATTGTGATGAATTGAACACCCATAGAGTTCTGGTGTTGATCATGTTTTGCTCGAGGAAGAGGTTTAGTCAACGGATCTGCGACATTCAGGTCCGTATGCACTTTACAAATATCTATGTCTCCATTTTGTACATTTTCCCGAATGGAGTTGAAGTGACGCTTAACATGCCTGGTCTTCCTGTGAAACCCGGGCTCCTTGGCAAGGGAAATAGCTCCAGTGTTGTCACAGAAGAGAGTCATCGGGCCCGACGCATTGGGAATAACTCCTAGGTCGGTAATGAACTCCTTCATCCAGATTTCTTCTTGTGCTGCCTCTGAGGCTGCCATGTACTCCGCTTCACATGTAGATCCCGCCACGACGCTTTGCTTGCAACTTCACCAGCTGACTGCCCCACCATTCAAAATATACACGTATCCGGTTTGTGACTTGGAGTCATCCAGATCTGTGCCGAAGCTAACATCGACGTAACCCTTTACGACGAGCTCTTCGTCACCTCCATAAACGAGAAACATATCCTTAGTCCTTTTCAGGTACTTCAGGATATTCTTGACCGATGTCCAGTGTTCCATGCCGGGATTACTTTGGTACCTTCCTACCAAAGTTACGGAAAGGTTTACATCAGGTCTGGTACACAGCATGGCATACATAATAGACCCAATGGCCGAGGCATAGGGGACGACACTCATCTTTTCTCTATCTTTTGCCGTGGTCGGGCATTGAGTCGTGCTCAATCTCATACCTTGCAATACAGGCAAGAACCCCTTCTTGGACTGATCCATATTGAACTTCTTCAATATCTTGTCAAGGTACATACTTTGTGAAAGACCAATGAGGCGTCTTGATCTATCTCTATAGATCTTGATGCCTAATATATAAGCGGCTTCTCCAAGATCCTTCATTGAAAAACACTTGTTCAAGTAGGCCTTTATGCTTTCCAAGAATTCTATATCATTTCCCATCAATAGTATGTCATCCACATATAATATGAGAAATGCTACAGAGCTCCCACTCACTTTCTTGTAAACACAGGCTTCTCCATAAGTCTGTGTAAACCCAAACGCTTTGATCATCTCATCAAATCGAATGTTCCAACTCCGAGATGCTTGCACCAACCCATAGATTGAGCGTTGGAGCTTGCACACCTTGTCAGCATTCTTAGGATCGACAAAACCTTTTGGCTGCATCATATACAATTCTTCCTTAAGGAAACCATTAAGGAATGCCGTTTTGACGTCCATTTGCCATATCTCATAATGATAGAATGCGGCAATTGCTAACATGATTCAGACGGACTTCAGCTTCGCTACGGGTGAGAAAGTCTCATTGTAGTCAACCCCTTGAACTTGTCGATAACCCTTAGCGACAAGCCGAGCCTTATAGATGGTCACATTACCATCCACGTCTGTCTTCTTCTTAAAGATCCATTTATTTTCTATGTCTCGCCGATCATCGGGCAAGTTAGTCAAAGTCCATACTTAGTTTTCATACATGGATCCTATCTCGGATTTCATGGCTTCCAGCCATTTGTCGGAATCTGGGCCCACCATTGCTTCTTCATAGTTCGAAGGTTCACCATTGTCTAACAACATGATTTCCAGGACAGGGTTGTTGTACCACTCTGGTGTGGAACGTGTCCGTGTGGACCTACGAAGTTCAGTAGCAACTTGATCTGAAGTTTCATGATCATCATCATTAACTTCCTCTCTAGTCGGTGCAGGCACCTCAGAAACATTTTCTTGAGCTGCGCCACTCTCCGGTTCAAGAGGCAATACTTCATCAAGTTCTACTTTCCTCCCACTTACTTCTTTCGAGAGAAACTCTTTCTCTAGAAAGGATCCATTCTTGGCAACAAAGATCTTGCCTTCGGATCTGAGGTAGAAGGTATACCCAATAGTTTCCTTAGGGTATCCTATGAAGACGCATTTTTCCGATTTGGGTTCGAGCTTTTCAGGTTGAAGTTTCTTGACATAAGCATCGCATCCCCAAACTTTCAGAAACGACAGCTTAGGTTTCTTACCAAACCACAATTCATACAGTGTCGTCTCAACGGATTTCGACGGAGCCCTATTTAAAGTGAATGCGGCAGTCTCTATAGCATAACTCCAAAATGACAGCGGTAGATCGGTAAGAGACATCATAGATTGTACCATATCCAATAGAGTGTGATTACGACGTTCGGACACACCATTACGCTGAGGTATTCCAGGTGTTGGGGAACGTAGTAATTTCAAAAAAATTCCTACGCACATGCAAGATCATGGTGATGCATAGCAACGAGAGGGGAGAATGTGATCTACGTACCCTTGTAGACCGACAGTGGAAGCGTTAGCACAACGCGGTTGATGTAGTCGTACGTCTTCATGGCCCGACCGATCAAGCACCGAAACTACGGCACCTCCGAGTTCTAGCACATGTTCAGCTCGATGACAATCCTGGACTCCGATCCAGCAAAGTGTCGGGGAAGAGTTCCATCAACATGACGGCGTGGTGACGATCTTGATGTACTACCGTGGCAGGGCTTCCCCTAAGCACCGCTACAATATTATCAAGGACTATGGTGGAAGGGGGCACCGCACACGGCTAAGAATATGATCACGTGGATCAACTTGTGTGTCTAGGGGTGCCCCCTGCCCCCGTATATAAAGGATCAAGGGGGGTGCGGCCGGCCAGGAGGAGGGCGCGCCAGGAGGAGTCCTACTCCCACCGGGAGTAGGATTCCCCCCCTTTCCTAGTTGGAATAGGATTCGGGAGGGGGAAAGAGGAGAGAGAGAAGGAAGGGGGGCGCCGCCCCCCTCTCCTTGTCCTATTCGGACTAGGGGGAGGGGCGCGTGGCCCAGCCCTGGCCACCTCTCCTCTCTTCCACTAAAGCCCACTAAGGCCCATATACCTCCCGGGGGGTTCCGGTAACCTCCCGGTACTCCGGTAAAATCCCGATTTCACCCGGAACACTTCCGATATCCAAATATAGGCTTCCAATATATCAATCTTTATGTCTCGACCATTTCGAGACTCCTCGTCATGTCCGTGATCACATTCGGGACTCCGAACAAACTTCGGTACATCAAAATGCATAAACTCATAATATAACTGTCATCGAAACCTTAAGCGTGCGGACCCTACGGGTTCGAGAACAATGTAGACATGACCGAGACACGTCTCCGGTCAATAACCAATAGCGAAACCTGGATGCTCATATTGGCTCCTACATATTCTACGAAGATCTTTTATCGGTCAGACCGCATAACAACATACGTTGTTCCCTTTGTCATCGTATGTTACTTGCCCGAGATTCAATCGTCAGTATCTCAATACCTAGTTCAATCTCGTTACCGGCAAGTCTCTTTACTCATTCCGTAATACATCATCTCACAACTAACTCATTAGTTGCAATGCTTGCAAGGCTTATGTGATGTGCATTATCAAGAGGGCCCAGAGATACCTCTCCGACAATCGGAGTGACAAATCCTAATCTCGAAATACGCCAACCCAACATGTACCTTTGGAGACACCTGTAGAGCACCTTTATAATCACCCAGTTACGTTGTGATGTTTGGTAGCACACAAAGTGTTCCTCCGGCAAACGGGAGTTGCATAATCTCATAGTCATAGGAACATGTATAAGTCATGAAGAAAGCAATAGCAACATACTAAACGATCGGGTGCTAAGCTAATGGAATGGGTCATGTCAGTCAGATCATTCACCTAATGATGTGATCCCGTTAATCAAATAACAACTCTTTGTCCATGGTTAGGAAACATAACCATCTTTGATTAACGAGCTAGTCAAGTAGAGGCATACTAGTGACACTCTGTTTGTCTATGTATTCACACATGTATTATGTTTCTGGTTAATACAATTCTAGCATGAATAATAAACATTTATCATGATATAAGGAAATAAATAATAACTTTATTATTGCCTCTAGGGCATATTTCCTTTAGTCTCCCACTTGCACTAGAGTCAATAATCTAGTTCACATTGCCATGTGATTCAACACTAAGAGTTCACATCACCATGTGATTAACACCCATAGTTCACATCGTCATGTGACCTATACCCAAAGGGTTTACTATAGTCAGTAATCTAGTTCACATCATTTATGTGATTAACACCCAAAGAGTACTAAGGTGTGATCATGTTTTGCTTGTGAGATAATTTTAGTCAACGGGTCTGTCACATACAGATCCGTAAGTATTTTGCGAATTCTATGTCTACAATGCTCTGCATGGAGCTACTCTAGCTAATTGCTCCCACTTTCAATATGTATCTAGATCGAGACTTAGAGTCATCCAGATCTGTGTCAAAACTTGCATCGACGTAACTTTTTACGACGAACCTTTTGTCACCTCCATAATCGAGAAATATTTCCTTATTCCACTAAGGATAATTTTAACCAATGTCCAGTGATCTACTCTTAGATCACTATTGTACTCCCTTGCTTAACACAGTGTAGGGTATACAATAGATCTGGTACACATCATGGCATACTTTATAGAACCTATGGCTGAGGCATAGGGAATGACTTTCGTTCTCTTTCTATCTTCTGCCGTGGTCGGGCTTTGAGTCTTACTCAATTTCATACCTTGTAACACAGCCAAGAACTCTTTCTTTGACTGTTCCATTTTTGAACTACTTCAAAATATTGTCAAGGTATGTACTCATTGAAAAAACTTATCAAGCGCTTGATCTATCTCTATAGATTTTGATGCTTAATATGTAAGCAGCTTCACCGAGGTCTTTCTTTGAAAAACTTCTTTAAAAACACTCCTTTATGCTTTGCAGAATAATTCTACATTATTTCCGATCAACAATATGCCATTCACATATACTTATCAGAAATGTTGTAGTGCTCCCACTCACTTTCTTGTAAATACAGGCTTCACCGCAAGTCTGTATAAAACTATATGCTTTGATCATACTATCAAAGCGTTTATTCCAACTCCGAGAGGCTTGCACCAGTCCATAAATGGATCGCTGGAGCTTGCACACTTTGTTAGCTCCTTTTGGATCGACAAAACCTTCCGTCTGCATCATATACAACTCTTCTTCCAGAAATCCATTCAGGAATGCAGTTTTGACATCCATTTGCTGGATTTAATAAAATGCGGCAATTGCTAACATGATTCGGACAGACTTAAGCATAGATACGAGTGAGAAACTCTCATCATAGTCAACACCTTGAACTTGTCGAAAACCTTTTTGCGACAATTCTAGCTTTGTAGATAGTAACACTACTATCAGCGTCCGTCTTCCTCTTAAAGATCCATTTAATCTCAATGGTTTGCCGATCATTGGGCAAGTCAATCAAAGTCCATACGTTGTTCTCATACATGGATCTCATCTCAGATTTCATGGCCTCAAGCCATTTCATGGAATCTAGGCTCATCATCGCTTCCTCATAGTTCGCAAGTTCGTCATGGTCTAGTAACATGACTTCCAGAACAGGATTACCATACCACTTTGGTGCGGATCTCACTCTGATTTACCTACGAGATTCGGTATTAACTTGATCTAAAGTTACATGATCATCATCATTAGTCTTCCTCACTAATTGGTGTAGTAGTCACAGGAACAGATTTCTTGTGATGAACTACTTTTCAATAAGGGAGAAGGTACAATTACCTTATCAAGTTCTACTTTCCTCCCACTCACTTCTTTCAAGAGAAACTCCTTCTCTAGAAAGGATCCATTCTTAGCAATGAATGTCTTGCCTTCGGATCTGTGATAGAAGGTGTACCCAATAGTCTCCTTTGGGTATCCTATGAAGACATATTTCTCCGATTTGGGTTTGAGCTTATCAGGATGAAACTTTTCCATATAAGCATCACAATCCCAAACTTTAAGAAACGACAACTTTGGTTTCTTGCCAAACCACAGTTCAGATTGTGTCGTCTCAACGGACTTAGATGGTGCCCTTTTAAACGTGAATGTAGCTGTCTTTAATGCATAACCCCAAAACGATAGTGGTAGATCGGTAAGAGACATCATAGATCGCACCATATCAAATAAAGTACGGTTATGATGTTCGGACACACCATTATGCTGTGGTGTTCCAGGTGGCGTGAGTAGTGAAACTATTTCACATTGTTTTAACTGAAGGCCAGACTCGTAACTCAAATATTTTACCTCTGCGACCATATCGTAGAAACTTTTATTTTCTTGTTACGATGATTCTCCACTTCACTCTGAAATTCTTTGAACTTTTCAAATATTTCAGACTTGTGTTTCATTAAGTAGATATACCCATATCTTCTCAAATCATCTGTGAAGGTCAGAAAATAATGATACCCGCCACGAGCCTTAACACTCATCGGATCTCATACATCAGTATGTATTATTTCCAATAAGTCAGTTGCTCGCTCCATAGTTCCGGAGAACGGCGTTTTAGTCATCTTGCCCATGAGGCATGGTTCGCAAGCATCAACTGATTCATAATCAAGTGATTCCAAAAACCCATTAGCATGGAGTTTCTTCATGCGCTTTACACCAATATGACCTAAACGGCAGTGCCACAAATAAGTTGCACTATCATTATTAACTTTGCATCTTTTGGTTTCAATATTATGATTATGTGTATCACTACGATCGAGATCCAACGAACTATTTTCATTGGGTGTGTAACCATATAAGGTTTTATTCATGTAAACAAAACAACAATTTATTCTCTTACTTAAATGAATAACCGTATTACAATAAACATGATCAAATCATATTCATGCTCAACGCAAACACCAAATAACACTTATTCAGGTTCAACACTAATCCCGAAAGTATAGGGAGTGTGCGATGATGATCATATCAATCTTGGAACCACTTCCAACACACATCGTCACTTCACCCTTAACTAGTCTCTGTTTATTCTGCAACTCCCATTTCGAGTTACTAATCTTAGCAACTGAAGTAGTATCAAATACTGAGGGGTTGCTATAAACACTAGTAAAGTACACATCAATAACATGTATATCAAATATACTTATGTTCACTTTGCCATCCTTCTTATCTGCCAATCACTTGGGGTAGTTCCGCTTCCAGTGACCAGTCCCTTTGCAGTAGAAACACTTAGTCTCAGGCTTAGGACCAGACTTGGGCTTCTTCACTTGAGCAGCAACTTGCTTGCTGTTCTTCTTGAAGTTCCCCTTCTTCCCTCTGCCCTTTTCTTGAAACTAGTGGTCTTGTCTACCATCAACACTTGATGTTTTTCTCGATTTCTACCTTCGTCAATTTCCGCATTACGAAGAGCTTGGGAATCGTTTCCGTTATCCCTTGCATATCATAGTTCATCACGAAGTTCTACTAACTTGGTGATAGTGACTAGAGAATTCTGTCAATCACTATCTTATCTGGAAGATTAACTCCCACTTGATTCAAGCGATTGTAGTACTCAGACAATCTGAGCACATGCTCACTAGTTGAGCGGTTCTCCTCCTGCTTTTAGCTATAGAACTTGTTGGAGACTTCATATCTCTCAACTCGGGTATTTGCTTGAAATATTAACTTCAACTCCTGGAACATCTCATATGCTCCATGACGTTCAAAACGTCTTTGAAGTCCCGATTCTAAGCCATTAAGCATGGTGCATTAAACTATCAAGTAGTCATCATATTGAGCTAGCCAAATGTTCATAACGTCTGCATCTGCTCCTGCAATAGGTCCGTCACCTAGCGGTGCATCAAGGACATAATTCTTCTGTGCAGCAATGAGGATAAACCTCAGATCATGGATCCAATCCGCATCATTGCTACTAACATCTTTCAACACAATTTTCTCTAGGAACATATCAAAATATAAACACAGGGAAGCAACAACACGAGCTATTGATCTACAACATAATTTGCAAAATACTACCAGGACTAAGTTCATGATAAATTTAAGTTCAATTAATCATATTACTTAAAGAATTCCCACTTAGATAGACATCCCTCTAATTCTCTAAGTGATTACGTGATCCAAATCAACTAAACCATGTCCGATCATCACGTGAGATGGAGTAGTTTCATTGGTGAACATCACTATGTTGATCATATCTACTATATGATTCACGCTCGACCTTTCGGTCTCCGTGTTCCGAGGCCATATCTGTATATGCTTGGCTCGTCAAGTATAACCTGAGTATTCCACGTGTGCAACTGTTTTGCACCCGTTGTATTTGAACATAGAGCCTATCACACCCGATCATCACGTGGTGTCTCAGCACGAAGAACTTTCACAACGCTGCATACTCAGGGAGAACACTTCTTGATAATTAGTGAGAGATCATCTTATAATGCTACCGTCAATCAAAGCAAGATAAGATGCATAAAAGATAAACATCACATGCAATCAATATAAGTGATATGATATGACCATCGTCATCTTGTGCTTGTGATCTCCATCTTCGAAGCACCATCGTGATCACCATCGTCACTGGCGCGACACCTTGATCTCCATCGTAGCATCGTTGTCGTCTCGCCAATCTTATGCTTCCACGACTATCGCTACCGCTTAGTGATAAAGTAAAGCATTACAGCGCGATTGCATTGCATACAATAAAGCGACAACCATATGGCTCCTGCTAGTTGCCGATAACTCAGTTACAAAACATGATCATCTCATACAATAAAATTTAGCATCATGTCTTGACCATATCACATCACAACATGCCCTGCAAAAACAAGTTGGACGTCCTCTACTTTGTTGTTGCAAGTTTTACGTGGCTGCTACGCGCTTAAGCAAGAACCAATCTTACCTATGCATCAAAACCACAACAATAGTTTGTCAAGTTGGTGTTGTTTTAACCTTCGCAAGGACCGGGCGTAGCCACACTCGGTTCAAATAAAGTTGGAGAAACTGTCACCCGCTAGCCACCTTTGTGCAAAGCACGTCGGGAGAACCGGTCTCGCGTAAGCGTACGCGTAATGTCGGTCTGGGCCGCTTCGTCCAACAATACCGCCGAACCAAAGTATGACATGCTGGTAAGCAGTATGACTTATATCGCCCACAACTCACTTGTGTTCTACTCGTGCATATAACATCAACACATAAAACCTAGGCTCTACTGTTGGGGAACGTAGTAATTTCAAAAAAAAATCCTACGCACATGCAAGATCATGGTGATGCATAGCAACGAGAGGGGAGAGTGTGATCTACGTACCCTTGTAGACCGACAGCGGAAGAGTTAGAACAATGCGGTTTATGTAGTCGTACGTCTTCACGGCCCGACCGATCAAGCACCGAAACTATGGCACCTCCGAGTTCTAGCACACGTTCAGCTCGATGACGATCCCCGGACTCCGATCCAGCAAAGTGTCGGGGAAGAGTTCCGTCAGCACGACGGCGTGGTGACGATCTTGATGTACTACCGTCGCAGGGCTTCGCCTAAGCACCGCTACAATATTATCGAGAACTATGGTGGAAGGGGGCACCGCACACGGTTAAGAATATGATCACGTGGATCAACTTGTGTGTCTAGGGGTGCCCCCTGCCCCCGTATATAAAGGATCAAGGGGGGGTGCGGCCGGCCAGGAGGAGGGCGCGCCAGGAGGAGTCCTACTCCCACCGGGAGTAGGATTCCCCCCCTTTCCTAGTTGGAATAGGATTCGGGAGGGGGAAAGAGGAGAGAGAGAAGGAAGGGGGGGCGCCGCCCCCCTCTCCTTGTCCTATTCGGACTAGGGGGGAGGGGCGCGCGGCCCAGCCCTGTCCACCTCTCCTCTCTTCCACTAAAGCCCACTAAGGCCCATATACCTCCCGGGGGGTTCCGGTAACCTCCCGGTACTCCGGTAAAATCCTGATTTCACCCGGAACACTTCCGATATCCAAATATAGGCTTCCAATATATCAATCTTTATGTCTCGACCATTTAGAGACTCCTCGTCATGTCCGTGATCACATCCGGGACTCCGAACAAACTTCGGTACATCAAAATGCATAAACTCATAATATAACTGTCATCGAAACCTTAAGCGTGCGGACCCTACGGGTTCGAGAACAATGTAGACATGACCGAGACACGTCTCCAGTAAATAACCAATAGCGGAACCTGGATGCTCATATTGGCTCCTACATATTCTATGAAGATCTTTTATCGGTCAGACCGCATAACAACATACGTTGTTCCCTTTGTCATCGGTATGTTACTTGCCCGAGATTCGATCATCGGTATCTCAATACCTAGTTCAATCTCGTTACCGGCAAGTCTCTTTACTCGTTCCGTAATACATCATCTCACAACTAACTCATTAGTTGCAATGCTTGCAACGCTTATGTGATGTGCATTACCGAGAGGGCCCAGAGATACCTCTCCGACAATCGGAGTGACAAATCCTAATCTCGAAATACACCAACCCAACATGTACCTTTGGAGACACCTGTAGAGCACCTTTATAATCACCCAGTTACGTTGTGACGTTTGGTAGCACACAAAGTGTTCCTCCAGCAAACGGGAGTTGCATAATCTCATAGTCATAGGAACATGTATAAGTCATGAAGAAAGCAATAGAAACATACTAAACGATCGGGTGCTAAGCTAATGGAATGGGTCATGTCAGTCAGATCATTCACCTAATGATGTGATCCCGTTAATCAAATAACAACTCTTTGTCCATGGTTAGGAAACATAACCATCTTTGATTAACGAGCTAGTCAAGTAGAGGCATACTAGTGACACTCTGTTTGTCTATGTATTCACACATGTATTATGTTTCCGGTTAATACAATTCTAGCATGAATAATAAACATTTATCATGATATAAGGAAATAAATAATAACTTTATTATTTCCTCTAGGGCATATTTCCTTCACCAGGCAGCGTGAGTTGTGAAACAATTCCGCATTTCCTTAAGTGTGTGCCAAATTCGTGACTCAAATCTTCTCGCCCACGATCTGATCGTAAGAACTTGATTTTCCTGTCACGTTGATTCTCAACCTCACTCTGAAATTCCTTGAACTTTTCAAAGGTCTCAGACTTGTGTTTCATTAAGTAGACATACCCATATCTACTCAAGTCATCAGTGAGGGTGAGAACATAACGATAGCCTCCGCGAGCCTCAACACTCATTCAACCGCACACATCAGTATGTATGATTTCCAATAAGTTGGTTGCTCGCTCCATTGTTCCGGAGAACAGAGTCTTGGTCATTTTGCCCATGAGGCATGGTCCGCACGTGTCAAATGATTCATAATCAAGAGACTCCAAAAGTCCATCTGCATGGAGTTTCTTCATGCGTTTGACACCAATGTGACCAAGGCGGCAGTGCCACAAGTATGTGGGACTATCATTATCAACCTTACATATTTTGGCATTCACACTATGAATATGTGTAACATCACGTTCGAGATTAAATAAGAATAAACCATTGACCAGCGGGGCATGACCATAAAACATGTCTCTCATATAAATAGAACAACCATTGTTCTCAGATTTAAATGAGTAGCCATCTCGCATTAAACGAGATCCAGATACAATGTTCATGCTCAAAGCTAGTACTAAATAAAAATTATTGAGGTTTAAAACTAATCCCGTAGGTAAATGTAGAGGTAGCGTGCCGACGGCGATCACATCGACCTTGGAACCATTCCCGACGTGCATCGTCACCTCGTCCTTCGCCAGTCTCCGTTTATTCCGCAGCTCCTGTTTTGAGTTACAAATATGAGCAACCGCACCGGCATCAAATACCCAGGAGGTACTACAAGCATTGGTTAGGTATACATCAATAACATGTATATCACATATACCTTTGACATTGCCGGCCTTCTTATCCGCTAAGTACTTGGGGCAGTTCCGCTTCCAGTGACCGTTTCCCTTGCAATAAAAGCACTCAGTCTCAGGCTTGGGTCCATTCTTTGGCTTCTTCCCAGCAGCTTGCTTACCGGGCACGGCAACTCCCTTCCCGTCCTTCTTGAAGTTCTTTTTACCCTTGCCTTTCTTGAACTTAGTGGTTTTATTCACCATCAACACTTGATGTTCCTTTTTGATTTCCACCTCCGCTGATTTCAGCATTGAATATACCTCAGGAATGGTCTTTTCCATCCCCTGCATATTGAAGTTCATCACAAAGCTCTTGTAGCTGGGTGGGAGCGACTAAAGGATTCTATCAACGACCGCATCATCCGGGAGATTAACTCCTAGTTGAGACAAGCGGTTGTGCAACCCAGGTATTTTGAGTATGTGCTCGCTGACGGAACTATTCTCCTCCATCTTACAACTGTAGAACTTGTCAGAGACTTCATATCTCTCGACCCGGGCATGAGCTTGGAAAACCATTTTCAGCTCTTGGAACATCTCATATGCTCTGTGTTGCTCAAAACGCTTTTGGAGCCCCGGTTCTAAGCTATAAAGCATGTCGCATTGAACCAGGGAGTAATCATCACTGCGCGTCTGCCAGGCGTTCATAACGTCTTGATCTGCTGGGAAAACAAGTGCTTCACCTAGCGGTGCATCAAGGACATATGCTTTCTTGGCAGCTATGAGGATAATCCTCAGGTTACGGACCCAGTCCATGTAGTTGCTGTCATCGTCTTTCAGCTTTGTTTTCTCTAGGAACGCATTGAAGTTGAGGGCAACATTAGCATGGGCCATTTGATCTACAAGACATATTGCAAAGTTTTTTAGACTATGTTCATGAAAATTAAGTTCATCTAATCAAATTATTTAATGAACTCCCACTCAGATAGACATCCCTCTAGTCATCTAAGTGATACATGATCCGAGTCAACTAGGCCGTGTCCGATCATCACGTGAGATGGACTGGTCATCATCGGTGAACATCTTCATGTTGATTGTATCTTCTATACGAATCATGTTTGACCTTTCGGTCTTCCGTGTTCCGAGGCCATGTCTGTACATGCTAGGCTCGTCAAGTCAACTTAAGTGTATTGCGTGTGTAAATCTGGCTTACACCCGTTGTATGCGAACGTTAGAACCTATCACACCCGATCATCATGTGGTGCTTCGGAACAACGGACCTTAGCAACGGTGCACAGTTAGGGGGAACACCATTCTTGATATTTTAATGAGGGATCATCTTATTTATGCTACCGTCGTTCTAAGCAAATAAGATGTAAAAACATGATAAACATCACATGCAATCAAATAGTGACATGATATGGCCAATATCATTTTTCTCCTTTTGATCTTCATCTTCGGGGTGCCATGATCATCATCGTCACCGGCATGACACCATGACCTCCATCATCATGATCTGCATCATCGTGTCTTCATGAAATTGTCTCGCCAACTATTACTTCTACTACTATGGCTAACGGTTAGCGATAAAGTAAAGTAATTACATGACGTTTATGTTGACACGCAGGTCATAAATAAATTAAGACAACTCCTATGGCTCATGCCGGTTGTCATACTCATCGACATGCAAGTCGTGATTCCTATTACAAGAACATGATCAATCTCATACATCACATATATCATTCATCACATCCTTTTGGCCATATCACATCACACGGCATATGCTGCAAAAAGAAGTTAGACGTCCTCTAATTGTTGTTGCAAGGTTTTTTACGTGGCTGCTATAGGTTTCTAGCAAGAATGTTTCTTACCTACGCCAAAACCACAACGTGATATGCCAATTTCTATTTACCCTTCATAAGGACCCTTTTCATCGAATCCGATCCGACTAAAGTGGGAGAGACAGACACCCGCTAGCCACCTTATGCAACTAGTGCATGTCAGTCGGTGGAACCAGTCTCACGTAAGCGTACGTGTAAGGTCAGTCCGGGCCGCTTCATCCCACGATGTCGCCGAATCAAGATAAGACTAGTAACGGCAAGTAAATTGACAAAATCGATGCCCACAACAACTTGTGTTCTACTCGTGCATAGAAACTACGCATAGAACTAGCTCATGATGCCACTGTTGGGGATCATTGCAGAAATTAAAAAATTTCTACGCATCACAAAGATCAATCTATGGAGTAACTAGCAACGAGAGAGAGGGGAGTGCATCTTCATACCCTTGAAGATCGCAAGTCGGAAGCGTTGCAAGAACGCGGTTGGAGGAGTCGTACACGTAGCGATTCAGATCGCGGCCGAATTCGATCTAAGCACCGAACAACGGTGCCTCCGCGTTCAACACACGTGCAGCCCAGTGACGTCTCCCGCGCCTTGATCCAGCAAGGAGGAGGGAGAGGTTGAGGAAGAAGGCTCCAGAAGCAGCACGACGACATGGTGGTGATGGAGTGGCAGTTCTCCGGCAGGGCTTCGCCAAGCTCACGCGGAGGAGGAGAGGTGTTGGGGCGGGGAGGGGCTGCGCCTTGGATGTGGTGCTGCAGCCCTCCCCTCGCCCCTCTATTTATAGGGAGAAGGGGGAAGGGGGGCCGGCCCCTCTAGATGAGATCTAGAGGGGGGGCGGCAGCCAAGGGGGAGGGGGCTTGCCCCCCAAGCAAGGGTGGCGCCCCCCTTTAGGGTTCCCCCCAAACCCTAGGCGCATGGGCCCTAGGGTGGGATGGCGCCCAGCCCACTAGGGGCTGGTTCCCTTCCACCTACAGCCCATAAGGCCCTCCGGGGCAGGCGGACCCTCCCGGTGGACCCCCGGAACCCCATCGGTGGTCCCGATACAATATTGGCATACCCCAGAATATTTACGGTGACCGTATGATGACTTCCCATATATAAATCTTCACCTCCGGACTATTCCGGAACTCCCCATGACGTCCGGGATCTCATCCGGGACTCCGAACAACATTCGGTAATCACATACAAATCTTCCTAATGACCCTAGCGTCATCGAATCTTAAGTGTGTAGACCCTACGGGTTCGGGAACCATGCGGACATGACCGAGACAACTCTCTGGCCAATAACCAACAGCGGGATCTGGATACCCATGTTGGCTCCCACATGTTCCACGATGATCTTATCGGATGAACCACGATGTCGAGGATTCAAGCAATCCCGTATACAATTCCCTTTGTCAATCGGTACGTTACTTGCCCGAGATTCGATCGTCGGTATCCCAATACCTCGTTCAATCTCGTTACCGGCAAGTCACTTTACTCGTTTCGCAACACATCACCCCGTGACCAACCCTTAGTCACATTGAGCTCATTACGATGATGTCTTACCGAGTGGGCCCAGAGATACCTCTCCGTCATACCGAGTGACAAATCCCAGTCTCGATTCGTGCCAACCCAACAGACACTTTCGGAGATACCCGTAGTGCACCTTTATAGCCACCCAGTTACGTTGTGACGTTTGGCACACCCAAAGTATTCCTATAGTATCCGGAAGTTGCACAATCTCATGGTCTAAGGAAAAGATACTTGGCATTAGAAAAGCTTTAGCAGACAAACTACACGATCTTGCGCTATGCTTAGGATTGGGTCTTGTCCATCACATCATTCTCCTAATGACGTGATCCCATTATCAATGACATCCAATGTCCATGGTCAGGAAACTGTAACCATCTATTGATCAACGAGCTAGTCAACTAGAGGCTCACTAGGGACATGTTGTGGTCTATGTATTCACACATGTATTACGATTTTCGGATAACACAATTATAGCATGAACAATAGACAATTATTATGAACAAGGAAATATAATAATAACCATTTTATTATTACCTCTAGGGCATATTTCCAACAGTGAGGTCAATGTCGTGGAACCAGCTGCAGACTCCCAAAAGCCACTCAAATGGTCTCGCACGCCTATCATCTTTGACGAGGAGGATCACCCTGACCGTACCGCTGCGGTCAGGTGTTTGTCGTTGTTGGTTTCCCCAACAATCCGCAACCTCAAAGTAACAAAGATGCTAGTTGATGGTGGGGGCGGGTTTGATCTCCCCTAAGGTGGTTAGCAAATTGCAGATCCCTGACGAGGGGCTCAAGGCTACGGGCACTTTTCAAGGAATCAACCCCGGCAGGAGCCGGCCCAAGGGGAAGATTACATTGCCTGATGTCCTTTCTTTAGATATTAGAATCATTGACCGGATCGTAAATTTGTGAATGACACCTTCATTTAATTTCTCCTAAAAACATGATGAACTTAGCATGTTCAAATTAAATCACCCATCAAAACTTAATATTGTAGAACGTTGACCCACTACAAGGAAAATCAATCAATGTATAAAAACCAATCATTAGGGTAATTGGAAAATTGTGGGAAGCATATCAAGCTTCTTTGGATATAACCTACAAGTCAAGAGATGTGAGTAAAAAAGGAGAACAGAGGTATAGGAGATTCTTATGAAATAAACCATGATTTATATGCAGAACAATGCAATGTAGAAATAATGAAATAAAACTGAATCAAGATTACATACGGATAAGTGGATATTAACTTGAGGGTTCCAAAGGAATGACTAACTGAACCCAAAAAGCCTAGTGTAAAGAAATCATTCGGGGAAAAATCCTCAAATAATTTTGACATGTAAATTGAAACCAACAAATAGAAAAACCATATTGATTCCAATACATCTTACAAGATGTAAAAACTTCAGTACCGATGAGCGTTTGAAAACCTAGGAAAAACAGAACTGTAACTGTGGATGAACGTTTTCCTCCAAATAGAGTGCAAATAAATCCTCATTGAAATTTTCTATGAATTAAAATCACGCGATGGAAATCAAACAAACTACACTTTTTTCATAAGGACTCAAATCCTCCCAAAAAGATCTTGTGAAATTGGATTAAACCAAAGAAGCCTGGTGAACAGACTGTATGTACCGCCAGAAATTGGATTATATCCCCTCTCACCCAACTTTATGTACCGTCCGACCCATTTTCTTTTAATGATTGGGTGTTGCTATTTGGTTTGGTAACATGATCATTGTTTCTCCCGGTGCGTGGACACATTTACTAAAGTTCAAATAAATGGTTATGGAAATTCTCTATGAATCCAAATCACACGATGAAAATCAAACAAACTACGCTTTTTTTCCAAGGACTCAAATCCTCCAAAAAAAACTTGTGTTGGATTGAATCAAAGAAGCCTGGCAATTGGTGCTCCTTTGTTCGAAGAACAAAAACCCTAGACTAGATAGAAGTATAGAACTGACACACGTACGGAATTACTCCCTCCGTTCCTAAATACTTGTCTTTCTAGGCATTTCAACAAGTGACTACATACGGAGCAAAATGAGTGAATCTACACTCTAAAATATGTCTACATACATCCATATGTAGTAGTCATTTGAAATGTCTAGAAAGACAAATATTTAGGAACGGAGGGAGTATATAGTCATAATGCATCACAGAGGAAGATAATATGTACAAGTCTGGAAACCGATTAACGAATGGGTTTAATCATTGCCACAGAGCACTGGAAACATGTCCGAGCATCAGCAGCTCTCCCATATATCTCCTGGGGATTTCTCCCTAGGAAACTTTATTGCTTATACTTCACCAGTCTTATTATTACTACTAAAATAAAAGCAGTTCTTGAGTTGCTCCTCTTCTGGTGGGCCTAGAACGGCATGCCGTAGTCGTCGCCCGCAAACTGGGGGCTCCAGACCCAGAACACGTTGTCGGCGACGCCGGATTGGTTCGCAAGATCGTACACCAGGGCATCTCCAGTGGCGGGTTCTTCAGCTATGGGTGTGTTGTTGACGATGTTCGCCGGGTTTGCCGGCTGAAGCGCCTGGTTCCAGGCTTCGTCTTCCTGGAGCAGTTCATCTGGCGCAATGCCGTCTACCAGGAGCAGATCCAATGGTACGAGGCCTTGCTGCTCCTGGCCCTGTCCTTCCATCTGGTTCATCCAGAATTTCTCCAACTCATCCCAATCCGAGTCACTGAAAGGCTCAGACTGCGCATTCTCTGCACTGGGGTGGTAGTTGTCCATACCGTCAAGCAGGGCTTCGCTCCCAAGGTCCATCAGATCACCAGCGCCCATGGCTGCAGCAGGCACCTCCTTCACTCCATGCGGAATAGCTGCAGCGTGCACCTCGTCCATGGCATCTTTCTGCAGAGTAACTGCGGCACGCACCTTCTCCATGGTATCTTTCTGCGGAGTAACTGCAGCATGCACGTTGTCCATGCTGCCTTCGTGCATGTCATCGCTCTCCAGGCCGATGACAATCTTGCCTGCTGCTTCCGTACGACTGGTCTCCCCTCTCTCCAGGTTGATGAAAATATTGCATCCATATACATCAAGTGTTTTGCTCTTCACAGGCAGCACCTCACATTTATTTGCCAGGCTCCCATTATAGTACTGCAGGCTCTCCTCGTACCGGTCCCAAATGGACTTGGTACCATGTATCAGAACAGAAGGTGGGCCTGCATTAATCTGGGAAACTTCTGCTCTGGCCGAGCTCTCCCCCACTTGTCCCCACGGCTTTCCGGGGTATTTGTACCACATAGCAGAGGCAGCTGAACTTCCCTCCACATGTGGCCACACGATCCCAGGGTACTTGTCCCAGATAGAAGAGGCAACCCCATGTGTGAACTGCGTCTGGGTTGTTGCCAGATAATTATTGGGTTTAGCACTGGCTAACTTGTATGACGATGAAATCATCTCAGATAATTCTTTCATGCTGGCATAATGTTGATAACCTTGAGATAACCTCTGCGCCCGCAGCCGGTGTTTCTACATCAAAATACAGAACAGAACAGTCAAGACAGGGATCACACATCACAATATAGAAAGTGAGAGAATGCAGAAATTTTAGCGCTTTGTCATAACAACGCTGAAATAGATGAACTTGAAACTTGTAGAGTATGCACGCTTTTCTCTCTCAAACACAAGCCCAGACGTGTTTCAATTTGTGTTAGAAGGAGAGTGCCAAGAAAGCACGAAGAATACAAACAAACACTAGCAACAAGGACAAAAAGAAGCCAAAACCCTACTGCTAGCATCAGCTGACCAAAGTCACGTCAATAAGGCCCCAATTTAACAGAATAAAGGAGAAAATACCAATAAAGTAGTACATTACTCACAAAATTCCAATTAACGTGATAACAATTATTAATCCATCGATTTGGTAAACTGGGTTATAATAATGCTTTGGATAGTCTGATTATTTACGAATTACGACAACTTGCTAACATGCAAAAAGTTTTTTTTTTCAATTGTGATTGGTTCTGTAACAAAATCTACTCCTGAAGCTGCATGGTTTGGAAATTTGTAATCTGATCTAGAGCACCATACAAAACTTAAACTCCATGGCATGCAGAGACAGAGTACTCACTACTAAGTACTGACGCAAGTATAAGACATCCATGTACATGTGTTTCTTCTGGAAAATAAAGAAATAACAAAGGGGACACAGTAGAGTATCGCGGTGGAAACATTCTTTCCTTCCAAGTTCATCATGTTAAAATGTGATCTTGACCCTTGTATTTAGCATGTGAGCTTGCCCGTAACTGTGTGAGCTTTTACTGGGGTGTGAATTAAAAGGTCAAAAATTAAATAAAGTTATCTTCCCATTTGTTTCTTCAACAGCGTGCACATAGTTCTTTAAAATTTTGTGAACTCAGACACTGTTGCCACAGAAAATTACCCAATTGATTGAACACTGCAGAACCTATATTTACACAAAATAAATAGCAGAGGGGAATGTTTTATTTTTCACACTAAGATCAAACCAATCATAAAAAATTGATTATTATGTTGTTGTTGCTATTCCAGTAGGTGTTTGTTTCTCTTTTACCTTTTTCCCTTTCACCCAATCACTGTATGTTAATGAGCACATGAGTTGATAAAAGGACTCATCTGCACGTAACATCAATTTCTTTGGTCAGTCAGCATCCATGCCAGCCTCCCTGTGTTAGTTACCGTGTCCCTCAAAATCTTGCCAAATCAGAAATCCGAATCCGAGCCAGATTCGGAGACCATGACTTTGTCCGAGCAGCACTAGCTGCTGGTACTTAACGTGCCAGGGTACAAAATGGTGACAAAGATGATGTCCAAGTGGTGGCATACAGCTGCAACTTCGGGAATCGTGTAATGATGACCACCGTGAGCAGATCTCTTGCAATTAGCTGGTTCTACTAGATTAGTTTAGGCAAAGCCGCAACCATTCTGTTGGTTAATCAATATATGTGTATAGAAATGGCAAGTACGTCGTAGGTGCCATCTTAAACAGATATTCATGCATGGGAGATCAGGTTGGCAATGGCAATCAATGTCAGCTGTAGTGGTGGGAACCAATGACTGGACAGAACTAAGGCCATGTCATCGAACTTCAAGGCTATAGCAGAATGACAATATCATCTTAATTAGTGGCAAAAACAAAAAGTTCCGTTCAGGAAAGTGCATGGAACGAAAGAAAAATATAAGGCTCAAATGCCAAATGTTCAATCAGTTTAAACTAACTAGCATATGCAAATGCATAGGGCTTCTACTACTTATGATCGTCTATTAAACAAACAAAAATTAAGAAAAGCGTACATGCTGCATATTGATGTACTGGCAATACCACAGTTGCAGATAAACTAAATCCATCACCCACCTGGAGATGGCTTGCGACATGCTGTCTGGTCAAATTCAAATCCTTGGCATTCATGTACTGGTGAATTTTTCCAGCCGTGGCAGCTGTCAGCCAAAAAGAAAACACACACTCAAAGGTAATGTTTTTTTAGCTTCTAAACATAATAAATGACTGATTTATGCCAAGTGCAGATAGCCTTACACTCCCCAAGCACTTCAACAGCCTGCAAGAACTTTTCATGGAGCTCACTGCTCCACGTGAACCGACCCAGATTATCGGAATAGACATTTGCGTCCAACGCATCTTGTTCTTCATCCTCAGTTTCAGACTTGTGATTTTTAATAGACCTGTGTTGCAGTGCTCTCATCCTCAGAACATTGATGGTTTCAGTATCCAACGGCTTAACCACATTGAAGCATGTTCCAAGGGTCATGCGTGCAGACACTGCCTCATCATAGGCACACATAGCTGCAGCCAAGAAAAAACACTCCTAGATTTATGAGTTTGGGATGGAAGAAAAATTTCTTAAAACAATACAGCTCTCAATACAAATGCTTACTGATGAGAGGCACTTCAAGTTCATTCAGGATGTGGTAAAACAGCACCAAGGTGCCCAACTCTGTATTGCCAGGATGAACTTCCGCTACTATCAAATCAAGCTCCTTATCTTTAGCAACCCCCCTTTTAAGGGAATCTAGGGCCTCTTCCGGTGTATGGAAAGGAAGAACTACAAAACAAACTTTGGAGAGTAAACACCATGTTATCATGTCCAAATATAGTTATATTAATATCCCAACCTGCACGTACTATTGCAACAAGTGAGTATCTTCTAAGGACTAATATAGCTACTTGGTATGTGATTTTTCTCATTTGACCACATAATCCAACACTTTCTGCAATCTAATACTAGCACTTGGAAGGGCGGCCCAGTAACTAGCAGCTAGCTATATCCCATTACGAACTACATATGCTGCCTCTGTTTAAACTGTGAAGTTCACACAATATATTACACACACATATGCTATATAATCTAATGTCCTTTGGAAGGGTGACGCACTAACACTATATCCTATATGGAACTGCATCTGTTTCCTTTCTGTTTAAAAATGTCATATATGTACGGAAATGCTCCGTGTATATGATGGTTGTACAATCTATACATGATACCAACGTTTACGAGTCGACGAGTTGATGAGTCGTTCGAAGGTTGAGACTCATAGACTAATCGTGACTAGTCTAGACTACTGCTGGACTAGTCGACATGGTACTGTAGTTCACAACTTGCAGTAATCAATTACTAAAACCTAGTATTAATATGTAATATATACTATAGAAAGTGCATTGGAGCGTCAATTTGTCCTGCAGATTAGTCCAGTAAGCATATTTCCATGTTGGATCCTTGCTCCTAGTTGGCTTCTTGCAGGATCCTTCGATGGATCATATTGCTCATTGGTCTGAGCTGCAGCTGCTGAATACAGTACTTGAGATATTTCCCGCATAGGCATTGCACTTTAGACCTAAGGATCTTGAAACTGAAGCAAACAAAACGAAATAAAGAAGAGGGCAGGGGGTAAAAATCGAATCAAAGAAGGGAAGAAGAGAAGGGAGAAATTACTTTGCTAGTATGCTTGCTTGCTTACTGCAACCTGAGGGACGAGCGGATCCAGTAGCCAGAAGGCAGCAGAGGGAGACCGTAGGGCTGATCTAGGGAGAGCAGAAGCAATGGAGGGAAAGGGCCAGAGCAGAGGAGTGCAGATCCATGAAGAGCATAAGCAATGGAGGAAAGGGGCAGGGTGGCTGGCTCACTTATCCCCTCCCAATCCCTAAAAAATAAAAAAATTGGGTCGAACGACTCAAGGTGCACGACTAGTCTAGACTAGTCTACGACTAGTCCTTCGACTCCTCGACTCGGCGAACTAGTCTACACGAGATTTCTAGTCGACACCCAGAATGCGACTCATAGACTAGTCTAGCGACTAGTCTCGACTAGTCCCTCGACTCGTAATCAATGCATGATACCGAGGACAGGTTCACTGCCATGTGGGGCCATAGCTCACCAAACTTCACGTCATGAGAAGCGTTCTATATCCACACACGCAAGCCATCCAACCGTTAATTGGTGGTCCAGATCATGATGGATAGGACCTATAAATATTACCACCGGACGACCGTACACCCAAACTTCACGCCAAGCAGTCGTACAACCAAAATTCCCGCCAAACAGCCGTACACCCAAACTTCCAGCCAAACAGCGTACACCCAAACTTTCCACCAAACAGCAGAAATATGAAATATCTGAAATTCGATCAGATGTGCCTGTGTGGATAGAAGACACCAACAGGCATCAAATTGTGCCTTTTATAGTAGCCCCATGAATATGCAAAATCTTGTACCTACTATCTTTCATTCTCCCTCGAAACACAACTTCCTTTTTGGACAGGAAAGGTTAAATTTGAAATGGAGATGCTTGGGAATTGAAGTGCGCACCTTTGAAGTTGAATCTAGCAAGCATATTGGAGATGGTCCACAGGGAAACCGGATCCTGATCAAGAACTAAAACTGAAAGATTTTCCATCAGGTCAGTGAGACCCTAAGGGGAAGAAACGAAGGCTACCAATGTTTTTTGACGCTGAAAGGCTACCAATGTTTGTGATGGATCTAACCATATATGGATCTAATACCTTCTTTTGGCGTGAGACCTTCACCAAAGCCAAAAGATACACACTATATAGCAGACGATGTCAGAAAAGGACAAGAACTTAAGGAGTATAGTCCATCTAATTTTTTATTCAAAAAGTGACCTGTATTTGGACAGGGAGGTTGAACAAGATATACTTACTTGAGAAATAAAAGTTAACATCATCATTATTTTGTCCTCTTGTGCTTCTTCAGTTTCCAATGTAAAGAACATGCAAGACCATGTACAATGCAAGCCGGTGCTTATCTGTAGAGAGCAGATGCTTAATTAGGCACCCCTGTCACAGACATAAGCACTGGTGCTTAAGAAAAACACGGTCTATTTTACTAAGCACCTCTCTAAGATTGTACATGGTCTAAGAAGGTTATCTGTTCTCTATCACCACGCTTGCTTTTGGCACATCCTTTGATGTGACCCAAACTGCATTTTGAACAGTCAATGCAGAAACAAGTTCAAAAAAGACAAACAGATTGAACAGATGCATGAAAACCTAATTGTTCTATTTATTTCTCTTCTGTTTCGAATTCTGTTTAGGACACATACATGCTCTTCCTAGCTCTAGCCCACAGTAATATTTTTTTTCTTCATTCAGTACCTAGTGTTAATATGAAAGAAACAAAGCAAGCAGGCCGTTCACCTATTAATTAGCAAACATATCAATACTTCAGTTGTAACCATTAGAACTTCCAAGTCCTAAAGGGTCTCAAGTCTCAACTTTCAAATGTCAAAACAAACCAAATGGTGATGTGCTGCTTTAAGATGATTCCTCAGGAAAAAGTCTGGAGAATAAATAAGGTAATTTCTTGGCCAGCTTCATTACTTATAACATGCAACAGTTTCACTGATTTATAGCATATGCTGTCATGCATACCAAGAATTCTACAAGGAGTCTTCCTGTGCAGAGGTGTCATGACGATATATCACATAATCAATGGGTTAATGCATGCCCGTGAATTTGATCTTGTGGTGGTACATGGCGCATGGCAGGCAATGTTGCGAGCACGCAATCCTACATGATGTATGCATGAGCACTAATTGCACCGATGTACAAGATAACTTCACAAAAGACAAAAACCAGTAGTTGTAGCCGTGATTGCATGCTATCTTAATGCCGCAATAGACACTCACCCTAGCCCCAATTGCATCACCACATCTGCTCTTTTTAGGCATCAAACCTACATATCTATCCACACGATAATGTACCAACAAAAATAATGAGATGAGCGGATGATTTCTACGAAGAAAAAAAAGGGTATATAACTGATTCCTTAACAAGGAAGATATGCGAATGATGGTAAACATTGATACAGCCTCTAAGCTGGATGGGACAAACTGAGGAAGAAACAACCAGGGCCAAGCCTAAAATCAATAAAAACTTCTAAAAGAGAAAGTATCCACGCTATGGGCGACCGCCCTGGGTTCCAATGCTTGTCGCCACCCCTATCCCAAAAGATATATGACATGGCCCGTGCCCAGTGTGGTGCATATATGTTTCTTGAAGGAACTGATTACGCATATAATTATTTTTGAAGGAACTGATTGCCCATCTCGAACACTCCAGGAAGAGATCCCAGACCAAATGCCCTTCAAATCGAAACCTGGAAGCAAGCTTTTTCTTCAGATAATCGAATCGGGATCCACATACTGCTAAGCATCAATCGAAGTAGGCGCGACACAGATGCTTTAACCAAAACTAAATCGAAGTAGGCAGACGCTTCGGAATGGTGCGCACATACTGGGGGAGGGAACGACAGGGTCGAGGGCAGCGGCGCCGCCGGCGAGCGCGAGGCGTAGGAGGAGGAGTCGCGCCTCCCGACCGGGCGACGTCGGGATCCCTCGTCTCTCTCGCCGGCGGTCGCCGCCTCGCCATGCGCCGCCTCGCGAGTAGTACGGTCGTGGCACACGGGGATTCAGACGGAAACGGATGGGCCTGGCTGCTCATGGGCTCAAAATGCTTTAGCAGAGTGGGCCCTGACATGGCCATATGAGCTGGCCCGGCCATAAAAGGGCCTTGTACGAGGAACCTCCTATTACCACCCCTCGAACGAAAAAAAAAAACGAGGGAGCTCCTATTTGACGCGACCCGACGGACGCAGAGACACACGACTAAGGCATGCAGAGTAGCTAAACCAGTCGACCTAAGAAGCGTTCACGTTAGAGGGACTATGGTATCCCCAGCCCATCAGCGTTCAATTTCTGGTGCTCGCATTTACTTTTGGATTTATTTCAGGATTTCCGGCGATGCACATTCAGTGGGAGAAACGTTTTCGTCGACGACGGGGTGCCTACGGTGACTTTGTAAATTTCAAGATGATATGCCGGCTCGGTCTTTCGGATGTGCTCATAGGGGTAGGGTGTGTGTAGTGGCAACGGATCTGACAGTAGATGTAGGGGGTATGTAGGAAAGGGCAGAGTCTAGCTACGGCGAGATTGTATACTCGGATTTACGAGTTCAGGCCCCCTCAGAGGAGGTAATAGTCCTACTTCTCGGTGCTATGGGAGCTTTGTTTGTTTTGACTGTTGAGTTATAGGGGGGGCGAACCCTTGTGCAGGAGAAGAGGGGTGGATTATATAAAGTATGCTGGCCCCTCGTAGCCATCAATAACGCAAGGGTTCAATGAGAGAGTAAAGATGAGAACGTTACTGGTAATGCCCGTAATTAATGATCTTTATAGCGACAGATTGATTGCCTGACCGTTGACATCCTGGGGTGGCTCTAAGTCTTCTGTTCTTCAAGTGAAACCATGTGATCCAAGTGAATAACGACGGTCAAGTGAGGGTGGAGTAACCGAGTGGATCTTCTGTCAAGTGACTTGCACACTGCGGCCATTCCAGTCGGTATCCCCTTTCTAACTTTGCAGGTCTTGGATTCTTTGCATAGTGTTCTTGGCCCCCGAATGGATCAAGGTTTGAGTGAAAAGGGATTGGAGCTAATTTTGACCAGACTCAATGCCCCGGAGACATTCTTCGGAAGTCTGAAGGTATGTGAGCTGCCGGACCCTTCATCAATTGCCTTGATCGATTCTGGTGGGTGGAATGTCCGAATGAGATAAGTTGCGAGACGTCGAGCGTTGGATCTGACCCAAATGAACATGGATGTCTCTGGTGTGACCGATTGTTTCGTCGGATCCCGGATTTCGCGGGATTCAAAAATTTGGAGAAGCGTGCGGGCCGGCCGCAGCGCGGTAAGTGGGGACGGAATCCTCGATTTTTGCTCCCCCTTTATCGCCACGTATCGGGCAGGCGTCAGTTGCGGGATGCACTGGAATCGCGTTGGCCCACCAGTCAACCATTCGGGCGTGAGGGGATAAAGAGCGATGCAGCCGAGGGAGGTAACAGTATCCTCCACTTTTCCCCTCTCCATCCCGTTCCTCTACCTCTTCCTCCCCTGCGCCGTGTCGCCCCGCTCGGCTCTGACGACCACCGCGGAGATGGCGAAGGACAAGACGGCGAAGCTGGAGCGCGCCAAGAAGGTGGACAAGGGGAAGAAGGCGTCGAGCTCCCGGCCCACTCTGCCGCCGGGCTGGATCCAGGGTGACTGGTTGCCCTCGACGGTCACGGCGGAGGACCTCGAGGGGCTCACCACCGGCGGCCTGCTGGCCCCTGGTTCTTGGAGGCTGTCGGAGGGGGAGATCGAGCTGGCCCCGCGCACAGAAGAGCAGGTCCTCCTCCTCACCCATATGGTGAGGAGAGAGGTTTTTCTTTACCTCCTCATCTGTTTTTCCGTGGTTTTCTGGACTTTTTTGATGCGCAAATCGGCCACCTCCCTCCAAATGCCATATCATTCCTAGTTGCCTTCGTTTCAATGTGTGAGAATTTCTTGGGTTGTCGCCCCCACTGGGGATTGTTCAAACACATGTTCACGTGCAGCTCATAGTCGGTTAAGAAAGTGAATCTGTGTGACGCGAGGACCCACGTGATCCAGCTGTGTGGGGGCTTAGGTGTTCAGATGAGAGGTAGAAGCGCCTTCCCTTCCATGACCTTTCCCGAGTCAGTTAGGGGTTGGCAGTCGACCTGGTTTTATTGCAATGACATTCCGACCCCTGGCTATCCATGGATTGTGAAAGAATGGTGGAAATGAAATAAACTTTACTTTCTGCTTGGGAACCGTCTATAATTTGTCTAGCATGGAAGATATTGGGAATTCTCGGTTGTTTTCGTTTATAGGAAAAGCATGCCTATCTCAAAAACAATTTTATCTCTATTTTAAACTTTAGGCTCTAGCACCTATGCAAATCTCTGCTTCCCTTTGTGAAGGGCCTATCTATTTACTTTTATGCAATTTTTATTTTTATTTGAGTCCCCGTCTTCTCTTATAAAGCACCAACTAGGAACACTATTGTCATACTTGTGCATTGGTTGTAGCTAATGTTGAGTGTGTTTCATGAATGGATCAATGACTGGGTATAATGGGCTAGAGATAACTTTCTTTAGTGTTGATATTTTGAAAGACATGGTTGCTTGTTGGTATACTTGAGTAGTGATGCTTTCATGTCAAATTATAGACTATAGCTTTGAATCAATCAAATCTAAATATCCATGTTGCAAAAGAAAATATTATATAATGAATGTGATAGGTAGCATTCCACATCAAAAAAATCTTCTTTTACCATTTACCTACTCGAGGACGAGCAGGAATTAAGCTTGGGGATGCTTGATATGTCTCCAACGTATCTAAATTTTTTTATTATTCCATGCTATTACAGTATCAATCTTGGATGTTTTATATGTCATTATATGCAATTATATATCATTTTTTGGGACTAACCTATTAACTTAGTGCCCAGTGCCAACTGCTGTTTTTTGCATGTTTTTGGCTTTTCAGAAAATCAATATCAAACGAAGTCCAAACAGAGAAAAAACTTTGTATTATTTTTTTCTAAACCAAAAGAGACCCTAGAAGGTTCATGATAAGGCTAGAAGAGCCACGAGAGAGTGACAAGCCCTAGGGGCACCCCACCCAGGCTTGTGGGCCCCTCATGGCACATCAAACCCTAATTCCACCTCTATAAATATTCAAATATTCCCCTGACAACAGAGAGACACCGAAAATACTTTTTCCGTTGTAGCAAGTTCCAGAACCACGAGATCCCATCTGGAGGCCTTCTCCGGTACCCTGCCGGAGAGGGAATCGATCACGGAGGGGCTCTACATCAACCTTGCTGCCCTTCTGATGATGCATGAGTAGTTTACCACAGACCTACGGGTCCATAGTTAGTAGCTAGATGACTTCTTCTCTCTATTTGATGTTCAATACAATGTTCTCCTTGATGTTCTTGGAGATCTACCCAATGTAATGACTTTTTGTGTTGTGTTTGTTGGGATCCGATGAATTGTGAGTTTATGGTAAATCTATCCAGGAATATTATTTGAGTTTTCTCTGCACTATTTTTATGCATGATTATTATAGCTTCGTATTTCTTCCCTGATCTATTGATTTGGTTTGCCCAACTAGATTGATTTATCTTGCCATGGGAAGATGTGCTTAGTAATGGATTCGATCTTACAGTGCTCAATCCCAGTGATAGAAGGGGACATGACACGTATGTATCGTTGCTATTAATGGTAAAAAGATGGGGTTTATTCATATGTGAGTTTATCTTGTCTACATCATGTCATATTTCTTAAGGCGTTACTCCAATTTTTCATGAACTTAATTAAGGAAATATGCCCTAGAGGCAATAATAAAATTGTTATTTATATTTCCTTATATCATGATAAATGTTTATTATTCATGCTAGAATTGTATTAACCGGAAACTTAGTACATGTGTGAATACATGGACAAACAGAGTGTCACTAGTATGCCTCTACTTAACTAGCTCGTTAATCAAAGATGGTTAAGTTTCCTAACCATAGACATGAGTTGTCATTTGATAAACAGGATCACTTCATTAGAGAATGATGTGATTGACATGAGCCATCCGTTAGCTTAGCACTATGATCTTTTAGTTTATTGCTATTGCTTTCTCCATAATTTATACATGTTCCTATGACTATGAGATTATGCAACTCCCGAATACCAGAGGAACACTTAGTGTGCTATCAAACGTCACAACGTAACTGGGTGATTATAAAGATGCTCTATAGGTGTCTCCGATGGTGTTTGTTGAGTTGGCATAGATCGAGATTAGGATTTGTCACTCCGATTGTGGAGAGGTATCTCTGGGCCCTCTCGGTAATGCACATCACTATAAGCCTTGCAAGCAATGTGATTAATGAGTTAGTTGCGGGATGTTGCATTATGGAACGAGCAAAGAGACTTGCCAGTAATGAGATTAAACTAGGTATGATGATACCGACAGTCGAATCTCGGGCAAGTAACATACCAATGACAAAGGGAACAACGTATATTGTTATGCGGTTTGACCAATAAAGATCTTCGTAGAATATGTAGGAAGCAATATGAACATCCAGGTTCCGCTATTGGTTATTGACCAAAGATGAGTCTCGGTCATGTCTACATAGTTCTCGAACCCGTAGGGTCTGCACGCTTAACGTTCGATGACGATATGTATTGTGAGTTATGTGATTTGATGTACTGAAGGTTGTTCGGAGTCCCGGGTGTGATCACGGACATGACGAGGAGTCTCGAAATGGTCAAGACATGAAGATTGATATATTAGAAGGTTATGTTTGGACACCGGAAAGGTTTCAGATTAGTTCGTGCATTTTCCGGAGACCGGGGGGGGGGTTACCGGAACCCCCTGGGGGCTTAATGGGCCTACATGGGCTTTAGTGGAAGAGAGGAGGAGGCGGCCAAGAGGTTGGGCGTGCCCCCTAAGCCAATCCGAATTGGGAGGGGGTCGACCCCCCTTTCCTTTCTCTCCCTCTTCCCTTCCTCCCCCTCCTAGTTGGACTAGGAAAGGGGGGAACCTACTCCTAGTAGGAGTAGGATTCCCCCCTTGAGGCACGCCATAGGAGGCCGGCCGCCCCCCTCCTCCACTCCTTTATATACGGGGGAGGGGGACACCCCATAGACACAAAAGTTGATCTCTTAGCCGTGTGCGGTGCCCCCCTCCACAGATTTCCACCCCGGTCATATTGTCATAGTGCTTAGGCGAAGCCCTGCGTCGGTAACTTCATCATCACTGTCACCATGCCATCGTGCTGACGAAACTCTCCCTCGGCCTCAGCTGGATCTAAAGTTCGAGGGACGTCACCGAGCTGAACGTGTGCAGATCGCGGACGTGCCGTGCATTCGGTACTTGATTGGTTGGATCACGAAGACGTTCGACTAGCTCAACTACGTTACTTAACGCTTCCGCTTTCGGTCTATGAGGGTACATAGACATACTCACCCCTCTCGTTGCTATGCATCTCCTAGATAGATCTTGCGTGATCATAGGAATTTTTTTGAAATACTGCGTTCCATAACAGTGGCATCAGAGCCAGGTCTATGCGTAGATGTTATATGCACAAGTAGAACACAAAAGGAGTTGTGGGTGTGGGTATATACATATTGCTTGCCGTCACTAGTTGTTTCTTGATTCGACTGTATTGTTGGATGAAGCGGCCCGGACCAATATTACATGACCGCGTTCATGAGACTGGTTCTACCGACGTGCTTTGCACACAGGTGGCTGGCAGGTGTCAGTTTCTCCAACTTTAGTTGAATCGGATTCAATGAACAGGGTTCTTTCTGAAGATCAAAAATAAATCACTATACCGCGTTGTGGTTTTTGATGCGTAGGTAAGAACGGTTCTTGCTAAGCCCGTAGCAGCCACGTAAAACATGCAACAACAAAGTAGAGGACGTCTAACTTGTTTTTGCAGGGCATGTTGTGATGTGATATGGTCAAGACGTGATTATATAAATTATTGTATAAGATGATCATGTTTTATAACACAGTTATCGGCAATTGCAGGAGCCATATGGCTGTCGCTTTATTGTATGAAATGCAATCACCATGTAATTGCTTTACTTTATCACTAAGCGGTAGCGATAGTTGTTACCTCTTGAGCATGCATTGGTTTTCCCTTGAAGAGGAAAGGGTGATGCAGCAAAGTAGCGTAAGTATTTCCCTCAGTTTTTGAGAACCAAGGTATCAATCCAGTAGGAGATTACACGAAGTCGCCTAGTACCTGCACAAACAATCAAGAACCTTGCAACCAACGCGATAAAGGGGTTGTCAATCCCTTCACGGCCACTTGCAAAAGTGAGATCTGATAAAGATAATAAGATAAATATTTTTGGTATTTTTGTTGTATAGATTGAAAAGTAAAGATATCAAAATAAAATAAATGGTAAACTAGAATTGTAGATCGGAAACTTATATGATATAAAATAGACCCGGGGCCCATAGGTTTTACTAGTGGCTTCTCTCATGATAGCATGTATTACGGTGAGTGAACAAATTATTGCCGAGCAATTGATAGAAAAGCACATAGTTATGAGAATATCTAGGCAATGGTTATGAACATAGGCATCATGTCCGTGTTAAGTAGACCGAAACGATTCTGCATCTACTACTATTACTCCACACATCGTTCGCTATCCAGCATGCATCTAGATTATTAAGTTCATAAGAACAGAGTAATGCTGTAGGCAAGATGACATGATGTAGAGGGATAATCTCAAGCAATATGATATAAACCCCATATTTTTATCCTCGATGGAAATAATACAATACATGCCTTGCTGCCCCTACTATCACTGGGAAAGGACACCGCAAGATTGAACCCAAAGCTAAGCACTTCTCCCATTGCAAGAAAGTTCAATCTAGTAGGCCAAACTAAACCGATAATTCGAAGAGACTTGCAAAGATATCAAATCATGCATATAAGAATTCAGAGAAGAACCAAATATTGTTCATAGATAAACTTGATCATAAATCCACAATTCATCGGATCTCGGCAAACACACCGCAAAAGAATATTACATCGAATAGATCTCCAAGAACATCGAGGAGAACTTTGTATTGAGAACCAAAGAGAGAGAAGAACCCATCTAGCTAATAACTATGGGCCCGAAGGTCTGTGGTAAACTACTCACACATTACCGGAGAGGCTATGGTGTTGATGTACAAGCCCTCCGTGATCGATTCCCCCTCCGGCAGATCGCCAGAAAAGGTCCCTAGATGGGATCTTACGGGTACAGAAGGTTGTGGTGGTGGAAAAGTGGTTTCGTGGCTCTTCCGGATGTTTTTAGGGTATAAGAGTATATATAGGCGAAAGAAGTATGTCGGTGGAGCTATGAGGGGCCCACGAGGGTGGGGGCGCGCCTACCCCCCATGGGTGCGCCCTCCTGCCTCGTGGCCACCTCGTTGTGTGTCTGACTTCCACTCCAAGTCTCCTGGATTGCGTTTGTTCCAAGAAAGTTCCTCGCGAAGGTTTCATTCCATTTGGATTCTGTTTGATATTCCTTTTCTGCGAAACACTGAAATAGGCAAAAAAACAATAATTTGCACTAGGCCTTGGGTTAGTAGGTTAGTCCCAAAAATATTATAAAAGTGCATAATAAAGCCCATTAAACATCCAAAACAAATAATATAATAGCATGGAACAATCAAAAATTATAGATACGTTGGAGACGTATCAACATCCCCAAGCTTAATTATAGCTCGTCCTCGAGTAGGTAAATGATAAAAACATAATTTTTGATGTGGAATGCTCCCTAACATAATTTTCAATGTAATTTTCTTTATTGTGGCATGAATATTCAGATCCGAAAGATTCAAGACAAAATTTTAATATTGACATAAAAATAATAATACTTCAAGCATATTAACCAAGCAATTATGTCTTCTCAAAATAACATAGCCAAAGAAAGCTCATCCCTACAAATCATATAGTTTGGCCATGCTTCATTTTCGTCACACAAAATGCTCCCATCATGCACAACCCCGATGACAAGCCAAGCAATTGTTTTATACTTTAGTATTTTCAAACCTTTTCAACTTTCACGCAATACATGAGCGCGAGCCATGGACATAGCACTATAGGTGGAATAGAATATGATGATGGAGGTTGTGTGGAGAAGAAAAAAAAGGAGAAAGTCTCACATGGACGCGGCTAATCAACGGGCTATGGAGATGCCCATCAATTGATGTCAATGCGAGGAGTAGGGATTGCCATGCAACAGATGCACTAGAGCTATAAATGTATGAAAGCTCAACAAAAGAAACTAAGTGGGTGTGCATCCAACTTGCTTGCTCACGAAGACCTAGGGCATTTTGAGGAAGCCCATTGTTGGAATATACAAGCCAAGTTCTATAATGAAAATTCCCACTAGTATATGAAAGTGACAAAATAAGAGACTCTCTATCATGAAGATCATGGTGCTACTTTGAAGCACAAGTGTGGGAAAAGGATAGTAACACTGTCCCTTATTTCTTTTTCTCTCATTTTTTGGGCCTTCTCTTTTTTTATTTGGCCTTTATCTCTCCTTTTTTATTTCCTCACACGGGACAATGCTCTAATAATGATGATCATCACACTTCTATTTGTTTACAACTCAAAAATTACAACTCGATACTAGAACAAAATATGACTCTATATGAATGCTTCCGGCGGTGTACCGGGATGTGCAATGATTCAAGAGTGACATGTATAAAACAAATTATGAGCGGTAGCTTTGCCACAAATACTATGTCAACTACATGATCATGCAAGGCAATATGACAATGATGAATCGTGTCATAATAAACGGAACGGTGGAAAGTTGCGTGGCAATATATCTCAGAATGGCTATGGAAATGCCATAATAGGTAGGTATGGTGGCTGTTTTGAGGAAGATATAAGGAGGCTTATGTGTGATAGAGCGTATCATATCACGGGGTTTGGATGCACCAGCGAAGTTGCACCAACTATCGAGGTGAGAAAGGGCAACACACGGTACCGAAGAGGCTAGCAATGATGGAAGGGTGGGAGTGTGTATAATCCATGGACTCAACATTAGTCATAAAGAACTCACATACTTATTGCAAAAATCTACAAGTCATCAAAACCAAGCACTACGCGCATGCTCCTAGGGGGATAGATTGGTAGGAAAAGACCATCGCTCGTCCCCGACCACCACTCATAAGGAGGACAATCAAAGGAACACCTCATGCTTCAAATTTGTTACGCAACGGTTACAATACGTGCATGCTACGTGACTTGCAAACCTCAACACAAGTATTTCTCAAATTCACAAATACTCAACTAGCATGACTCTAATATCACCATTTTCATATCTCAAAACAACCATCAAGTATCAAACTTCTCATAGTATTCAATGCACTCTATATGAAAGTTTTTATTATACCCATCTTGGATGCCTATCATATTAGGACTAATTTCATAACCAAAGCAAATTACCATGCTATTCTAAAATACTCTCAAAATAATATAAGTGAAGCATGAGAGATCAATAATTTCTATAAAATTAAACCACCACCGTGCTCTAAAAAGATATAAGTGAAGCACTAGAGCAAAATTATCTAGCTCAAAAGATATAAGTGAAGCACATAGAGTATTCTAATAAATTCCGATTCATGTGTGTCTCCCCCAAAAGGTGTGTATAGCAAGGATGATGGTGGTAAACTAAAAGGCAAAGACTCAAATCATACAAGATTGTGACGCCCCGAGACCAATGCTCCAGATGCCTTCCATGTCTTGCTTGTCAGCTGTGTTATTTGTTTGTTTGTTTGCATTCATCATGTCATCATTTGCATTGCATCGGCACTCGTTGTCGTCATTGTTTTTAAACTTGCATCCGCTCGTAGCTGCTGCATCCCCCCTTGCTTTTGTTGACCGTTTGAAGACCAACCTTGTTCTTCGTTTTCCCTCTTACCTAAACTGGAGTCTCTTTGCACAGTGCATCAACCCCTCCATTGTCTCTTTCTCAACTTCATCTTCTTCTACACCCACAACCGTGCTTCATCATCTTCTTCTCCTTCTTCGTTAATCCATTTAAATTGTGGTATTCTATTTCCTGCACCAATTTAATGTTCATTCTTTTCCTATAATTTTTGGACAATGCCACTTACCTCTCGGCCTAATCTCATCTTTTCTGAGTTGTTTTGGTTGGGTTCAAAAATGGCTCAAGTTTGAATTTAATTCAAACTTGAATTATTTTTCTATCTCTAAAATGTCCAAAACATTTTAATCAAATTGTGCATATTACCAGGACTCCATAAATATCTTCATCTCTACCAAATTCCATCCCTAACCCTCTCTTTCTATTTTTCTTCTTCTATCTATTTTCTTTTCTCTTAATGGTTAAGAGAAGAGAGTAGAGAGAGAGAGAGCCCAGCCAACGAGGCCCAACCAACAACTCACCCATACCTGCAGGGCCGCAAACCTGCAGCTGGGCCGGCCTTTAGGCCCAGCTGCCCCACCTACACCTAACCCTAGCGAACCCCTAGGCCTGACCGAACCCTCGTCCTCTCCCTCGTTCCCTCGCGCCGCCTCCTACCCGATCGATATCTCCCTCTCCCTCGTCTCCACCCTGTCGCCACGAGAGCGCACCCGCATCGCTCGATCCCCTCCTCCTCTCTTCCACCTCGACCACTCACTTTTCCCCTCGTCCTCCCTCCAGCGCCGCGCTGCACCCGAACCCCTCCTCCTCTCTTCCACCTCGATCGCTCACTTTTCCCCTCGTCCTCCCTCCAGCGCCGCGCCGCGCCCGAACCCCTCGTCCTTCTCCTCCGGCCGCTGCAGCTTTCCTCGCGGCATACCTGCCACCACCTAACCTTGCCCGTCCTGCTCCTCTCTGCTCCTCCGCGGGAGTCGTCCCGAGCTCGCCGCGCTGCCGCATTGCCAGGGACGCCGAGCGCCACCTCGCAACTCCGCCGGCGACTTCGACCTCCATGCCTCGTCCTCAGCGCCTCGTCCCCGAGCTCCGAGTTGCCGCCGCCTTGCTCCTCCCTCACTGTCGTCTCGCCAGTGAGCAGCAGTAGGAGGTTGTCCTCACCGCCGCCGCGACTAGCAGGAACTCGTCCGCCTCTGCCCGTCCTCTATTCCCGCCTGCACGCCTCCACCGTCGCAGGACCTTCTCACTGCCAGCAAGCATCCACACCTTTGCCTCGTCGCCGCTCCTCCTCCCGCTCATCTCCGACGCCAGGAGCCCGAGCCCCGACCACCTGCGACCCTGCCTGCACTGAACGTCCCTGGACAGGAGCAATTTTGAACTGCCAAGTACCCTTGGATTCGTCAAGACTGCCAAGTACCACGACCCGCAAGACCAATGATGCCCGAACGAGTGCTCCCGAACGAGACATTTGTGCTGCTACGTTTTGGACACGCCAAGTACCTCGGGTCGGATGCGTCAAGACTGCCCCGGTTGTTGTGAAGTACCACGACGTCCGGTGTCCTCGGATCCGTCAAGTTCCACTATGAGATGTACAACTACCGTCGACCCCGAAGACCTCGGTTTCACCAAGTTCCCACGACGACAAGTGTAACCCATCGGATCGCCAAGTTCGGTTATCGTCGCAACCGTGTACAAGTACTTCCACGAGGATACCAGAACAACTACCGCCGTTGAAGGTCGTTGAGTGAACGAACTACCGACGACGTGTACGACTACTCCGTGAACGTGTACCACTACCGGCGAGGACCGATAGTACCACTACTTCTACGATCATCGCGGAACGACTACTTCCTCTACTTCCGTGAAGCTGAAGATTGTTCCATGTTGAAACATGGATATGTTGGGATATCACAATATCTCTTATTTAATTTAATGCATCTATATACTTGGTAAAGGGTGGAAGGCTCGGCCTTATTCCTGGTGTTTTTTTTCCACTCTTGCTGCCCTAGTTTCCGTCATACCGGTGTTATGTTCCTTGATTTTGCGTTCCTCACGCGGTTGGGTGTTATGGGAACCCCTTGACAGTTTGCTTTGAATAAAACTCCTCCAGCAAGGCCCAACCTTGGTTTTACATTTGCCTAACAACCTAAGCCTTTTTCCCTTGGGTTTCCGGAGCCCGAGGGTCATCTTTATTTTAACCCCCCAGGCCAGTGCTCCTCTGAGTGTTGGTCCAAACTAGAGCCCCTTGCAGCGCCACCTTGGGGAAACTTGAGGGTTGGTTTTAGTTGTATGGACTGCTCATCTGGTGTGCCCTGAGAACGAGATATGTGCAGCTCCTATCGGGATTTGTCGGCACATTCGGGCGGTTTTGCTGGTCTTGTTTTACCTTTGTCGAAATGTCTTGTAACCGAGATTCCGAGTTTGATCGGGTCTTCCTGGGAGAAGGAATATCCTTCATTGACCGTGAGAGCTTGTGATGGGCTAAGTTGGGACACCCCTGCAGGGTTTGAACTTTTGAAAGCCATGCCCGTGGTTATGTGGAAGATGGGAATTTGTTAATATCCGGTTGTAGAGAACTTGACACTTAACTTAATTAAAAATGCATCAACCATGTGTGTAGCCGTGATGGTCCCTTTTCGGCGGAGTCCGGAAGTGAACATGGTTCTTGTGTTATGTTTGAACGTAAGTAGTTTCAGGATCACTTCTTGATCCCTTCTAGCTTCTCGACCATGCGTTGCTTCTCTTCTCGCTCTTATTTGCGTATGTTAGCCACCATATATGCTTAGTGCTTGCTGCAGCTCCACCTCATTACCTTACCCTACCCATAAGCTTAAATAGTCTTGATCTCGTGGGTGTGAGATTGCTGAGTCCTCGTGACTCACAAATACTTCCAAACAGTTGCAGGTGCCGATGATACCAGTGTAGGTGACGCCACCCAACTCAAGTGGGTGCTCGATGAAGTTCTTGATCGTTGTTTTGTTTCGTTTCCTGTTGATCAGTAGTGGAGCCCAGTTGGGTCGATCGGGGATCTAGCATTTGGGGTTGTCTTCTTTTACTTTGGTTCCGTAGTCGGACCTTGTTTGTATTCTGGATGATGTATGTTTAACTTGTATTTGTGTGAAGTGGCGATTGTAAGCCGACTCTTTATCCCTTTCTTATTTAGTACATGGGATGTGTAAAGATTACCCCTCTTGCGACATGCCTACCATGCGGCTATGCCTCTAAGTCGTGCCCCGACACGTGGGAGATATAGCCGCATTGTGGGTGTTACAAGCTGGTAATCAGAGCCATCCCCGACTTAGGAGCCCCCTGCTTGATCGAATCGCTGATGTTGTTGTGTCTAGAACAAAATATTTTGAGTCTTAGGATTATATATATCGGAGAGTAGGATTCTTTTTACTCCTAAGTCCCTTCGTCGCTCTGGTGAGGCCTCCTGACATAGAAGTTTTGACTCTTCTCTCCTCAAATTTCACGATTTTTTTAGGATCACGCGGGTATCTTGGAATCGTTCCGATGATTTTGTGATGTGAACATTGTTCTTGGTGCCTCCTGACATTTAGGGGTTGTGGTAGTGTCCCGGGGATTTGAGCTCCGAGGTGTTGTCGTCACAATTTTATCGTTGCAGTTCTGGAATACCTGAGTTCGCCGACATCGAAAATCTCTTTTATGTAGTTGTTGGTGAGATAACCTCGACGCCACCCAGTACTGGGGCGGGAGTTCGGGAGTATTGCCATAACTCGTACAACAGATGCTTTTCGAAGGTTGAGGTAAATGATTTCCGAAGATTTCTTGGTTATGTGTTGAAGGATGGATACAAGTGGATGTAGGACTTGTTATTTTTGGGTGAGATATTATGCTTCCCCTATACCCCAACACCTGATTGCATAACCAGAAAGTTTCAGGAGTTTATAAGTGGAAATTCAAGTATCTCGTAGGATATCTTTCCAACAGGCACATGATACGATATGGGATCTATCATATGTTTGTTTCCGGCTTATTTTGCAAGCCAATCCTTTCTTTTGTTTTGAGTTGTGGTATTCGAGTTGCTCCATGCCTTTCCTAAGCTATGTTCTCATACTTCTATGTGAATACCAATCCTTCTTGATAATCGAGATTGTCATGTCAATCCTTTTTTCAACCTGCGTGTTTCTTCAAGTGGATCCGATCATTTCAACATCTGCAAGATCAATTATCAGTTCTTATCAACGGTGCTCATTTCATCTGTCCCAAGATGCCTTTGTTTTCCTGCCCTCCCACCCTTTTCCTTCAAGGGTTCGGATTTTTTAATCAACTATCATGTTATTGATGTGAAGTTTCTTCATTCTTTTCCTTCAAAGTTCATACCCGGTGATTCTCATGAAGATGCTAAGGAAGCTTCAAGCTCATTATTCTTCATTCTTTTCTTCTCCAATGGGTTCAATTTCAAGCTTTGTCGATCATATCTTTTCCTCGTTGCAAATGCTTTCTCATGCCGGTGCACCTCTTAATCATTCCCCGCTTGCTATTCAATTGTTCCGGAGTGCTTGCATGTACTTCTTGTCCATTGCAACCCTTTTCGTATGTCTTTCAACATACAAGGTTCTAGTTATGTTCCTTATTCCTCTTTTCTAACGGAGTGTTTTCAACTTTGTTCATCTTCGTCGTATTCTTTCTTTCAATTTGTTCAACCTCTCAAGGTTCTTTGGTTTCACCCGTTTGTCAAAGAAGCAGCTTAGTTTTACCTTTTCTCTTCCTCTTCCGTTTCCTCCGGTGCCATCCTAGATCTCGGGACGAGATCCTCTCGTAGTGGTGGAGTGTTGTGACGCCCCGAGACCGATGCTCCAGATACCTTCCATGTCTTGCGTGTCAACTGTGTTATTTATTTGTTTGTTTGCATTCATCATGTCATCATTTGCATTGCATTGGCACTTGTTTCCGTCATTGTTTTTAAACTTGCATCCGCCCGTAGCTGCCACGTACCCCCTTGCTTTTGTTGACCATTCGAAGACCAACCTTGTTCTTCGTTTTCCCTCTTCCCTAAACCGGAGTCTCTTTGCACAGTGCATCAACCCCTGCATTGTCTCTTTCTCAACTTCATCTTCTTCTACACCCACAACTGTGCTTGATCATCTTCTTCTCCTTCTTCGTTAATCCATTTAAATTGTGGTATTCTATTTCCTACACCAATTTAATGTTCATTCTTTTCCTATAATTTTTGGACAATGCCACTTACCTCTCGGCCTAATCTCATCTTTTCTGAGTTGTTTTGGTTGGGTTCAAAAATGGCTCAAGTTTGAATTTAATTAAAACTTTAATTATTTTTCTATCTCTAAAATGTCCAAAACATTTTAATCAAATTGTGCATATTACCAGGACTCCATCTCCATAAATATCTTCATCTCTACCAAATTCCATCCCTAACCCTCTCTTTCTATTTTTCTTCTTCTATCTATTTTCTTTTCTCTTAATGGTTAAGAGAAGAGAGTAGAGAGAGAGAGAGCCCAGCCAACGAGGCCCAACCAACAACTCACCCATACCTGCAGGCCGCAAACCCGCAGCTGGGACGGCCTTTAGGCCCAGCCGCCCCACCTACACCTAACCCTAGCGAACCCCTAGGTCCGACCGAACCCTCGTCCTCTCCCTCGTTCCCTCGTGCCGCCTCCTACCCGATCGATCTCTCCCTCTCCCTCGTCTCCACCCCGTCGCTAGGAGAGCACACCCCCATCGCTCGATCCCCTCCTCCTCTCTTCCACCTCGACCGCTCACTTTTCCCCTCGTCCTCCCTCCAGCGCCGCGCTGCACCCGAACCCCTCGTCCTTCTCCTCCGGCTGCTGCAGCTTTCCTTGCGGCATCCCCGCCACCGCCTAACCTTGCCCGACCTGCTCCTCTCTGCTCCTTCGCGGGAATCGTCCCGAGATCGCCGCGCTGCCGCATCGCCAAGGACATCGAGCGCCACCTCGCAACTCCACCAGCAACTTCGACCTCCATGCCTCGTCCTCGGCGCCTCATCTTCGAGCTCCGAGTTGCCGCCGCCTTGCTCCTCCCTCGTCGTCCTCTCGCCGGTGAGCAGCACCAGTAGGCTGTCCTCGCCGCCACCGCGACCAGTAGGAACTCATCTGCCTTTGCCCGTCCTCTGTTCCCGCTTGCACGCCTCCACCGCCGCAGGACCTTCTCGCTGCCAGCAAGCATCCGCACCTCTGCCTCGTCGCTACTCCTCCTCCCACTCATCTCCGACGCCAGGGAGCCCGAGCCCCGACCACCTGCGACCCTGCCTCCACTGAACGTCCCCGGACAGGAGCAATTTTGAACTGCCAAGTACCCTTGGATTCGTCAAGACTGCCAAGTACCACGACCCGAAAGACCAATGATGCCCGAACGAGTGCTCCCGAACGAGACATTTGTGCTGCTACGTTTTGGACACGCCAAGTACCTCGGGTCGGATGCGTCAAGACTGCCCCGGTTGTTGTGAAGTACCACGACGTCCGGTGTCCTCGGATCCGTCAAGTTCCACTATGAGATGTACAACTACCGTCGACCCCGAAGACCTCGGTTTCACCAAGTTCCCACGACGACAAGTGTAACCCATCGGATCGCCAAGTTCGGTTATCGTCGCAACCGTGTACAAGTACTTCCACGAGGATACCAGAACAACTACCGCCGTTGAAGGTCGTTGAGTGAACGAACTACCGACGACGTGTACGACTACTCCGTGAACGTGTACCACTACTGGCGAGGACCGATAGTACCACTACTTCTACGATCATCGCGGAACGACTACTTCCTCTACTTCCCTCAATGAACTCGAACCCTCCCGTTTGCACGCTTTGAAGGTATAACCCCGAGACGACGCCCATGAACGAATGAATGCATGTTGGATGATATGCACCCTTGTTCGCCTCGAGTCCGAACTGTCGGTGCACGTTGCCCCTCTTTTGCCTTGCCACCGACATGTGGGACACCCGGTATCCGGGATCACTCCCCGTCACTCTTGCACATTTCGCGCACCCACACTTGTTCCTTTGCACCAACATCTCAATTGAGTTGCCAGATCACCGGAATGTTGCCATGGTAACATTTCCGTTTCGTCGCCGTGGCACCCCTTTTCCTTCCACCATGGCGACAAATGCCTCATATCTCATCATGTCAACATTTCCATAAAACTTCCAAAAACTTGCACATGTCATCCGCATCATGATAATAACATTTAAAATGTTTAAAATTGTTGTTGCATTAAATTGCTAATGCACATGAGGATATACCGGAATTGTTGTTTGATGTTTTCGGCCTCATTTATAATGCCTAACTGTGTATTCTACTCATGTTTCACCTCTTGCCATGTTAAGAACATTTAATTCTGTTGGGTACATAACTGGGAGTGAACTAAATAATTGATGTGGTGTTTCGACAATATGCAACTCGTTGCATATTGAGCCCCACTTAACTTGTAGTATTTTTTGTGCACTTTGCCATGCCATGCCTCATTAAACCGGACATGCATCATACTTGGTTGTGCATCATGCCATGTTTATGTGATGGTTGTTTACTATGTTGCCTGCTTCTTTCCGGGTTGCTTCTCTCATTAGCTTCGGTTTCGTTCCGGAGTTGTGAGGATTCATTCGCATATGTCCATTTGTCTTCTTAATGGACTCATTCTTCTTCCTTGCGGGATCTCAGGCAAGATGACCATACCCTCGAAATCACTTCTATCTTTGTTTGCTAGTTGTTCACTCTATCGTTATGTCGCGCTACCTACCACTTGTTATATCATGCCTCCCATATTGCCATGTCCAGCCTCTAACCCTCCTTCCTAGCAAACCATTGTTTGGCTAAGTTACCGCTTTTGCTCAACCCCTCTTATAGCGTTGTTAGTTGCAGGTGAAGCTGAAGATTGTTCCATGTTGGAACATGGATATGTTGGGATATCATAATATCTCTTATTTAATTTAATGCATCTATATACTTGGTAAAGGGGGGAAGGCTCGGCCTTATGCCTGGTGTTTTGTTCCACTCTTGCCGCCCTAGTTTCCGTCATACCGGTGTTATGTTCCTTGATTTTGCGTTCCTCACGCGGTTGGGCGTTATGGGAACCCCTTGTCAGTTTGCTTTGAATAAAACTCCTCCAGCAAGGCCCAACCTTGGTTTTACATTTGCCTAACAACCTAAGCCTTTTCCCATTGGGTTTCCGGATCCCGAGGGTCATCTTTATTTTAACCCCCCCAGGCCAGTGCTCCTTTGAGTGTTGGTCCAAACTAGAGCCCCTTGCAGCGCCACCTCGGGGAAACTTGAGGGTTGGTTTTAGTTGTATGGACTGCTCATCCGGTGTGCCCTGAGAACGAGATATGTGCAGCTCCTATCGGGATTTTTCGGCACATTCGGGCGGCTTTGCTGGTCTTGTTTTACCATTGTCGAAATGTCTTGTAACCGGGATTCCGAGTCTGCTCGGGTCTTCCTAGGAGAAGGAATATCCTTCGTTGACCGTGAGAGCTTGTGATGGGCTAAGTTGGGACACCCTTGCAGGGTTTGAACTTTCGAAAGCTGTGCCCGCGGTTATGTGGCAGATGCGAATTTGTTAATATCCGGTTGTAGAGAACTTAACACTTAACTTAATTAAAAATGCATCAACTGCATGTGTAGCCGTGATGGTCCCTTTTCGGCGGAGTCCGGGAAGTGAACACGGTTCTTGTGTTATGTTTGAATGTAAGTAGTTTCAGGATCACTTCTTGATCCCTCTAGCTTCTCGACCATGCGCTGCTTCTCTTCTCGCTCTTATTTGCGTATGTTAGCCACCATATATGCTTAGTGCTTGCTGCAGCTCCACCTCATTACCTTACCCTACCCATAAGCTTAAATAGTCTTGATCTCATGGGTGTGAGATTGCTGAGTCCTCGTGACTCACAAATACTTCCAAACAGTTGCAGGTGCCGATGATACCAGTGTAGGTGACGCCACCCAACTCAAGTGGGTGCTTGATGAAGTTCTTGATCGTTGTTTTGTTTCGTTTCCTGTTGATCAGTAGTGGAGCCCAGTTGGGTCAATCGGGGATCTAGCATTTGGGGTTGTCTTCTTTTACTTTGGTTCCGTAGTCGGACCTTGTTTGTATTCTGGATGATGTATGTTTAACTTGTATTTGTGTGAAGTGGCGATTGTAAGCCGACTCTTTATCCCTTTCTTATTCAGTACATGGGATGTGTAAAGATTACCCCTCTTGCGACATGCCTACCATGTGGCTATGCCTCTAAGTCGTGCCCCGACACGTGGGAGATATAGCCGCATTGTGGGTGTTACAAAGTTGCTCCAAGCAAAACACATATCATGTGGTGAATAATAATATAGCCTCAAGTAAAGTTACCGATAGATGAAGACGAAAGAGCGGATGCCTTCCGGGGAATCCCCAAGCTTAGGCTTTTGGTTCTCCTTGAATTTTGCCTTGGGGTGCCTTGGGCATCCCCAAGCTTAGGCTCTTGCCACTCCTTATTCCAAAATCCATCAAATCTTTACCCAAAAACTTGAAGAAACTTCACAACACAAAACTCAACAGAAAATCTCATGAGCTCCGTTAGTATAAGAAAACAAACCACCACTTTAAGGTACTGTAATGAACTCATTCTTTATTTATATTGGTGTTAAACCTACTCTATTCGACTTCTCTATGGTTCATACCCCCCGATACTAGCCATAGATTCATCAAAATAAGCAAACAACACATGAAAAACAGAATCTGTCAAAAACAGAACAGTCTGTATAAATCTGGATGTTTCAAATACTTCTGTGACTCCAAAAATTCTGAAAAATTAGGAAGACCTAAATAATTTGTATATTGATCTACTGCAGTTGGAATTGGTAAAAACTTAAAATTATTCTCGTGAGCGCATACTTTCTATTTTTTCAGCAAGATCAAACAACAATCACCCAAGAAGATCCTAAAGGCTTTACTTGGCACAAAAACTAATTAAAACATAAAAAACAAAATCATAATAGAGGATAGATGATTTATTTATTACTAAACAGGAACAAAAATAAAGGAACAAAAATAAAATTGGGTTGCCTCCCAACAAGCGCTATCGTTTAACGCCCCTAGCTAGGCATAAAAGCAAGAATAGATCTAGGTATTGTCATCTTTGGTATGCAATCCATAAGTGGCTCTCATAATAGATTCATAAGGTGATTCAATTTTATTTCTAGGAAAGTGTTCCATGCCTTTCCTTAATGGAAATTGGAATCTAATATTTCCTTCTTTCATGTCAATAGTTGCACCAATCGTTCTAAGGAAAGGTCTACCAAGAATAATAGGACATGTAGGATTGCAATCTATATCAAGAACAATTGAATCTAAGGGCACATAATTCCTATTTGCGACAATAAGAACATCATTAATCCTTCCCATAGGTTTCTTAATGGTGGAATCCGCGAGGTGCAAATTTAAAGAACAATCATCAAATTCACGGAAATTTAACACATCACACAAAGTTTTTGGAATCGTGGAAACACGAGAACCCAAATCACATAAAGCATAGCATTCATTATCTTTAATATTAATTTTAATAGCAGGTTCCCACTCATCATAAAGTTTTCTAGGGATAGAAACTTCTAGCTCAAGCTTTTTCTTCGTAAGATTGCATTAAAGCATCAACGATATGTTTAGTAAAAGCCTTATTTTGATCATAAGCATGAGGATAATTTAACACAGATTGCAACAAGGAAATACAATCTATCAAAGATCAATTCCTTGAAATCCAAAATAGTGGGTTCATTGCTATGTAAAGTTTTGACCTCTTCAATCCTACTTTTATTAATTTTAGCATCAAGATCTAAAAACTCCGAATCATTGGGACGCCTTTTAACTGAAGCTGACTCATCTCCAGTCCCACCTTTATCAAGATTCATATTGGAAAACAAATATTTAATAGGAGATACATCAATCACTTTTAGATCTTCATCATTATTATCATGAAAACTAGAAGAACACGCTTTACAAAGCAATCTTTTTTAGCATGCGTCCTAGCGGTTCTTTCTTTGCATCCATCAATGGAAATTCTCATGGCTTTGAGAGGCTTTTTGATATCATGCTTAGGTGGAATAGATCTAAGTTTCAAAGAATCAACATAAAGAGAAATTCTATCCACGTTCCTATCCAACTCATAAATCTTGCAATTTTTCTTCAACCAAAGCATTGAAATTCTTTTGCGAATTCATAAATTCTTTAACACTAGTCTCAAAATCAGAGGGCATCTTATAAAAATTTCCATAAGAGTTGTTGTAGGAATTACCATAATTATTAGAGGAATTATTAGGAAACGGTCTAGAATTAAAAATTCCTCTATACGCGTTGTTACCAAAATTGTTGCTACCAACAAAATTCACATCCATAGATTCATTATTATTCTCAATCAAAGTGGACAAAGGCATATCATTAGGATCAGAAGAAACACTCTTATTAGCAAACAATTTCATAAATTCATCCATCTTTCCACTCAAAACATTAATCTCTTCAATCACATGAACCTTTTTACTAGTGGATCTTTCAGTATGCCATTGAGAATAATTAACAATAATATTATCTAGGAGTTTAGTAGCTTCTCCTAAAGTGATTTCCATAAAAGTGCCTCCGGCGGCCGAACCTAAAAGCTTTCTAGAAGCAAAATTCAATCCGGCATAAAAAATTTGTATAATCATCCATAAATTAAAATCATGTGTAGGGCAATTACATATCATTAATTTCATCCTCTCCCAAGCTTGTGCAACATGTTCATGATCAAGTTGCTTAAAATTCATAATATCGTTTCTAAGAGAGATGATCTTAGCAGGAGGAAAAGACTTAGAGATAAAAGCATCTTTGCACTTATTCCATGAATCAATACTATTTTTAGGCAAAGAAGAGAACCAAGTTTTAGCACGATCTCTAAGAGAAAACGAAAATAGCTTCAATTTAACAATATCATTATCCACATCTTTCTTGTTTTGCTTATCACACAAATCAACAAAGTTGTTTAGATGGGTAGCGACATCTTCACTAGGAAGGCCAGAAAATTGATCTTTCATGACAAGATTCAACAAAGCAGCATTAATTTCACAAGATTCAGCATCGGTAATAGTAGCAATCGGAGTGCTAATAAAATCATTGTTTTTGGTATTGGAAAAGTCACATAATTTAGTATTTTCTTGAGTCATTGTGACAAACAATGAATCCAACACACAATCACACAAGAAGCGAGCGAAAAGAGGTGAACGGAAAAAGGGGCGAATAAAATGGCAAAGGTGAAGTGGGGGAGAGGAAAACGAGAGGCAAATGGCAAATAATTTAATGCGAGGGAGAAGAGTTTTTGATGGGTACTTGGTATGTCTTGACTTGAGCGTCGATCTCCCGGGCAACGACGCTAGAAATCCTTCTTGCTACCTCTTGAGCATACGTTGGTTTTCCCTTGAAGAGGAAAGGGTGATGCAGCAAAGTAGCATAAGTATTTCCCTCAGTTTTTGAGAACCAAGGTATCAATCCACTAGGAGATTACACGCAAGTCACCTAGTACCTGCACAAACAATCAAGAACCTTGCAACCAACACGATAAAGGGGTTGTCAATCCCTTCACGGCCACTTGCAAAAGTGAGATCTGATAAAGATAATAAGATAAATATTTTTGGTATTTTTGTTGAATAGATTGAAAAGTAAAGATTGCAAAATAAAATAAATAGTAAACTAGAATTGTAGATCGGAAACTTATATGATATAAAATAGACTCGGGGGCCATAGGTTTCACTAGTGGCTTCTCTCATGATAGCATGTATTACGATGGGTGAACAAATTACTGCCGAGCAATTGATAGAAAAGCGCATAGTTATGAGAATATCTAGGCAATGATTATGACCATAGGCATCACGTTCGTGTTAAGTAGACCGAAACGATTCTGCATCTACTACTATTACTCCACACATCGACCGCTATCCAGCATGCATCTAGAGTACTAAGTTCATAAGAACAGAGTAATGCTTTAGGCAAGATGACATGATGTAGAGGGATAAACTCAAGAAATATGATATAAATACAATACGTGCCTTGCCGCCCCTACTGTCATTGGGAAAGGACACCGCAAGATTGAACCCAAAGCTAAGCACTTCTCCCATTGCAAGAAAGGTCAATCTAGTAGGCCAAACTAAACCGATAATTCAAAGAGACTTGCAAAGTTATCAAATCATGCATATAAGAATTCAGAGAAGAACCAAATATTGTTCATAGATAAACTTGATCATAAATCCACAATTCATTGGATCTCGGCAAACACACCGCAAAAGAATATTACATCAAATAGATCTCCAAGAACATTGAGGAGAACTTTGTATTGAGAACCAAAGAGAGAGAAGAAGCCATCTAGCTAATAACTATGGACCCGAAGGTCCGTGGTAAACTACTCACGCATCATCGGAGAGGCTATGGTGTTGATGTAGATGCCCTCCGTTATTGATTCCCCCTCTGGCAGATCACCGGAAAAGGTCCCTAGATGGGATCTCATGGGTACAGAAGGTTGCGGCGGTGGAAAAGTGGTTTCGTGGCTCTCCTCGATGTTTTTAGGGTATAAGAGTATATATAGGCAAAAGAAGTACATCGATGGAGCTACGAGGGGCCCACGAGGGTGGGGGCGCGCCCTCCTGCCCCGTGGCCACCTCGTTTCATCTTTGACTTCCACTCCAAGTCTCCTGGATTGCGTTTGTTCCAAGAAAGATCCCCGCGAAGGTTTCGTTCTGTTTGATATTCCGTTTCTGCGAAACACTAAAATAGGAAAAAAACAGAAACTGGCACTGGGCCTCCTGTTAATAGGTTAGTCCCAAAAATAATATAATAGAGCATATTAAAGCCCATTAAACATCCAAAAGAGATAATATAATAGCATGGAACAATAAAAAATTATAGATACATTGGAGACGTATCAATAGTCGTAGAAGCAATAGTTGGCGAGATGACAACGATGCTACGATGGAGATCAAGGTGTCAAGCCGGTGACGATGGTGATCATGACGGTGCTTTAGAGATGGAGATCAAAGTAACAAGATGATGATGGCCATATCATATCACTTATATTCATTGCATGTGATGTTTATCCTTTATGCATATTATTTTGCTTAGCACGGTGGTAGCATTATGAGATGATCTCTCACTAAATTTCAAGGTATAAGTGTTCTCCCTGAGTATGCACCGTAGCTACAGTTCGTCGTGCCGAGACACCATGTGACGATTGGGTGTGATAAGCTCTACGTTCACATACAACGGGTGCAAGATAGTTTTGCACAAGCAGAATACTCGGGTTAAACTTGACGAGCCTAGCATATGCAGATATGGCCTCGAAACACTAAGACCGAAAGGTCGAGCGTGAATCATATAGTAGATATGATCAACATAGTGATGTTCACCATTGAAAACTACTCCTTCTCATGTGATGATCGGACATGGTTTAGTCGATATGGACCACGTGATCACTTAGATGATTAGAGGGATGTCTATCTAAGTGGGAGTTCTTAAGTAATATGATTAATTGAACTTTAATTTAAACCATGTCCGATCATCACGTGAGATGGAGTAGTTTTCAATGGTGAACATCACTATGTTGATCATATCTACTATATGATTCACGTTCGACCTTTCGGTCTCATTGTTCCGAGGCCATATCTGCATATGCTAGGCTCGTCAAGTTTAACCCGAGTATTCCACGTGTGCAAAACTGGATTGCACCAGTTGTATGTGAATGTAGAGCTTATCACACCCGATCATCACGTGGTGTCTCGGCACGATGAACAGTTGCAACGGTGCATACTTGATACATCCATTTTGCATCATGCTTTTATATCGATATTTATTGCATTATGGGATGTTATTACACATTATGTCACAATACTTATGCCCATTCTCTCTTATTTTACAAGGTTTACATGAAGAGGGAGAATGCCGGTAGCTGGAATTCTGGGCTGGAAAAGGAGCAAATATTAGAGACCTATGCTGCACGACTCCAAAAGTCCTGAAACTCCACGGGAGTCATTTTTAGAATATATAAAAATATTGGGCGAAGGAAGCACCAGAGGGGGGCCACCCACCATCCACGAGGGTGGGGGCGCGCCCCCTGCCTCGTGGGCCCCCTGGTAGGTGTAACACCCCGGATATAATTTTCCCAATATGTATTCCAACTCTTGCCGTTTCCGGCCTTAAGTTATTTTATTTTTCTCGGGTTCTGGTTTTTGTCTCCATGTGTTGTTGTCGTTGTCATGCATCTCATATCATGTCATCATGTGCATTGCATTTGCATACGTGTTCATCTCATGCATTCGAGCATTTTCCCCGTTGTCCGTTTTGCATTCCGGCGCTTCGTTCTCCTCCGGTGGTCATTTCTACCTTTCTTTCGTGTGTGGGGATTAAACATTTCTGGATTGGACCGAGACTTGCCAAGTGGCCTTTGTTTACTACCGGTAGACCGCCTGTCAAGTTTCGTATCATTTGGACTTCGTTTGATACTCCAACGGTCAACCGAGGGACCGAAAAGGCCTCATGTGTGTTGCAGCCCAACACCCCTCCAATGTGGCCCAAAACCCACCTTAACCCTCTCCTTCATCTAGAGCGTTCGATCATGATCGCATGGCCGAAAACCGCACCTCATTTGGACTCTCCTAGCTCCCTCTATGCCTATATATATAGACCCCTCCTGTAAATTCGCGGATTCCCTCTTCCAAAACCCTAGATCCCCACCTCGCGCCCGCGCCGGACACGTCCGGGCCGGCCGGACACGTCCGCCGCCCTGCCCGGACCAATCGCAGCTCACCACGTGGCGCTGCCCGTGCGCACATCGCCGCTCCTGCCGCCTGCCCGCGAGGGCCCGAGGCCGGCCCTCCCCGCCGATCGCGCGAGCCAGATCCGCGCCGCCCCGCCGCCTCTTGTTCTCCGCCGCGCCGGCAGCCGCCGGATCTCGCCGCTCCACCGTCGCGCACATCCGCCACCTCGCCGCTCCACCGCACGCCTCCACGCCGCCGACCCCGCCGGACACCTCCTCGCCGCCGGATCCGGCCGAAGGAGGCCGGATCTACTCCTCCCCTGCCTCCCCGCCGCTCCATCGGGCTCGCCGGAGCCGCGGCGACCTCGCCGGACTCGCCTCGGGCCGCGTGCCACCAAACCCTAGATCTGGAGGTCCAAATTTATTCTAAGTCCCCGTTTTCCCAGATCCATATGCCCTTTTTCATCGTGCCGTAACTTTGCATCTGTAACTCTGTTTTCGGCATATAGCATATCAAAATGTTCGCCTCAGAGAGCACATCATTTCATTCCATTGCATCATTTTCATTTGAGTTCATCTTGATGCCTGAAATGCTGTTAGAAGAGGGCTACTTGAGATTATTGTCAGATCTGCTGCTCCATTTAGATATTTGTCATTTTTGCCATGATTAATGTGTGCATGATATGCCCATGAGCTCTACATATGTTTTGTTAAGGGTTTTGCCATCTTTCCAGAGGTGCAACCCATGTAATTTTGTGATGTGTGTGGTGACTAGCACAAGCTTGCAAAGTAAGGCACTTGGTAATGTTGATTTCAGAGACTTAGCATTTCCACTAAGTCCTTGACCTGTTTATCTCATATGGCCATATGTTCATGTTGTTTCCTAGTGATCCCTGCCTCGTTTGAGGATGATCAGTAAGGATGTTTTGTTAATATTGTAGTGATCTATCCATCATTGTCTTTGTTTGCAATTATGGAGCACCCTAGCTTGAGTCAATCGAGCTCTACTTTTGCTACTTCATGAATCTGGGCAGATTGTCTACTTGTTAGCGATTTTGCCGAGGATGTTGTAGTTGATCCGTGCATGCTATGCTATTGTTCTTGACATGTCTAGTTGGTCATGACTTGCTCCGTAGTGAGTGCATCGAGCTCGTGAACATGCCTACTTGATATCTTTTTTCAGCATGCTCCAGTTTTCACTAAGTCTGAGAACTGATTATGTTTTTGCCATGTTCACATGCTTGCAATTGTATTTTCTGATCCCTTTTGGCTCAAGGTCACTAAGGGACTTTTGTTAATCTCTTTGAGTAGCTCCATGCCATGCTTTACTTTGCCATGTTCAGGTCCTGTAGCATGTAGTTTTGTTGCTCCGAAGAGTGCTATCTGATCTGAAATTCCAGACAAGTGTTAATTTCACTAAGTCTGAAATTTGTTCGTCAAATGCATTTTTGCCATGCTTGTTTGAACCTGTTAATGGATGAATTGGCCGTAGCTCAGTGCTAGACTTTTGTTAAGCATCTTGAATACACCCCTGCCATGTATTTTGATGCCATGTTCGGGTGCCGTAGCTTGTTCATCTCATTGCATTTAGATGGCTACTTGCTGTAAATCGCAGAACGTGGCCATATTTGAATTGCTTGCCATTTCCAAACCGTAACTCCGATTCCGACGTTCTTTATATCATTTTCAAGTGATTTCATCTCATCTTTCTAGTGGCACACTTGGATTCCCAAGTTGAGGCCAGGTTCCTGCATCCCTTGTCAAATCTTGCATATGCATCCCGCATCGCATCCCGCATAGCATACCATCTTTGCATCATATTGTTTGAGCTTTGCACGTGGTTGATTGTGTTCCGTTTGCTTGTTTGTCTTGTTTGGGTAGAGCCGGGAGACGAGTTCGCTAACGAGGAGCCCGTTGAGTTTGCTTTCGAGGATCCAGTCAACTCTGACAACTTTGCAGGCAAGATGATCATACCCTCGAAATCACTACTATCTTTGCTATGCTAGTTTGCTCGCTCTTTGCTATGCCAATGCTACGATGCCTACCACTTGTTTTCAAGCCTCCCAAATTGCCATGTCAAACCTCTAACCCACCATGTTCCTAGCAAACCGTTGTTTGGCTATGTTACCGCTTTGCTCAGCCCCTCTTATAGCGTTGCTAGTTGCAGGTGAAGATTGGAGACCGTTCCTTGTTGGAACATTATTTTACTTGTTGGGATATCATTATATTGCCATGTTATCTTAATGCATCTATATACTTGGTAAAGGGTGGAAGGCTCGGCCTCTCGCCTAGTGTTTTGTTCCACTCTTGCCGCCCTAGTTTCCGTCATATCGGTGTTATGTTCCCAGATTTTGCGTTCCTTACGCGGTTGGGTTATAATGGGAACCCCTTGATAGTTCGCCTTGATTAAAGCTTTTCCAGAAATGCCCAACCTTGGTTTTACCATTTGTCACCTAGCCTCTTTTCCCTTGGGTTTCCGGAGCCCGAGGGTCATCTTATTTTAGCCCCCCCGGGCCAGTGCTCCTCTGAGTGTTGTTCCAACCGAGCGATGTCCGGGGCTACCAGGGGCAACTCTGGGCTGGCCTACCCGACGTCTGGCTCATCTGAGTTTGCCCTGAGAACGAGATATGTGCAGCTCCTATCGGGATTTGTCGGCACATTCGGGCGGTGTTGCTAGTCTTGTTTTAACCTGTCGAAGTGTCTTGAAGAACCGAGGTACCGAGTCTGATCTGAACGTCTCGGGAGGAGGTCTATTCCTTCGTTGACCGTGAGAGCTTGTCATGGGCTAAGTTGGGACTCCCCTGCAGGGATTTGAACTTCGAAAGCCGTGCCCGCGGTTATGGGCAGATGGGAATTTGTTAATGTCCGGTTGTGGATAACTTGAACCTTAACTTAATTAAAATGAATCAACTGAGTGTGTTACCGTGATGGCCTCTTCTCGGCGGAGTCCAGAAAGTGGACACGGTGTTGGAGTAATGCTTGCACAGGTTGCTCTCTAGTTTCTCGCTCGCGCTTTGCCTCCTCTTCTCGCTCTCTTTTACGAACAGGATAGCCACTATATTTTCTAGTCGCTTGCTGCAGCTCCACATATTTACCTTGCCTTACCTATAAGCTTAAATAGTCTTGATCGCGAGGGTGCGAGATTGCTGAGTCCCTGTGGCTCACAGATTACTATTACACCAGATGCAGGGCCTGATGATTCCGCTCCAGGTGACGCGCTTGAGCTCAAGTGGGAGTTCGACGAGGACTCTCAACGATACTATGTTTCCTTTCCTGATGATCAGTAGTGGTGCCCAGTTGGGGGTGATCGGGACTGTGTCGCATGTTGGGTTGTTCTTCTATTTTTGGCTCCATAGTCGGGCCATGAGTGTTTGGATGATGTAATGTTATTTATGTACTTGATTGACGTGGCGGGTGTAAGCCAACTATGTTATCTCCCCTTTATTTATCTATATTACATGGGATGTTGTGAAGATTGCCTAACTTGCGACATATGCCTTCAATGCTATTATGCCTCTAAGTCGTGCCTCGGCACGTGGGAGATATAGTCGCATCGAGGGTGTTACAAGTTGGTAATCAGAGCCTTCCCCGACCTTAGGAGCCCCATTGCCTGTTCGTTTTTAGCAGCCGAGTTGTGTCTAGAAAAATGTTTTGAGTCATTTAGGAATTATATATCGGAGAGTTTAGGAATTCTTTTTACTTCCCAGTCTCCTCATCGCTCTGGTAAGGCATCCTGACGTAGAGTTTTGACTCTTCTCTTCTCAAATTTCACAATTTTTTTTAGGATCACGCGGGTATCTTGGAATCGTTCCGATGGTTTTATGATGAGAACATTGTCTTGGTGCCTCCTGTCAGGTGTTTTGTGGAAGTGTCCCGGGGAGTTGAGCTCTGAGGTGTTGTCGTCATAATTTTATCGTTGCAGTTCTGGAATACCTGAGTTTAGTATGCCGACATCGAAAATCTCTTTTATGCAGTTCGTTGGTGAGATAACCTCGACGCCACCCAGTACTGGGGCGGGAGTTCGGGAGTATCGCCATAACTTGTATAACGGATGCTTTTCGAAGGTTGAGGTAGATGGTTTCCAAAGTTTTTCTCGGTTATGTGTTGAAGGATGGATACAGCTGGATGTAGGATTTGTTAGATTTGGGTGAGATATCATGCTTCCCCTGTATCCCCAACACCTGATTGCATAACCGGAAAGGTTCGGGAGTTTCATAGGTGGGAATTCAAGTATCTCTAGTTCTTCTTCCACGGATAGTTGGTTTGAGATTGGGATTTCTTACCGATTATTCGTTCTTGATCCGTACCTTGTTGATTTATTTCTCTACCTAAATTCTACGTGGCTTCTCAATTTATGGATATGTGACCATTTCAAGAGGAATGCATTCGTTCATTTTGTTCGGATGTGAAGACTATATGTTGCAATTTTCATTCCATTGGATTCAGCTTCAATATTTGTCTATCAATGTGCTAATGGATGTCAACCTCTTCAGGATGGCTCCTCCAACGCGCACGACTCCGAATCCTGATCCGCTACCACCTCCACCTCCTCCCGAGGCATGGCAAGCTATGATGGCCGCAACCAATGCAAACACACAATTGATCATGCAAATTCTTCAAGAGCGTAATCAAGGCAACCAAGGGAACCAATGCAACAATTAGAATCACTTTGCTACACTCAACCATTTCCTTGCTAACGGGCCAAAGACTTTCAGCAATTGTGTTGAGGCAACCGATGCTGACGATTGGCTTGTGGATCTGTGCAAGCATTTTGAGTGCAGTAACGTCAGGCCTGAGGACTTCGTCAAGTTCGCTTCCTTCCAACTCAAAGATCAAGCTGCAGAATGGTTCCAGCAGTACAAGGATTCCAGAGGTGGACGTGTAATTACCTGGGATGAATTCCGTCAAGATTTCAGAGCTCATCATATTCCTCAGAGCGTGGTTGAAAGCAAGCGTGAGGAATTCCGCAACCTGAAGCAAGGCTCTTTGTCTGTCTATGACTACAACAAGTTGTTTCAGAAGCTCGCCTGCTTTGCCAAGCAGGACGTCCCTGATGAGAAGAGCATGATATACCAGTTCAGGGGTGGTCTCAGAGAAGAAATCCAGCTAGCTCTTGTTCTCTTTGAGCCCTTGAGATATGATGAGTTCTACAACATGGCACTGAAGCAAGAGGCCACTCAACTGAGGTGTGATGCTTCCAAGAAGCGAGTCAGAGATGCTACTCCTTCTTCCTCTACTCAAGTGGCCAAGCAGCAGAAGTATTGGCTTCCTCCTCCTCCGTTCCGTCACCCGTATCAGCAGAAGAGCAAAGGTGGCAGTGGATCTTCCCACCCACCCAACCCTGGCTTTCAGAACAAGACTTCGTCTCAAGCTCCATGATCAAGTGCTCCGTACCACCGTCCGCTTTCAGAGGTCACGTGCAACAAGTGCCAACAGAAGGGTCACTATGCCAACAAGTGTTTCAACCAGAGGCGTCTTCCTCCTCCTCCTCCTGTCAGATCGGCAAGTACAGCTGTGGTCAAGCATAACCCCAAGTCCGCCAAGGTCAACTTGATGAATGCAGCTCAGGCAGAGGACTCATCAGATGTCATTATGGGTAACCTTCCTGTTAATGATATTCCTGCAAAAGTTCTTTTTGACACGGGTGCATCGCATTGTTTCATCTCGAGACCATTTGTTTCTAAGCATGAGTTGCCTTTACAAGATTTGCCTAGACAGTTATCTGTTGTTTCTCCAGGTAAATTCATGAATGCAAGCGCTATCGCCCCAGATGTTACTATCACGTTGGGCGACTACAAGTTTCTCTCTTCTCCGGTGGTTCTTGGTAACTCGGATATTGATCTTATTCTCGGGATGGATTGGCTTTCTAAGCACAAGGCGCATCTTGATTGTGCAGCCAGGCAGATTCAATTGACTCATTCGTCTGAGGATGTAATTGTCTTTGCCGCTCGTGATGATACAATCCGTCTGTTTTCTCTCAATGAGAAGGGTGAACTAGATGCTATCTCGAAGATTCCAGTCGTTTGCGAATATCAAGACGTCTTTCCAGAAGAGCTTCTAGGAATGCCTCCGCACCGGCCAGTTGAATTCGTCATTGATCTTGAGCCTGGCACGGAACCTGTGTGCAAGCGTCCTTACAAGCTCAGACCTGAAGAGTTGAAGGAGCTGAAGAAGCAACTCGATATTCAAGAGAGAATGGGTCTCATCCGGCCTAGTTCTTCTCCATGGGGTTGTGGTATTCTTTTTGTGAAGAAGAAGGATGGAACGGACCGACTTTGTGTTGATTACCGTCCATTGAACAAGAAGACCATCAAGAACAAATACCCACTTCCCAACATCAATGAGCTGTTCGAACAACTCAAAGGTGCCCAAGTATTCTCCAAGTTTGATCTCCGTATGGGTTATCATCAGATTCGAATCCGTGAGCAAGATATTCCCAAGACGGCTTTCAGGACAAGCTATGGTTCATATGAATACACTTTCATGTCTTTTGGCCTCGTCAACGCTCCTCCGACTTTTTCTCGCATGATGAACTTCATCTTCAACGCCTACACCAATGACTTTGTTTTGGTCTATCTCGACGACATTCTGGTTTTCTCGAAGAACAAGGAAGATCATGCCAAGCACTTGCGTTTGGTACTCGATAAGTTGAGGGAACACAAGTTCTACGCCAAGTTCTCCAAGTGCGAATTTTGGCTTGATGAGGTTCTTTATCTTGGTCATATCATCTCTGCCAAGGGCATTGCGGTGAATCCTGAGAAGGTGTCTGCAATTGTGAATTGGGAACCTCCTCAGAACGTGAAGCAACTCCGTAGCTTCCTCGGTCTCGCAAGCTACTGTCGAAGATTCATTGCAAACTTTTCTAAGATCGCGAAGCCTCTCTCTAATCTTCTCCAGAAGCACGTCAAGTACGTTTGGTCTCCGGAGTGTGACATTGCTTTCAACACTTTGAAAGAGAAATTGATCACTGCTCCAGTTCTGACTCCGCCTGATGAATCCAAGCCGTACGAGGTCTTTTGTGATGCCTCTCTCCAAGGTCTTGGCGCAGTGTTGATGCAAGAGAAGAAAGTTGTTGCTTATACCTCTCGCCAGTTGAAGCCCAATGAGAAGAACTACCCCACTCATGATCTCGAGTTGGCGGCAGTTGTGCACGCTCTTTTGACTTGGAGACATCTCTTATTGGGAAGAAAAGTGGACATTTTCACTGACCACAAGAGTCTCAAGTACATCTTCACTCAGCCTAATCTCAACCTCAGGCAAACTCGATGGGTCGAAATGATTCAAGAGTATAATCTGAGTATCGAGTATACTCCAGGCAAGGCCAATGTGATTGCTGACGCATTGAGCAGAAAGGCTTATTGCAACAGTCTGATTCTCAAGCCTTATCAACCCGAGCTTTGTGAAGCTTTCCGCAAACTTAACCTGCAAGTTGTTCCTCAAGGTTTCCTCACCAACCTTCAAGTCTCTCCTACCTTGGAAGACCAGATTCGCCAAGCTCAGCTTCTTGATGCTATGGTGAAAAAGGTGAAGATTGGGATTGCCAAGAGTCAACCCAAGTACAAGTGCTACCGCCTTGACGACAAGGACACTCTCTTCTTCGAGGATCATATTGTTGTACCCAAAGGTGACCTTCATAAAGTGATCATGAACGAGGCTCACAATTCTCTCCTCTCCATCCACCCTGGGAGTACGAAGATGTATCAGGACCTCAAGCAGGCTTATTAGTGGACTCGAATGAAGCGCGAGATTGCTCAATTCATGAATGAATGTGATGTCTGCAGAAGAGTGAAGGCAGAACACCAAAGGCCAGCTGGTCTCCTCCAACCTCTTGCCATTCCAGAATGGAAGTTTTACCACATTGAGATGGACTTCGTGACTAGATTTCCAAAGTCCAAGCGTGGCAATGATGCTATATTCGTTGTCATCGACAAACTCACTAAAGTGGCTCACTTTCTGCCTATCAGAGAGTCAATCACTGCAGCTCAGTTGGCAGAACTCTATACCTCTCGGATTGTCTCTCTGCACGGTATTCCACAAGTGATCTCTTCAGACCGTGGCATCATCTTTACCTCCAAGTTTTGGGATTCTTTTCAGAAGGCCATGGGCACCAACATCCGCTTCAGCACAACTTTCCATCCTCAAACTAGCGGTCAAGTCGAGCATGTCAACCAGATTCTTGAAGATATGCTCAGGGCTTGTGTGATCTCCTTCGGCATGAAGTGGGAGGATTGTCTTCCTTATGCTAAATTCTCCTACAACAACAGTTTTCAAGCAAGTTCGGGCAAGGCCCCATTTGAAATTCTGTATGGCAGGAAGTGCCGTACCCCTCTCAACTGGTCTGAAACCGGTGAACGTCAGCTTTTGGGTAATGACTTAATCACAGAGGCAGAGGAAATGTGCAAAGTCATTCGAGATAACCTCAAAGCAGCCCAATCCCGCCAAAAGAGATACTATGACAGTAAGCACCGTGATTTGGCTTTCGAGATCAGAGATCATGTTTACCTCCGCGTCTCTCCTATGAAAGGTACTCGTCGCTTCGGTATCAAAGGGAAGCTTGCCCCCAGATACGTGGGACCTTTCAAGATTGTCAGCAAGAGAGGCGATCTCGCCTATCAACTCAAGCTTCCTTCAAATTTTGCAAATGTTCATGATGTGTTCCATGTCTCTCAGCTCCGAAAGTGCTTCAAGACTCCTGACCGCACCGTCAACTTCGAGGACATTGAGCTCCAAGAAGATCTCTCTTATCGTGAGCACCCAGTTGCTATTCTTGAAGAGACTGAACGCAAGACTCGCAACAAGTCAATCAAATTCCTCAAAGTCAAGTGGTCACACCATTCCGACCGTGAAGCTACCTAGGAACGCGAGGATCACCTCCGTTTCGAATACCCGGTGTTCTTTCAGTCCTAGATCTCAGGACGAGATCCTTTCATAGTGGTGGAGTGTTGTAACACCCCGGATATAATTTTCCCAATATGTATTCCAACTCTTGCCGTTTCCGGCCTTAAGTTATTTTATTTTTATCGGGTTCGGGTTTTTGTCTCCATGTGTTGTTGTCGTTTTCATGCATCTCATATCATGTCATCATGTGCATTGCATTTGCATACGTGTTCATCTCATGCATTCGAGCATTTTCCCCGTTGTCCGTTTTGCATTCCGGTGCTCCGTTCTCCTCCGGTGGTCATTTCTACCTTTCTTTCGTGTGTGGGGATTAAACATTTCCGGATTGGACTGAGACTTGCCAAGCGGCCTTGGTTTACTACCGGTAGACCGCCTGTCAAGTTTCGTATCATTTGGACTTCGTTTGATACTCCAACGGTCAACTGAGGGACCGAAAAGGCCTCGTGTGTGTTGCAGCCCAACACCCCTCCAATGTGGCCCAAATCCCACCTAAACCCTCTCCTTCATCTAGAGCGTTCGATCACGATCGCGTGGCCGAAAACCGCACCTCATTTGGACTCTCCTAGCTCCCTCTATGCCTATATATAGACCCCTCCTCTAAATTCACGGATCCCCTCTTCCAAAACGCTAGATCCCCACCTCGCGCCCGCGCCAAACACGTCCGGGCCGGCCGGACACGTCCGCCATCCCGGCCGGACCAATCGCAGCTCGCCACGTGGCGCTGCCCGTGCCCACATCGCCGCTCCCGCCGCCGGCCCGCGAGGGCCAGAGGCCGGCCCTCCCCGCCGATCGCGCGGGCAGATCCGCGCCGCCCCGCCGCCTCTTCTTCTCCGCCCCGCCGCCGCGCCGGCAGCCGCCGGATCTTGCCGCTCCGCCGTCGCGCCCAGCCGCCACCTCGCCGCTCCACCGCACGCCTCCACGCTGCCGACCTCCTCGCCGCCGGATCCGGCCGGAGGAGGCCGGATCTACTCCTCCCCTGCCTCCCCGCCGCTCCATCGGGCTCGCCGGAGCCGTAGCGACCTCGCCGGACTCGCCTCGGGCCGCGTGCCACCGAACCCAAGATCTGGAGGTCCAAATTTTCTTCTAAGTCCCCATTTTCCCAGATCCATATGCCCTTTTCATCGTGCCGTAACTTTGCATCCGTAACTCTGTTTTCGGCATATAGCATATCAAAATGTTCGCCTCAGAGAGCACATCATTTCATTCCATTGCATCATTTTCATTTGAGTTCATCTTGATGCCCAAAATACTGTTAGAAGAGGTCTACTTGAGATTATTGTCAGATCTGCTGCTCCATTTAGATATTTGTCATTTTTGCCATGATTAATGTGTGCATGATATGCCCATGAGCTCTACATATGTTTTGTTAAGGGTTTTGCCATCTTTCCAGAGGTGCAACCCATGTAATTTTGTGATGTGTGTGGTGACTAGCACAAGCTTGCAAAGTGAGGCACTTGGTAATGCTGATTTCAGGGACTTAGCATTTCCACTAAGTCCTTGACCTGTTTATCTCATATGGCCATATGTTCATGTTGTTTCCTAGTGATCCGTGCCTCGTTTGAGGATGATCAGTAAGGATGTTTTGTTAATCTTATAGTGCTCTATCCATCAATGTATTTGTTTGCAATTAGGGAGCACCCTAGCTTGAGTCAATCGAGCTCTACTTTTGCTACTTCGTGAATCTGGGCAGATTGTCTACTTGTTAGCGATTTTGCCGAGGATGTTGTAGTTGATCCGTGCATGCTATGCTATTGTTCTTGCCATGTCTAGCTTGCATTTTGTGTATTCTTGATGGGTGTATGCTTAGTTGGTCAGGACTTGCTCCGTAGTGAGTGCATCGAGCTCGTGAACATGCCTACTTGATATCTGTTTTCAGCATGCTCCAGTTTTCACTAAGTCTGAGAACTGATTATGTTTTTGCCATGTTCACATGCTTGCAATTGTATTTTCGGATCCCTTTTGGCTCAAGGTCACTAAGGGACTTTTGTTAATCTCTTTGAGTAGCTCCATGCCATGATTTACTTTGCCATGTTCAGGTCCTATAGCATGTAGTTTTGTTGCTCCGAAGAGTGCTATCTGATCTGAAATTCCAGACAAGTGTTAATTTCACTAAGTCTGAAATCTGTTCATCAAATGCATTTTTGCCATGCTTGTTTGAACCTGTTAATGGATGAATTGGCCGTAGATCAGTGCTAGACTTTTGTTAAGCATCTTGAATACATCCCTGCCATGTATTTTGATGCCATGTTTGGGTGCTGTAGCTTGTTCATCTCATTGCATTTAGATGGCTACTTGCTGTAAATCGCAGAACGTGACCATATTTGAATTGCTTGCCATTTCCAAACCGTAACTCCGATTCCGACGTTCTTTATATCGTTTTCAAGAGATTTCATCTCATCTTTATAGTGGCACACTTGGATTCCCAAGTTGAGGCCAGGTTCATGCATCCCTTGTCAAATCTTGCATATGCATCCCACATCGCATCCCGCATAGCATACCATCTTTGCATCATATTGTTTGAGCTTTGCACGTGGTTGATTGTGTTCCGTTTGCTTGTTTGTCTTGTTTGGGTAGAGCCGGGAGACGAGTTCGCTAACGAGGAGCCCGTTGAGTTTGCTTTCGAGGATCCAGTCAACTCTGACAACTTTGCAGGCAAGATGATCATATCCTCGAAATCACTACTAACTTTGCTTTGCTAGATGCTCTCTCTTTTGCTATGCCAATGCTACGATGCCTACCACTTGCTTTCAAGCCTCCCAAATTGCCATGTCAAACCTCTAACCCACCATGTCCTAGCAAACCGTTGATTGGCTATGTTACCGCTTTGCTCAGCCCCTCTTATAGCGTTGCTAGTTGCAGGTGAAGATTGGAGATCGTTCCTTGTTGGAACATTATTTTACTTGCTGGGATATCATTATATTGCCATGTTATCTTAATGAATCTATATACTTGGTAAAGGGTGGAAGGCTCGGCCTCTCGCCTAGTGTTTTGTTCCACTCTTGCCGCCCTAGTTTCCGAAATATCGGTGTTATGTTCCTGGATTTTGCGTTCCTTACGCGGTTGGGTTATAATGGGAACCCCTTGATAGTTCTCCTTGATTAAAGCTTTTTCAGCAATGCCCAACCTTGGTTTTACCATTTGCCACCTAGCCTCTTTTCCCTTGGGTTTCCGGAGCCCGAGGGTCATCTTATTTTAGCCCCCCTGGGCCAGTGCTCCTCTGAGTGTTGGTCCAACTGAGCGATGTCCGGGGCTACCAGGGGCAACTCTGGGCTAGCCTACCCGACGTCTGGCTCATCTGAGTGTGCCCCGAGAACGAGATATGTGCAGCTCCTATCGGGATTTGTCGGCACATTCGGGCGGTGTTGCTGGTCTTGTTTTAACCTGTCGAAGTTTCTTGAAGAACCGAGGTACCGAGTCTGATCGGAACGTCTCGGGAGGAGGTCTATTCCTTCGTTGACCGTGAGAGCTTGTCATGGGCTAAGTTGGGACTCCCCTGCAGGGATTTGAACTGCCGAAAGCCGTGCCCGCGGTTATGGGCAGATGGGAATTTGTTAATGTCCGGTTGTAGATAACTTGAACCTTAACTTAATTAAAATGAATCAACTGAGTGTTACCGTGATGGCCTCTTCTCGGCGGAGTCCGGAAAGTGGACACGGTGTTGGAGTAATGCTTGCGCAAGTTGCTCTCTAGTTTCTCGCTCGCGCTTTGCCTCCTCTTCTCGCTCTCTTTTGCAAATAGGATAGCCACCATATTTGCTAGTCGCTTGCTGCAGCTCCACATATTTACCTTGCCTTACCTATAAGGTTAAATAGTCTTGATCGCGAGGATGCGAGATTGCTGAGTCCCTGTGGCTCACAGATTACTATTACACCAGATGCAGGGCCTGATGATTCCGCTCCAGGTGATGCGCTCGAGCTCAAGTGGGAGTTCGACGAGGACTCTCAACGATACTATGTTTCCTTTCCTGATGATCAGTAGTGGTGCCCAGTTGGGGGTGATCGGGACCGTGTCGCATGTTGGGTTGTTCTTCTATTTTTGGCGCCGTAGTCGGGCCATGAGTGTTTGGATGATGTAATGTTATTTATGTACTTGATTGACGTGGCGAGTGTAAGCCAACTATGTTATCTCCCCTTTATTTATCTATATTACATGGGATGTTGTGAAGATTGCCTAACTTGCGACATATGCCTTCAATGCGATTATGCCTCTAAGTCGTGCCTCGACACATGGGAGATATTGTCGCATCGAGGGTGTTACAGTAGGCCTCCGGTGCCCATCTTTGGCTATATGAGGTCTTTCACCCTGGAAAAATCAAGCTCTCGGGATGAAACTCTGCCGCCATGAGGCGGAACCTTGGCGGAGCCAATCTAGGGCTCCGATGGAGCTATTCTCCCGGGGAAACATCCCTCCGGGAGGGGGAAATCATCACCATCGTCATCACCATCAATCCTCTCATCAGGAGGGGGTCAATCTCCATCAGCATCTTCACCAGCACCATCTCATCTCAAACCCTAGGTCATCTCTTGTATCCAATCTTTGTTCCAAAACCTCAGATTGGTACGTGTGGGTTGCTAGTGTTGATTACTTCTTGTAGTTGATGCTAGTTGGTTTACTTGGTGGAAGATCATATGTTCAGATCCTTTATGCATATTAATACCCCTCTAATTATGAACATGAATATGCTTTGTGAGTAGTTACACTACAAAAAAAATACACTTCCATGATGATACGTGTTTGTCATAGTAGGTCACGTTTTCTGTCATGCATGTACATCCATGACAATTTTATGACAGAATCAAGATAGCCATACCTGTGCTGTCGTAGAATTGTTCCATGACATTACCAAAATTATCATCACGGAAGTGTGCACTTCCATGATGATAAATCACGCATCATAGAAGTGCTTTCGTCAAGGGTGACCGACACATGGCATCCACCGTAACGTAACACCGTTAAGCTATCGGGTCCGGTTTTGGATCCAATAACCAGTTAACAGCCCCGACCAACGGGGTTTTTCCACATGTAAAATCATCATTAGCTGGAGGGAACACGTGTCGACTCGCTGTTGGGACAGATGTCATCCACTCATTGGACCCAAAGCGCCTACGATATGTCTACATGTGGCACGGCCCAACAGAGGCCCATTCCTGTGAAAAGGTTGACCCATTTGACTTGGTCAAAAGGTGGCGGGCGAGCGCACGGCAAGCCTGTTAACAACATGTTCTCATATAGCCCATTTACAGCCTACTAACCCAGGGCCCGTTTACGGCCTATCCGAATTAGGCCCAATAGCGTCATCTGAGCCGTCCAATATAGTTCCAGCCCGTTTTAACTTCCGGCCCATGTATGGCCCATGACGTCTTTCAGCCCATATGAGGCCCTTAGTAACCCTCGGCCCATTAACGGCCCGTGGTAAAACTGGCCCGTAATGAATAGTGTATCACTTTATAGCCATTAACGGCCCATTATTCCGTTGGGCCGTTTCCAGCCCATGTGATCTTTCGGCCTTCTCAGGGCCCATTTATTCTTGGTCTCATTTCCTGCATTCATTTACTTTTGGCCCGTTACTGTCACTTTTTGCTTGTGGGCCAAATTCAGCCCATGGTTATAGTCGGCCCGTTTGTGGCTTGTTAATATGTTGGGCCGTTTTCATAGCGTCATCAAATACAGCCGATTAACGACGGCCCGTTATGGTCGGCCCATGAACGGACGATTTGAACTCTAGCCCATTTACGGCCATAATGTGGTCTGTTATTGGCCCATGTTTGGCCAACCGATCATACGGCGCGTAGAAGGCCCATTGATGATACGGCCGGTAGAAGGCCCATTGTGTCAACGGCCCATATAAGGCCGATGGTTTCTACGCCCCATAGAAGGCCCATTGTTTCTACGGCCTGTATGAGGCCCATGTTAACTACAGTAAATATGTAGCCCATGGTTAATGTGGCCTAGTTTTAAAAAATAGGTTATTGCGGCCACTAGCAAACTGCGGAAAAAGAACTGCACTGACTACAAGAAAACAAATAAACAAGACAATAAGGAAATAAACAGGCAAGCAGCTTACGCTAGGCTATCATGGCTATTACACATATTACATCCACTGGGCATCAAAGTTTTCAATCGCATGAACCTTTTTACTACGGCTATAAAATTGTTCCTACCAACAAAATTCACATCCACATATTCATTATTATTCTCAATCAAAGTGGACAAAGGCATATCATAAGGATCAGAAGAAACACTCTTATTAGCGAACAATTTCATAAGTTCCTCCATCTTTCCACTCAAAACATTAATCTCTTCAATCGCATGAACCTTTTTACTAGTGGATCTTTTAGTATGCCATTGAGAATAATTAACCATAATACTACCTAGGAGTTTAGTAGCTTCTCCTAAAGTGATTTCCATAAAAGTGCCTCCCGCGGCCGAACCTAAAAGCTTTCTAGAAGAAAAATTCAATCCGGAATAAAAAATTTGTATAATCATCCATAAATTCAAACCATGTGTACGGTAATTACGTATCATTAATTTCATCCTCTCCCAAGCTTGTGCAACATGTTCATGATCAAGTTGCTTAAAATTCATAATATCGTTTCTAAGAGAGATGGTCTTAGCAGGAGGAAAATACTTAGAGATAAAAGCATCTTTGCACTTATTCCATGAATCAATACTATTGTTAGGCAAAGAAGAGAACCAAGTTTTAGCACGATCTCTAAGAGAAAACGAAAATAGCTTCAATTTAACAATATCATTATCCACATCTTTCTTCTTTTGCTTATCACACAAATCAACAAAGTTGTTTAGATGGGTAGCGGCATCTTCACTAGGAAGGCCAGAAAATTGATCTTTCATGACAAGATTCAACAAAGCAGCATTAATTTCACAAGATTCAGCATCCATAATAGTAGCAATCGGAGTGCTAATAAAATCATTGTTTTTGGTATTGGAAAAGTCACATAATTTAGTATTATCTTGAGTCATTGTGACAAACAATCAATCCAACACACGATCACACAAGAAGCGAGTGAAAAGGGGCGAACGGAAAAAGGGGCGAATAAAATGGCAAAGGTGAAGTGGGGGAGAGGAAAACGAGAGGCAAATGGCAAATAATGTAATGCGAGGGAGAAGAGTTTTTGATGGGTACTTGGTATGTCTTGACTTGAGCGTAGATCTCCCTGGCAACGGCGCTAGAAATCCTTCTTGCTACCTCTTGAGCATACGTTGGTTTTCCCTTGAAGAGGAAAGGGTGATGCAGCAAATTAGCATAAGTATTTCCCTCAGTTTTTGAGAAACCAAGGTATCAATCTAGTAGGAGATTACACGCAAGTCGCCTAGTACCTGCACAAACAATCAAGAACCTTGCAACCAACGCGATAAAGGGGTTGTCAATCCCTTCACGGCCACTTGCAAAAGTGAGATTTGATAAAGATAATAAGATAAATATTTTTGGTATTTTTGTTGAACAGATTGAAAAGTAAAGATTGCAAAATAAAATAAATAGTGAACTAGAATTGTAGATCGGAAACTTATATGATATAAAATAGACCCGGGGGCCATAGGTTTCACTAGTGGCTTCTCTCATGATAGCATGTATTACGGCGGGTTAACAAATTGATAGAAAAGTGCATAGTTATGATAATACCTAGGCAATGATTATGAACATAGGCATCACGTTCGTGTTAAGTAGACCGAAACGATTCTGCATCTACTACTATTACTCTACACATCGACCGCTATCCAGCATGCATCTAGAGTACTAAGTTCATAAGAACAGAGTAATGCTTTAGGCAAGATGACATGATGTAGAGGGATAAACTCAAGAAATATGATATAAACTCCATCCTTTTATCCTCGATGGCAACAATACAATACGTGCGTTGCTGCCCCTACTGTCATTGGGAAAGGACACCGCAAGATTGAACCCAAAGCTAAGCACTTCTCCCATTGCAAGAAAGGTCAATCTAGTAGGCCAAACTAAACCGATAATTCGAAGAGACTTGCAAAGTTATCAAATCATGCATATAAGAATTCAGAGAAGAACCAAATATTGTTCATAGATAAACTTGATCATAAATCCACAATTCATTGGATCTCGGCAAACACACCGCAAAAGAATATTACATCAAATAGATCTCCAAGAACATTGAGGAGAACTTTGTATTGAGAACCAAAGAGAGAGAAGAAGCCATCTAGCTAGTAACTATGGACCCGAAGGTCCGTGGTAAACTACTCACACATCATCGGAGAGGCTATGGTGTTGATGTAGAAGCCCTCCGTTATTGATTCCCCCTCCGGCAGATCACCGGAAAAGGTCCCCAGATGGGATCTCACGGGTACAGAAGGTTTCGGCGGTGGAAAAGTGGTTTCGTGGCTCTCCTAGATGTTTTTAGGGTATAAGAGTATATATAGGCGAAAGAAGTACGCCGGTGGAGCTACGAGGGGCCCACGAGGGTGGGGGCGGGCCCTCCTGCCCCGTGGCCGCCTCGTTGCATCTCTGACTTCCACTCCAAGTCTCTTGGATTGCGTTTTTCCAAGAAAGATCGCCGCGAAGGTTTTGTTCTATTTGATATTCTATTTCTGCGGAACACTGAAATAGGCAAAAAAAACAGAAACTGGCACTGGGCCTCCTGTTAGTAGGTTAGTCCCAAAAATAATATAATAGAGCATATTAAAGCCCATTAAACATCCAAAAGAGATAATATAATAGCATGGAACAATAAAAAAATTATAGATACATTGGAGACGTAAAAATAGTCGTAGAAGCAATAGTTGGTGAGACGACAACGATGCTACGATGGAGATCAAGGTGTCAAGCCGGTGACGATGGTGATCACGACGGTGCTTTGGAGATGGAGATCAAAGTAACAAGATGATGATGGCCATATCATATCACTTATATTGATTGCATGTGATGTTTATCCTTTACGCATATTATTTTGCTTAGTACGGTGGTAAAATTATAAGATGATCTCTCACTAAATTTCAAGGTATAAGTGTTCTCCCTGAGTATGCACCATCGCTACAGTTCGTCGTGCCGAGACACCACGTGATGATTGGGTGTGATAAGCTCTATGTTCACATACAACGGGTGCAAGCCAGTTTTGCACAAGCAGAATACTCGGGTTAAACTTGACGAGCCTAGCATATGCAGATATGGCCTCGGAACACTGAGACCGAAAGGTCGAGCGTGAATCATATAGTAGATATGATCAACATAGTGATGTTCACCATTGAAAACTACTCCATCTCACGTGATGATCGGACATGGTTTAGTTGATATGGATCACGTGATCACTTAGATGATTAGAGGGATGTCTATCTAAGTGGGAGTTCTTAAGTAATATGATTAATTGAACTTTAATTTATCATGAACTTAGTACCTAATAGTATTTTGCATGTCTATGTTGTTGTAGATAAATGGCCCGTGTTGTTGTTCTGTTGAATTTTATTGCGTTCCTAGAGAAAGCTAAGTTGAAAGATGATGGTAGCAATTACATGGAATAGGTCCATAACTTGAGGATTATCCTCATTGCTGCACACAAGAATTACGTCCTGGAAGCACCACTAGGTGCAAGGCCTGCTACAGATGCTACTAATGACGTTAAGAACTTCTGGCAAAGCAAAGCTGACGACTACTAGATAGTTCAGTGTGCCATGCTTTACGGCTTAGAACCGGGACTTCAACGACGTTTTGAACATCATGGAGCATATGAGATGTTCCAGGAGTTGAAGTTAATATTTCAAGAAAATGCCCAGATTGAGAGATATGAAGTCGCCAATAAGTTCCACATCTGCAAAATGGAGGAGAATAGTTCTGTCAGTGAACACATACTCATAATGTCTGGGTACCACAATCACTTGACTCAGTTGGGAGTTAATCTTCCGGTTGATAGTGTCATTGACAGAGTTCTTCAATCACTGCCACCAAGCTGCAAAAGCTTCATGATGAACTATAATATGCAAGGGATGGATAAGACTATTCCCGATCTCTTCGCGATGCTAAAGGATGCGGAGGGAGAAATCAAGAAGGAGCGTCAAGTGTTGATGGTCAACAAGACCACCAGTTTCAAGAAGAAGGGCAAAGGGAAGAAGGGGAACTCCAAGAAGAATGGCAAGCAACTTGCTGCTTAAGTGAAGAAGCCCAAGGCTGGACCTAAGCCTAAGACTGAGCGCTTCTACTACAAAGGGACCTGTCACTGGAAGCGGAACTGCCCCAAGTATTTGGCGGATAAGAAGGATGGCGAAGTGAAAGTTGTATTTGACATACATGTTATTGATGTGTACCTTACTAATGCTCGTAGTAGCGCCTGAGTATTTGATACTGGTTCTATTGCTAATATTTGCAACTCAAAACAGGGGCTATGGATTATGCAAAGATTGGCTAAGGACGAGGTGACGATGCGCGTTGGAAATGGTTCCAAAGTCGATGTGATCGCCGTCGGTACGTTACCTCTACATCTACCTTCGGGATTAGTTTTAGACCAGAATAATTGTTATTTGGTCCCAGCGTTAAGCATGAACATTATATCTGGATGTTGTTTGTTGCGAGACGATTATTCATTTAAATCGGAGAATAATGGTTGTTCTATTTATATGAGTAATATCTTTTATGGTCATGCACCCTTGGTGAGTGGTATATTTTTACTAAATCTTGATAGTAGTGATACACATATTCATAGTATTAAAGCCAAAAGATATAAGTTTAATAATGATAGTGCAACTTATTTGTGGCACTGCCGTTTAGGTCATATTGGTGTAAAGAGCATGAAGAAACTCCATGCTGATGGGCTTTTGGAATCACTTGATTATGAATCACTTGATGCTTGCGAACCATGCCTCCTGGGAAAGATGACTAAAACTCCATTCTCCAGAATAATGGAACGAGCAACAGACTTCTTGGAAATAATACATACAGATGTATGCGGTCCGATGAGTTTTGATGCTCGTGGCGGGTATCGTTATTTTCTGACCTTCACAGATGATTTGAGCAGATATGGGTATGATTTCCAATAACTCTGTTGCTCGCTCCATTGTTCTTGAGAACAGAGTTTTAGTCATCTTGCCCATGAGGCATGGTTCGCAAGTACCAAGTGATTCATAATCAAGTGATTCCAGAAGTCCATCAGAATGGAGTTTCTTCATGCACTTTACACCAATATGACCCAAACGGTAGTGCCATAAATAAGTTGCACTATCATTATCAACTCTGCATCTTTTGGCTTCAATACTATGAACATGTGTATCACTAATATCAAGATTTAGTAAAAATAGACCACTCATCAAGGGTGCATGACTGTCGGTGTCAAAACCGGCGGATCTCGGGTAGGGGGTCCCGAATTGTGCGTCTAAGGCGGATGGTAACAGGAGGCCGGGGACATGATGTTTACCCAGGTTCGGGCCCTCTTGATGGAGGTAATACCCTACCTCCTGCTTGATTGTTCTTGATAATATGAGTAGTACAAGAGTTGATCTACCACGAGATCGAAGAGGCTAAACCCTAGAAGCTAGCCTATGGTATTGTTGTTGTCGTTGTTGCTGATGCTGATGCTGTTGCTGTTGCTGTTGTTGTTGTTGTTGTTGTTGTTGTCATTGTATGTGAGGCCTTCCTCCCACTACTAGAAAAAGGGCTGCTAGTGGCGCACCTATTTTCGCTACTAATGGCGCACTACTAGTGCGCCACTAGCATCACGCCATTAGAATTTTTATCTAATGGCGCACCTGTGGTGCGCCATTAGTATCTGGTATACTAATGGCGCACCACATAGAAGTGCGCCATTAGTAACAATTTTTTTTCAAATTTTTTTTAGAATTTTTTTAAATTTTTTTCAAAAATTTTCAATTTTTTTTGTTTTTTTCTTAATCTCAGGTCATTATGTCTTAATCTCGGGTTAATATGCTTAATCTCCAGTCAAATCGCACTCCGTGGTCAAACTTCCCAAAAGGTCACCCATCCTCACACTACTCCAGCCCAAGCACGCTTAACTTTATAGTTCTATCCAACCCCAGCAACAGCTCACTTCACAAGCACTTGTTGATATATCTAGCATATCAATCCTATTATACCTTGTTGATGTCTAGGACTTTGTTCATGTTCATGACTAGGATGAAATTTTGAAAAATATTTCAAACTTCCCGGTCATATTACGTATCATTTTTTGAAAAAAAAATTTAAAAAAATTTTCAAAACCTTTTTTTTTGAATTTTTTTGCCTCTAGATCTTGAAACCCCCGTAACTTTTTTTGTGTTAGGTTTTTGGGGATTTTGAAAATGTTTAACAGGGTTGCCCCAGTTAAATTCGGATGTAACTTTTCGAGTAGATGATTTTTCATATATAAAACTTTTTAATCCGAGTTCGTATGCAAAAGTTATGCCCATTTTACAAATTTCCAGAGAGATTTTGCAAATAAAGTCGAAATTTATATTTGTAAATTTTCCCAACAACTAGACCACATATCACATGGCAAACTTATTTTCTTTTATTTTTTTGAACATTTTTATCATTTTTTTAATTTTTTTAAACTGAAAAGGCGGTCCAGGGGGGGTGCATTCGGTGGAAGCCGGGCAAACTAGTAATGGCGCACCGTGGGGTGGTGCGCCATTAGTAGTTAAACTAGTAATGGCGCACCACACCCACAGTGCGCCACTACTAGTTTTGAAAAAAAATATAAAAAAATTTGAATTTTTTTTTGATTTTTTTTGAAAAAAACATAGTAATGGTGCACCAGTGGACAGTGCGCCATTACTAGTTAAAAACTAGTAATAGCGCACTGTCCACTGGTGCGCCATTACTAACAATTTTTTTATTTTTTTTTAAAAACTTCTAATGGCGCACCGTGGGTGTGGTGCGCCATTACTATGTCAACTAGTAATGGCGCACCACACCCACGGTGCGCCATTAGTAACAATTTTTTTTCAAAACTTCTAATGGCGCACCGCACACCAGGTGCGCCATTAGTAATATATTACTAATGGCGTACCTGTATGTGGTGCGCCATTGCTATATTCTAATGGCGCACCACACACGTGGTGCGCCATTAGTGACCATTTCATCTATAGTCGTTTTCCTAGTAGTGTCCGCATTACCCCTCACTTCGGCCTGTGGCTCAAGACCTTTGATGTGAAGCCGAAGATGATCGAGGGGCAGCATGCAGTGTGCGGCGGTGCTTTAATAAGCAAAATCGCTGACGCTCCATGGCTTGAGGGTTGCTTCCCAGAGGTGTTCGGATTGTGGCAGCGGGAGTGGTTCTACATCCCAGCTCCCCGAAGTGCCAAGTGGGTAGCTTCCCCCACCTTTTGCTCAGGCCCCCCACCACAACTGATGTCATGGATCAGCAGGGGGCTGAGCTGGGGTCCAGCCAAGGACGTGCCAATACTGCAAAACCGTATCCGAGATCTCTTTCAGAGAGATTTCAGTCTATTTATGGTAGTGCAAGTTATGCTAGTTCGTCAAGTCCAGCCTTGCAAAGGCCGGCCCCTTCGCATGTGGGGATTTAACCAGGAAGGACCGCGAACTATTCAACATTTCCTCGGCATGACGCACGAAGAGATGTACAAATTGTTCTTCGGACCACAAATAATGTGTCCGGACATCACTGAGGATGCAGGTCTGAGTTGCAATCGCCCGGATACGCAAGTAAGTAGCCCCGCATCCGAACACACTGTCCATTTATTTATCGCAATGTTTCCCTAAAAAAGCCGCTCTTTGACCAGGATTGGATAGCGAAGGCAAAGTTGATCAGGTGTCCGGCCCCCCTCCCTGAGACCTCACCAAATCCCGTGCTAACCAGGATGTTGGAGATCGCGCCTTATCAAGCGCCCTCAGGAGAAGATAAAGGGGGGAACAAGGAGGCTAGCGCCTCCATGAAGGAGGTTAGCCAGGGAGGAGGAACTGAAACTTCCTCTCCCCAGGGAAGGAAGAGAACAGCCTCTGAGGACCCGGAGACAATGGTCTCCAAACGGGGGAAGAAATCTCCACCAGAGGGTCCTACCCTGGGGGATACCCTGGCCACACTATGCCCTCAAGGGGATCAGCCCTCCACCGAGCTGTAAGTAAAAGGGTACTTAATAATGAAAATATCTCGCTTTACTTCTGAGGAAAATAATCGAAGCATTTATCTTGCAGTTCGGATCTTAGCCCTTCTCAGCAGAGCTCGTCTTCAGGGGATCTTCTTCCAGAGATGATGGAGAGCGAAACGCCTCCCCCTGCCACACCGCCTCATGAGGCGGGCGACCCCGAGGTGTCGTCACGGAGGGTTTCTCCTGATCCGGCAACGCCAGAAGGTAATCCTATGGCCACCCGAAGTCCTCAGTATCCGGCTCTTGAAGAGAGCAATCAAAAGAGTCCGGCACCGTGTGGCGTGCGGTCGGACGTACTGAGGGATCCGCTAGAGCAAGCGGCTATCTCAGAAGAGCACCGCACGTTCATTGGTACGACGATTGAAAGGATTTCATCCGCCGAAAGCGGGTTGCATGAAGCCTTTATGAGTCTACTGACGGGTTTTGAGGTACACGAAATGATGTACATTGTTGAAAGTACCGCACATTTTTAGATGTGCCCTGTGTAGATAGTAGCCCCTGAGACTCTGGTTGTCGTCGAAAACGGCGGCAAATAGAGGATCATAGTCCCAGGTAATAACCAGACCGCCTTTATGTGCAGGTGGTTGAAGCTCCGATGGCTAGCCGGACTGATGGGTTTGCCGAACTAAGGAGGCAACTGGATGCGGAAAATGCCGACATCGTGCTTGTTAACAAGCGGCTTGACGAGGCACAGGGTAGGTTATTTTTCTGGTGATTGTCACATAATAAGAGCAGCATGATGCCAGTATCTTTAATATGTTGTGACTGCAGATGGAGCTGCCACCGTGGAGACCCTTCGGGCGGAGCTTGCTCGAGCCAAGGAGCAAGCAAGGAGTAGCAATGCGACTGCTTTAAAGGCGGTCAAAGAGTTAAGGGCCGAACATTCCGCACATTGCAAGAGCAAAGAAAAAATAGCCAAGATGGCTGTAGAGTTAAAAGATGCTGCTGACCGTTACCAACTTCTTGAAGAAGAAAACCGGGCGAAGGCGACGGATGGAAAAGGCCCGAGTGGCTGCCAAGGAAGCCTGCTCCAAAATTAGAGCGACGAAGGAGGAGCTGCATCAAGCTGCGGATATTGTATCCGGGAAGCCCTTCTTGTTGCGCACTAAGTTCGGGGATCCGAAGTATGCACCTCTGGACCGGCTATGGAGTTCTGCGGACGCTTACGTGGATTTGGCTGCAAGTGCTGCTGATGTTGCCGAGTACTTCAAGGATTGGAAAGATCACGAAGTGGAAAAACTGTTTTGGTCGCAGTTTCATGCTCCAGCCCGTCCGCTGCTGTTGAATGAGAAAATGGCCGAGTGGGCCGAGCTCCATAGATTATTCGGACTTGCCATGAGGTCCGTTGTGGATCATCTGTGGCCGAGAGGGCCAAGGCCGAATAGCTACTTTAGCTTAGTGCAACAATTCCTTGGTGATGTGCCACACATCGATGCTGTAAAGAGGTCGGCGTGCATAGAAGGCTCGCGGATGGCCCTTGCCCGTGTCAAAACATACTGGGCGGAGATGGACGCCACCACTGTTACGGCACAGGGTTCGGCCATAGGCCGAGTGGCTGCCAAGCACTACTTTGAAGAAGTTCTTGAAGGCGCTCGTTCAATAGAGGCTCAGTGCTCGAAGAATATTATGTTTGAGTGACATGTATTCCCATTGTAAAAACAATGTTTATTGAGTTTATCAAGGCTGTATTTATACTTTTGCCCGAAAGTACTATGATGCCTCCTGTGCGGCCGTTTATGTATATATGTATATAACCTGAAAGATGGCAGTCGTCGGCTTCAGCCCCCACGCATATAATGCGGGGGTGCTCGTAGAAGACGCATGTTCACACTTGATCCAACGTCTTGGTCCATTAAGGAGGTGATAGCACAGCGAACTAGGCAATCGGACTATAATGCTTTAACACTTTCACTTAGCCAGAGGAGTTTGACAGTGGGGCTACTATATAGCCCCTGGTGGCTCCGCGCTCATCCGAATTCGGGGCGCATACATGCCTGGCTAGGAAACGGCTCTTCTTTAAGGCGGAGGAATCCCGAAGATTCCGCTAGGTCATCGAGTGGTTGACCAGTCTCACGCTATATCATGACAGTCAGTTTTCGGCTTTCTCTACTGCGGTGCTCGTTCGGACGAACCAGGGCACAATTGCAGTAGTTCTCCTGGTGCCGCCTTAGCCGATAGAGCGGAACGTAAGGAAGCAAAACACAGGAGCCAGGCAAACCCAACATTTGACCAAAGACATGATTCAGTGCTGATGCATATAAGGACAAACTCGTGATGCCGAACACTCCCTAAGGTATTCGGTCATTATGATGTAAACCGGGATAAACAGTGCCCTTTTAATAAGCCCCTGGTGTCTAGGTACGTGCAATATTCTGACGTGGCCACATGCTAATACGTCAGCATCCTTCTCAATTGTACTGAGAATCCGGGGGATGTGTATCAACAAGAGAAAGTAAAAAAGGTTTACGCAGGGTCTTAATCTAAAAAGAATCCTTGGAATGGGTCCCTGCTGCACGTCTGCTCCTGTGTCTCCGTTGTGCCGTATCCTGGATGGGTGTAGCACGATGGTCATCTGAAAAAGAGAGGAACTTAGTTGAAAAGTTGTCGTGCAAAAGGTAGGTTATACTAAATAAACCATGTATAGTTCCAGATGAGTAAAGTTGAGCCTAATTGTCACTTGTTCACACACGTTGAGCCCCTTGTATTGTTGTAGGGGTATAGCCATCAAACCTGTATCAATTATATATAGCTACACGGGACTCGTCTAACCGTGCCCGTGGTCTTAACGACCTGTCAGATGCTCTAGTTGGTGAGGCCGTCTAGTGTGCGGCTACCAAGGCAGCTGCACGGTCTTCCGCATGCAAGGAGTGCTCAATATTTCCATTTACTGTAATGATGCCACGTGGACCGGGCATCTTAAGCATGAGAGAAGCGTAATGCGGTATTGCGTTAAAGCGAGCGAAAGCTTCACGTCCGAGTAGTGCTTGATAGCCATTTTGGAACGAAGTGATGTGGAAGGTTAACTTTTCACTATGGAAGGTTAAATTTTCACTGCGGAAGTTATCGGGAAAGCCAAAATAACCCCTAGTAGCAGGGAGCCCGTACAATGGGCTTCTGGGCCTGGCGTTACTCCTTTAAAGGTAGTATTGCTATGGCTGATTTTTGTTGGGTCTATCCCCATTTTACGGGCTGTGTCCTGATATATCAGGTTTAAACTACTGCCGCCGTCCATTAGGACTCGTGTGAAGTGGTATCCGTCAATTATTGGGTCTAACACCAAGGCAGCCCATCCTGCATGCCGGATACTTGCCGAGTAATCCCGATGGTTAAAGGTGATCGGTTTGGACGACCAGTGGCAGAACTCCGCGGTGATAGGCCCTGGGGCATGTGTCTCTAGGAGTGCCACTTTGTTTCTCCCCTTCATCACGTGTAACACGTTTACTGTTTTGACTTCTGGTGAGAATTTCTTCTGTTCCCCAGTGCTTTGCTTGCGAGGCTCGTCCTCGTCTTCGCTTGGTGTATCCTGCCCCTTGTGTTCGGCGTTGAGTTTGCCGGACTGCTTGAAGACCCAACATTGTCTATGGGTATGATTTGCAGGTTTATCGGGGGTGCTGTGGATCTGACATAGTTTGTCCAGAATCTTGTTCAGGCTGGACAGTTCGTCTGTGTTGCCTTTGGAGGGTAGCTTTTGCTGACCTGGCTGAGAGCTTCTGAATCCGGCATTTACCGCCATGCTCTTCGCGTTGTCTTCTTTATTCCGGCGCTTGTTTTTGCTGCGTCGTGGCTTCCCGTTTCCGTCCCTGACTTCGGATGTACTTGGGTCGCTGGTGCTGCATCGGGATAACCAGCTGTCCTCGCCCACGCAAAAGCGGGTCATGAGGCTTGTTAATGCTGCCATTGTTCTCGACTTTTCTTGGCCGAGGTGTCTGGCAAGCCATTCATCTCGAACGCTATGCTTGAAAGCTGCTAAGGCTTCGGCGTCCGGACAGTCGACTATTTGGTTCTTTTTAGTGAGAAACCTGTTCCAAAGCTTCTGGGCTGACTCTCCGGGCTGTTGAGTTATATGACTTAAATCGTCTGCATCCGGTGGTCGGACATAGGTCCCTTGAAAATTTGCCCGAAAAGCGTCTTCGAGCTCTTCCCAGCTTCCAATGGAGTTTTCGGGGAGGCTTTTAAGCCAGTGCCGAGCTGGCCCTTTGAGCTTGAGGGGTAAGTACTTGATGGCGTGGAGATTTTCTACTCGAGCCATGTGGATATGGAGGATGTAGTCCTTAATCCAGACCCCAGGGTCTGTCGTTCCGTCATACGCCTCTATGTTTACGGGTCTGAATCCCTCTGGAAATTCATGGTCCAGCACCTCATCGGTTAAACATAGGGGGTGTGCGGCACCCCTGTATTTGGGTGTACCATGGTGTTCGGATTTTTATTGTCTTGCATTGCGTGCTGGAGCGCGCTTGCTTGGCCCGTAGATGGATCTTGTTGCGCCATCCTTTTGATGCGAGCCCTCACGTGGATCGCGTACTGGCTTGTGTGCGGCGTCGTTTGCCGCTCTATGTTGGCCACGAGGTCGTCTATCCGACCGGATGGCTGTTTTGTTTTTTGATTGCGAGGGATCTAAGGCCTCCTCATCGAATTCAGGTAGTAGCTTTCGCTTTGGGTAGCTCTTTGTGTGGCGACTACCGCCGTACTTTGCTGCAGTGTTGAGTACTTCACTCCATCTAATTCTGAGTGTGTCTTGTGCAGGCTTGAGCCTTTGTTTCTGCTTTTTCAGAATCCTCGCAGTGGCAACAAGCCTTTGATGGGTATTCTGTTGCTCTGGGTGCCTGTCCGGTGTGATGTCATCCGGACTGTTATCTTCGCCGGAGTCAGGTTGTTCGGATTGATTCTCCGTGTTGCCGTGGTCGGACGTTGGTTCAATGCCGTGTTTGTCATCCGCTAGCTCACCCTGCTCTATCGCCTGGTCTATATGATCGCTGTTTCCGCCGAGGCGGGATTTGGAGTGGCGCTTATGCCGCCGCTTTGACTGCTTCTCGAGGGAACGATCCTTCGCTGCGTCCTTCCGTTCCTCGTCGTCGTTTTCTTTGGGTGTGTCCACTATGTATACATCATATGATGAGGTGGGCGTCCAGTGCGTTGTGGGCAGTGGCTCCTGTTCGTCTCCTGCATCGTCGTCCATACTGTCGATGTCTTCAGAGTCAAAGGCGAGCATTTCGGTCAAATCGTCGACAGTGGCTACTAAGTGGGTGGCGGGTGGGTGGCGAATTTCTTCGTCGTCCGCATCCCGATCTGGCCGGCCATAGTTCGGCCAGGACTCTCCTGACAAGGAGAGAGACCTTAATGAGTTCAGTATGTCGCCAAAGGGTGAGTGCTGAAGGATATCCGTGGAGGTGAATTCCATGATCGGTGCCCAGTTGGATTTGATAGGCACGGGCGCAGGCGGTTCAGAGTCCATGGCCGGGGAAGAATCCGGTAGTTCGGCGTCACGGCTCCCGTGAAGGGTAAGGTCAATACTCGGCTCGATCACCGCTGAGAATGCGGCCTTCATGGAGGGGTCTATCCACCCGTCCATGGATGGCGCAATTGGCTCCTAATTGAGGGTCGTAGCGGTTGTCGGTGCGGTCTCCTGAACACTGTCCGATGGTAGAGCTAAATCATGCTCATCATAACCGTGCGGCGCACTCGGCAGGGGCTCGAATCTGTCGAAGATCAAGTCTCCGCGGATGTCGGCCGTGTAGTTTAAGCTTCCAAACCTGACCTGGTGGCCAGGGGCGTAACTCTTGATCTGCTCCAGATGGCCAAGCGAGTTGGCCCAAAGAGCGGAGCCGCCGGATACAAAGATTTGTCCGAGGAGAAAAGTCTCACCTCGGACTGCATCGCTATCGATGATTGAAGGAGCCATCCAGCCTAACGATGAAGACACAGAGGAACTCTCAATGAAAGCACCAATGTCGGTGTCAAAACCGGCGGATCTCAGGTAGGGGGTCCCGAACTATGCGTCTAAGGCGGATGGTAACAGGAGGCCGGGGACACGATGTTTACCCAGGTTCGGGCCCTCTTGATGGAGGTAATACCCTACGTCCTGCTTGATTGTTCTTGATAATATGAGTAGTACAAGAGTTGATCTACCAGAAGATCAAAGAGGCTAAACCGTAGAAGCTAGCGTATGATATGATTGTTTTTGTTGTTGTTGTTGTTGTTGTTGTTACGGACTAAACCCTCCAGTTTATATAGACACCAGAGCGGGCTAGGGTTACACAGAGTCGGTTACAAGGAAGGAGATCTACATATCTGTATTGCCAAGCTTGCCTTCCACGCCAAGGAGAGTCCCATCTGGACATGGGACGAAGTCTTCAATCTTGTATCTTCATAGTCCAACAGTTCGGCCAAAGGATATAGTCCGGCTGTCCGGAGATCCCCTAATCCAGGACTCCCTCAATGACCATAAAAGATATTACTCATATAAATAGAACAACCATTATTCTCTGATTTAAATGAATAATCGTCTTGCAACAAACAAGATCCAGACATAATGTTCGTGCATAACGCTGGGACCAAATAACAATTATTCTGGTCTAAAACTAATCCCGAAGGTAGATGTAGAGGTAGCGTGCCGGCGGCGATCACATCGACTTTGGAACCATTTCCCACGCGCATCGTCACCTCGTCCTTAGCCAATCTTCGCATAATCCATAGCCCCTGTTTCGAGTTGCAAATATTAGCAATAGAACCAGTATCAAATACTCAGGCGCTACTGCAAGCATTAGTAAGGTACACATCAATAACATGTATGTCAAATATAACTTTCACTTCGCCATCCTTCTTATCCGCTAAATACTTGGGTCAGTTCCGCTTCCAGTGACAGGTCCCTTTGCAGTAGAAGCACTCAGTCTTAGGCTTAGGTCCAGCCTTGGGCTTCTTCACTTGAGCAGCAAGTTGCTTTCCGTTCTTCTTGGAGTTCCCCTTCTTCCCTTTGCCCTTCTTCTTGAAACTGGTGGTCTTGTTGACCACCAACACTTGATGCTCCTTCTTGATTTCTACCTCCGCAGCCTTTAGCATTGCGAAGAGCTCAGGAATCATCTTATCCATCCCTCGCATATTATAGTTCATCATGAAGCTCTTGTAGCTTGGTGGCAGTGATTGAAGAACTCTGTCAATAACACTATCATCAGGGAGATTAACTCCCAGCTGAGTCAAGTGATTGTGGTACCTAGACATTCTGAGTATAAGTTCCCTGACAGAACTATTCTCCTCCATTTTGCAGCTGTAGAACTTATTGGAGACTTCATATCTCTCAATGTGGGCATTTGCTTGAAATATTAACTTCAACTCCTGGAACATCTCATATGCTCCATGATGTTCAAAACGTCGTTGAAGTCCTGATTCTAAGACGTAAAGCATGGCGCACTAAACTATCGAGTAGTCATCAGCTTTGCTCTGCCAGGTGTTCATAACATCTGGCGTTGCTCCTGCAGTGGGTTTGTCACCTAGCGGTGCTTCCAGGACGTAATTCTTCTGTGCAGTAGTGAGGATAATCCTCAAGTTACAGACCCAGTGTGTGTAGTTGCTACCTTCATCTTTCAACTTAGCTTTCTCTAGCAACCATTAAAATTCAACAGAACAACAGCACGGGCCATCTATCTACAACAACATAGACATGCAAAATACTATCAGGTACTAAGTTCATGATAAATTAAAGTTCAATTAATCAAATTACTTAAGAACTCCCACTTAGATAGACATCTCTCTAATCATCTAAGTGATCACGTGATCCATATCAACTAAACCATGTCCGATCATCACGTGAGATGGAGTAGTTTTCAATGGTGAACATAACTATGTTGATCATATCTACTATATGATTCATGTTCGACCTTTCAGTCTCAGTGTTCCGAGGCCATATCTGCATATGCTAGGCTCGTCAAGTTTAACCCGAGTATTCCACGTGTCAAAACTAGATTGCACCAGTTGTATGTGAATGTAGAGCTTATCACACCCGATCATCACGTGGTGTCTCGACACGACGAACAGTTGCAACGGTGCATACTTGATACGTCCATTTTGCATCATGCTTTTATATTGATATTTATTGCATTATGGGCTGTTATTACACATTATGTCACAATACTTATGCCTATTCTCTCTTATTTTACAAGGTTTACATGAAGAGGGAGAATGCCGGCAGCTAGAATTCTGGGCTGGAAAAGGAGCAAATATTAGAGACCTATGCTGCACAACTACAAAAGTCCTGAAACTCCATGGGAGTCATTTTTAGAATATATAAAAAATATTGGGAGAAGGAAGCACCAGAGGGGGGCCACCCACCATCCACGAGGGTGGGGGCGCGCCCCCCTGCCTCATGGGCCCACTGACAGGCCTCCGGTGCCCATCTTTGGCTATATGAGGTCTTTCGCCTTGGAAAAATCATAAGCAAGCTCTCGGGACGAAACTCTGCCGCCACGAGGCGGAACCTTTGCGGAGCCAATCTAGGGCTCCGACGGAGCTGTTCTGCCGGGGAAACATCCCTCCGGGATGGGGAAATCATCACCATCGTCATCACCATCGATCCTCTCACCAGGAGGGGGTCAATCTCCGTCAACATCTTCACCAGCACTATCTCATCTCAAACCCTAGTTCATCTATTGTATCCAATCTTTGTTCCAAAACCTCAGATTGGTACGTGTGGGTTGCTAGTAGTGTTGATTACTTCTTATAGTTGATGCTAGTTGGTTTACTTGGTGGAAGATCATATGTTCAGATCCTTTATGCATATTAATACCCCTCTGATTATGAACATGAATATGCTTTTTGAGTAGTTACACTACAAAAAAATACACTTTCGTGATGATACATGTTTGTCACAGTAGGTCACGTTTTCTGTCATGCATGTACATCCATGACAATTTTATGACAGAATCAAGATAGTCATACCTGTGCTATCGTAGAAGTGTTCCATGACATTATCAAAATTATCATCACGGAAGTGTTCACTTCCATGATGATAAATCGCGCGTCACAGAAGTGCTTTCGTCAAGGGTGACCGACACATGGCATCCACCGTAACGGAACACCGTTAAGCTATTGGGTCCGGTTTTGGATCTGATAACCCGTTAACAGCCCCGACCAATGGGGTTTTTCCACATGTAAAATCATAATTAGCTGGAGGGAACACGTGTCGGCTCGCCGTTGGGACAGATGTCATCCAGTCATTGGACCCAAAGCGCCTACGATACGTCGACATGTGGCACGACCCAACAGAGGCCCATTCCTGTGAAAAGGCCGGCCCGTTTGACTTGGTCAAAAGGTGGCAGGCCAGCGCACGACAAGCCTGTTAACGGCCTGTTCTCATATAGCCCATTTACAGCCCGCTAACCCAGGGCCCGTTTACGGCCTATCTGAATTAGGCCCAGTAGCGTCATCTGGGCCGTCCAATATAGTTCCAGCCCGTTTTAACTTCCGGCCCATGTATAGCCCATGATGTCGTTCTGCCCATATGAGGCCCTTAGTAACCCTCGGCCCATTAACGGCCCGTGGTAAAACTGGCCCGTAATGAATAGTGTATCACTTTATACCCATTAACGGCACATTATTCCGCTGGGCTGTTTCCAGCCCATGTTATCTTTCGACCTTCTCAGGGCCCATTTATTCTTGGTCTCATTTCCTGCATTCATTTACTTTCGGCCCGTTACTGTCACTTTTTGCCTGTGGGCCAAATTCAGCCCGTGGTTACAGTCGGCCCGTTTGTGGCTTGTTAATACGTTGGGCCGTTTTCATAGCGTCATCAAATACGACCGATTTACGACGGCCCGTTATGGTCGGCCCATGAATGGACGATTTCAACTCTAGCCCATTTACAGCCATAATGTGGTCTGTTATTGGCCCATGTTTGGCCAACCGATCATACGGCCCATAGAAGGCCCATTGTGTTAACGACCCGTATAAGGCCCATGGTTTCTACGCCCCGTAGAAGGCCCATTGTTTCTACAACCCTTAGAAGGCCCATTGTTTCTACGGCCTATACAAGGCCCATGTTAACTATAGTAAATATGTAGCCCATGGTTAATGTGGCCTAGTTTTAAAAAATAGGTTATTGCGGCCACTAGCAAACCGCGGAAAAAGAACTGCACTGACTACAAGAAAACAAATAAACAAGACAATAAGTAAATAAATAGGCAAGCAACTTAAGCTAGGCTATCACGGCTATTACACATATTACATCCACTGGACAGGTGTGTTTTAAACCTGTGCAGATATAGGGAACAAAGCAACATATAAACGCCGCAGCAAAACAAGTCCAGAACTGAAACCACTTCAGAAGAGCTCAAGAAACAATATCCTGGGTACCCATAATGCTGGCAAGATGCTGAGCAAGCTTATTAACTTTCTCTGGTTTGGTGCTTAAATCCTCCAGCACTTGCTGTTGCACCAGAAAGTATGCATCTGAATTATACAGGGTCTTCCTCAGGTCTTCGGCTTCTTGTCGCATAACATCTGATCGATGTCTTTCAACTTGAAGTTGAGACTCAAGAAGCCGAACTGATTCAGGTAGCGAGTTTGAAGAGCTGGTGCTAGCAGTAGTAGCCAGTAAATCGAACACTACATCAAGACAGGACTTTCGGGTTGTCTCAGTGTCTTCAATATAGTTTTTATCAACTTTCTTGGAGAGCAACAGGGATGTCTCACTATCTTGAACCTTATCTACATTACTTCCTGTACCATTTCATAATGGGGTACTCTTCTCCAATATTTTATCCGCATTCTAAAAGAGAAGCAAACAAACACATCACAGGTTTACAATGTAGTATATGAAACTCATTTTGGTAAACCAGTTCAGTAGTAAGGTGGTCAGGATAACAACATGAAACAAACATATATCTATGTAGTATGGTCACTGTATGGTCTATATCATTCTAGTTTATGTTGCCAAATCAAGATAGACACCATTCGAATCTTATCTATTTAAGACAAAGCAGCTTAGACAGAATATAAGTGTGGGAAACTACACAACAATAACAAAACTTGTAAGGTGCATGGCATGAGAATATAACTGTTGTGTCATTGGAGTTTATGTCACTTTATTCAATAGCAGTTTATGTCACTTTATTCAATTGAAACTGAAATCAACATAGAGCAAGTTACAACAGCAAACACGTTAAAGAAACAGGTTTAAAACATACCTATTGTGCCATTGGAGTTTCAGTTGCATCCTTCAAATTTGAAATTAGTTGGTATGAGTAAATACAGTGATGCAAGAGCAAAGTATTATGAACCATAGCTACGGAACCTGACCTGAGAACAATTCTTCTTCTTCTTTAAGCATTGAATTGGGGTTCAGAGTGGTGGTCCTCGTGCTTTGGGCACTGCAATTGCCTTACTAACTGCTCGTGTTTGGGTGCTCTGAGGTGGAGACGGTGCTGTGTCAACGGGAACTGGGTTACTATCTGCTAGCGTTGGGGTTAGAAGGGGCGTAGCTGGTTCTCTGTCCAACTGGGTAGGGGTACAATCTGCGTCAGTCTGGGTTATGTGTGGTGGGGCTGGTTCTTGGGCAGGTACAACCATGGTTCTATCTCCATCGACAGGTAGCACGATCTTTTCCGAAGACCGTGTTTTGACTCCCACAGATACTGCCATCACCCCCTCCAATTGAAATGGCTAATAAACAGGAAAAGCAATTGAATGTACAAACATTGTAAGATAGACAGGTGCAATGGATAGTAGGGAAGAAAACAGGGCATGAAATAATTCACATTTATGTTGTCTAACCAAATAGAATAGCAGGACATAATTTCACATATATGATGGCTAATTAAACAGGATAGCATGACACAATTTCACACGTATGATGGCTAACTAAATAGGATAGAATGACATACTTCAAAATATGATTTTTATGTAAACAGGATGACATGATATAACTATACGATGTGTCCATTAAAGTGGTTGGCATGCCATAAATCACAAACATGCCGTCGATGGAAACATGATGGCATGATATAATTCACGGATAGAATGACATAATTCAAAATATGATGACTATGTGAAGAGTGAACAGGATGAGATGATATAACTATATTATGTCTTTAGAAAATGGGTTGGCATGCCATAATTCAGATACATGTTGTTTATGTAAACATCATGGCATGATATAATTCAAATATATGATTTATATACTAAGGAAGTGAGCAGAGGGCAATCGCATATATGATGTGTCAACTAAGGAGATGGCATTCAATATCGTGTATATGATGTAATAACTAAGCATTGCAATACAACATATGCATGATATGAGTAATATAACCCTGCCAAGTATGAGCATACACCTCAGGGGGATAATAGGACTGGTCATCTGCCTCTAAATCCTCCTCTGAAGAGCTATCTGTAACCAGCAAGATATCTGCTTCACCAGGTAGCATTGTCTGCTCTGAAGACCTTGTTTTCACTCCAGATTTCTCCATCACCAATTCAAATGGATGATGCACAGGAAGAGCAGTTGAATATACAAACATTGTCGACAAAATCAATGAGAAATACAAAAAAAGGACGGCATGATAAAATTCACATATATGACGCTTGGATAAACATCATGGCATTGCATAATTCACATATATAATGCCTTGCAACAAGATAGCATTGCATAATTCACATATATAATGTCTTGCAACAAGATGGCCTTGCATAATTCACATATATGGTAATTAGACACTAAACAGGTGGCATTGACACAAAGCATGTCTAAACTAAGCAAATGACCTAGCAATGCAAGATACCATACGCACGATATGAGCAACATAACCCTGCCAAGTTAGAGCATGCACCTCGGGGTGGGGGGGATAGGACTGGTCATCTGTCTCTGAATCCTCCTCTGAGGAGCTATCTGTAACCAGCAAGACATGCGCTTCGTCAGATAGCATTGTCTGCTCTAAAGACCCTGTTTCCACTCCAGATTTTTCCATGACCGTGCCGAATGGATGATGCACAGGAATAGTAATTGAATGTACTAAAATTGTTGACAAATTTAACACGTAATAAAAAATGATGTCATGATATAATTCACATATGAGATGACTGGCTAACCAGGGTGGCATTGCAAAATTCACATATATGATGCCTGGCTAAACAAGATGGCATTGCATGATTCACATATACGATAAAGAAACTGAACAGATGGCATTGACACAAAGCATGTCTAAACTAAGAAGATGACATCTTTGATGTATACAATAAGCAATGCAAGGCACCATATGCATGATTTTACTAACATCAGCATGCCAAGTTAGAGTAAAGACCTCATGGGGTAAATAGGAGTGGTCTTCTGCTTCTGAATCCCCCTCAAAACAGTTATCTTCCTCTTGATTACGATCCGAAATGGGTGGAGGGGGGCTGCCTTTGCGCCCACCATGGAGCGACGTCTGCATGAAATTTTATTGCCACACAAGGCTCGTCTCTTTTGCTCTACATGTTCAGTTCCATTGTGTACAATAACTGACATGCATAGGAATAAAACATAGTGAGATTATGTAAGGAGTGCATGCACAAATCCAGAGTGATGGTAGCAAACTGTGGATAGACCCAAAACAAATGATAGCATGCAGATAATAGGTTTAGTTAAAAAATACAGATAATGGCTCCTTTAATGTTTGTTTGCACCCAACATGAAACTCATAGTAGACACCCGAGATTAACCAGATAGTATTGATTGCTGCCCCAATATGGACCCCACAACCATTTAAAAACTCAAGTTTCAGCATAAGTTTGGACCTGAGTCGGAGTCTAATAGGTGAACACGACGATAAAGTAGCATGTCATCATATTAAGCAATGCATAACGTAAGCAGACATGGAAGAGTGCGACCTCTCTTGCGGACCCGTGTAGTCCTCAAGGTCATCTACTCAGTTGATGATGGTAATGCAGTTGTCGTGGCTGCCGGCGGCGGGGAAGAAGATCCGAGGCGGCGAAAGACAGTCTGGAGAGCGGATCCATGCTGTGGTGAACCCTTCCGTCGTTGGAGCAGCTGAGCTGGGGTGAAACACAGCACCGCAGGAGCAGGACAAACCATACAAGGTTTTCTTTGACACATATCTGTAACAGAAGTAATTGTGTAAGGGCTTGTTTGAATTTGAGGAATCTCATAATGCAGGGATAGGAAATAGATAGGAATAGGATAGGAATGCACGTGCAAAACAGAGAATTTAAAAACACAGGATTTCTGCCAATCTGGGTGTTTGGTTCACAAGAATTGGAAGATCACAGGATGCAAAGAAGCATGGTGAGATTAAGTCAAACCACAAGAAGTGTACAACCTCTTTGGCGAAGCCATGTCTATCTCAGCATGATTGGGTTGGCTGGTGAGGATGCTCCGGCTAACTTGGCTGTCGGAGGAGGGGAAGAAGATCTTAGGCGTCTGGAGATGGAGCCCGAGGTACTGCTCCACTGTGATGGAGGGTTTCATCGTTGGAGCAGCTCCGGTGAGTTGTACGACGCCGAGGTTGAAGCAGGACAACAGAGACAACGTTAACCTGAGTGGAATTCTAATATCATCTCCAATAGACGACATAAAATACATAACCACAAAGTTCTAGATGTATACATCAGCCGCTCATCTCTGAACTTAACTGTCGAAACTAAATTTAACTGTCGAAACTGAACTTAACTGTCGAAACTGAATTTTGCTGTCGAAACTGAATTTTACTGTCGAAACTGAATGCACTAGAGGTGAGTCTACACATCAGTCGATTGTCTTTTTCATCTCTGGTCAGTCGATTTTGCAGCCATTGGATACGAAATCAAGGGCCTGCAGTTCATCTTCAACCTCCACCCCCCTAAGCCGCCAGCCAACACCGGCCAAACAGCCGCCCCCCCGCCACCCGTGGTCGGGGGTGCGCCACCCCGCCCGCCCTGAAAACACTCCCCACCGCCGGTCCGCCGCCCTGGCCATCCCTGTAGGCCCCCCGTGCTGAGCTTTTTCTCCAGTGATCCCCACGCCACCGCCCCACCATCGCCGGCGACCACCGCCCCCACCTTGAACCCTAAGATAGATAGTGGGGTACCCCTCCGGCGAGCCCCCTCCCCGCTGCGGCTGGTTCTTCCTTAAATCCAGCGAGCCCCCCACCCCCTGAAAATCGACCGACCCAAAAGTCGATTCAGTCAACTGAAGTGTAGATAAATCGGAGCAGCATCGCAAGCAAGAGCAAGAGCGAGAGCAGCAGCGCGAGCAAGAGCAGACCAAGCAAGGGACCGAGAGCAAGAGCAAAGCAGCAGCGTGAGCGAGAGCTAAAGTAGCAGCAGCTCCTACTGATGTGGACGTCACCGCCGAGGGAGCGACGCCTGATGTCTACTACACAACCTTCTTCTTGTATACTTTGTTGGGCCTCCAAGTGCAGATGTTTATTGGACAGTGGCAAATTTCCCTCAAGTGGATGACCTAAGGTTTATCAATCCGTAGGAGGCATAGGATGAAGATAGTCTCTCTCAAGCAACCCTGCAACCAAATAACAAAGAGTCTCTTGTGTCCCCAACACACCCAATACAATGGTAAATTTTATAGGTGCACTAGTTGGGCGAAGAGAGGGTGATACAAGTGGTATATGGATAGTAGATAAAGGTATTTGTAATCTGAAATTATGAAAACAGCAAGGTAACTAATGATAAAAGTGAGTGTAAACGGTATTGCAATGCGTTTAAACAAGGCCTAGGGTTCATACTTTCGCTAGTGCAAGTTCCCTCAACAATACTAACATAATTCGATCACATAACTATCCCTCAACATGCAACAAAGAGTCACTCCAAAGTCACTAATAGCGGAGAACAAACGAAGAGATTATGGTAGGGTACGAAACCACCTCAAAGTTATTCTTTCCAATCAATCCGTTGGGCTATTCCTATAAGTGTCACAAACAGCCCTAGAGTTCGTACTAGAATAACACCTTAAGACACACATCAACCAATACCCTAATGTCACCTAGATACTCCAAAGTCACCTCAAGTATCCATGGGTATGATTATATGATATGCATCACACAATCTCAGATTCATCTATTCAACCAACACATAGAACATCAAAGAGTGCCCCAAAGTTTCTACCGGAGAATCACGACGAAAATGTGTGCCAACCCCTATGCATAGGTTCATGGGCGGAACCCGCAAGTTGATCACCAAAACATATACATCAAGTGAATCACGTAATATCCCATTGTCACCACAGATACGCACGGCAAGACATACATCAAGTGTTCTCAAATCTTTAAAGACTCAATCCGATAAGATAACCTCAAAGGGGAAACTCAATTCATTATAAGAGAGTAGAGGGGGAGAAACATCATAGGATCCAACTATAATAGCAAAGCTCGCGATACATCAAGATCGTATCACCTCAAGAACACGAGAGAGAGAGAGATCAAACCCATAGCTACTGGTACATACCCTCAGCCCTGAGGAGAACTACTCCCTCCTCATCATGGAGAGCACCGGGATGATGAAGATGGCCACCGGAGAGGGATTGCCCCCTCCGGCAGGGTGCCAGAACGGGTCTAGATTGGCTTTCGGTGGCTACGGAGGCTTCTGGCGGCGGAACTCCTGATCTATTGTGCTCCCGGATGTTTTCAGGGTATATGGAGATATATAGGCCGAAGAAGTACGTCAGGGGAGCCACATGGGGCCCACGAGGGTTGAGGATGCACCCAGGGGGGGGGGGGGGGGGCGCGCCCCCTACCTCGTGGCCTTCTCGAAGCTTCCCTTACATGCACTTCAAGTCTTCTGGGCTTCTTTCCTTCCAAAAATGAGTTTCGTGAAGTGTTAGGTCAATTGGACTCCGTTTGATTTTCCTTTTCTTCGAAACCCTAAAACAAGGTAAAAACAAAAACTAGCACTGGGCTCTGGGTTAATAGGTTAGTCCCAAAAATGATATAAAAGTGTATAGTAAAGCCCATAAGCATTCAAAACAGTAGATAATATAGCATGGAGCAATAAAAAATTATAGATACGTTGGAGACGTATCAGCATCCCCAAGCTTAATTCCTGCTCGTCCTCGAGTAGGTAAATGATAAAAACAGAATTTTTGATGTGGAATGCTACTTGGCATAATTTAAATGTAATTCTTCTTAATTGTGGCATGAATATTCGGATCCATAAGATTCAAGACAAAAGTTTAATATTGACATAAAACAATAATACTTCAAGCATACTAACTAAGCAATCATGTCTTCTCAAAATAACATGGCCAAAGAAAGCTATCCCTACAAAATCATATAGTCTGGCTATGCTCTATCTTCACCACACAAAATATTTAAATCATGCACAACCCCGATGACAAGCCAAGCAATTGTTTCATACTTTTGATGTTCTCAAACTTTTTCAATCTTCACACAATACATGAGCGTGAGCCATGGATATAGTACTATAGGTGGAATAGAGTGGTGGTTGTGGAGAAGACAAAAAGGGAGAAGATAGTCTCACATCAACTAGGCGTATCAACGAGCTATGGAGCTGCCCATCAATAGATATCAATGTGAGTGAGTAGGGATTGCCATGCAACAGATGCACTAGAGCTATAAGTATATGAAAGCTCAACAAAAGAAACTAGTGGGTGTTCATCCAACTCGCTTGCTCACAAAGACCTAGGGCATTTTGAGGAAGCCCATCATTGGAATATACAAGCCAAGTTCTATAATGAAAGATTCCCACTAGTATATGAAAGTGACAACATAGGAGACTCTCTATCATGAAGATCATGGTGCTACTTTGAAGCACAAGTGTGGTAAAAGGATAGTAGCATTGCCCCTTCTCTCTTTTTCTCTCATTTTTTTATTTTTTATTTGGGCCTTTCTCTCTTTTTTATGGCCTCTTTTCTCTTTTTTTTTTCGTCCGGAGTCTCATCCCGACTTGTGGGGGAATCATAGTCTCCATCATCCTTTCCTCACTAGTACAATGCTCTAATAATGATGATCATCACACTTTTATTTTCTTACAGCTCAATAATTACAACTCGATACTTAGAACAAGATATGACTCTATATGAATGCCTCCGGCGGTGTACCGGGATGTGCAATGACTCAAGAGTGACATGTATGGAAGAATTATGAACGGTGGCTTTGCCACAAATACGATGTCAACTACATGATCATGCAAAGCAATATGACAATGATGAATGTGTCATGATAAATGGAATGGTGGAAAGTTGCATGGCAATATATCTCGGAATGGCTATGGAAATGCCATAATAGGTAGGCATGGTGGCTGTTTTGAGGAAGGTATATGGTGGGTGTATGATACTGGCGAAAGGTGCATAATATTGGAGAGGCTAGCAAAGGTGGAAGGGTGAGAGTGCATATAATCCATGGACTCAACATTAGTCATATAGAACTCATATACTTATTGCAAAAATCTACAAGTTATCAAAGCAAAGTATTACGCGCATGCTCCTAGGGGGATAGATTGGTAGGAAAAGACCATCGCTCGTCCCCGACCACCACTCATAAGGAAGACAATCAATAAATAAATCATGCTCTGACTTCATCACATAATGGTTCACCATACGTGCATGCTACGGGAATCACAAACTTCAACACAAGTATTTCTCAAATTCACAACTACTCAACTAGCATGACTCTAATATCACCATATCCATATCTCAAAAAAATTATCAAGTATCAAACTTCTCATAGTATTCAACACACTCATAAGAGAATTTTATTATTCTTGAATACCTAGTGTCGGTGTCAAAACCGGCGGATCTCGGGTAGGGGGTCCCGAACTATGCGTCTAAGGCGGATGGTAACAGGAGGCAGGGGACATGATGTTTTACCCAGGTTCGGGCCCTCTTGATGGAGGTAAAACCCTACGTCCTGCTTGATTATTCTTGATAATATGAGTAGTACAAGAGTTGATCTACCACGAGATCGAAGAGGCTAAACCCTAGAAGCTAGCCTATGGTATGATTGTATGTTTTTCTACGGACTAAAACCCTCCGGTTTATATAGACACCGGAGGGGGCTAGGGTTACACACGGTTGGTTATAAAGGAGGAGATATACATATCCGTATTGCCTAGCTTGCCTTCCACGCCAAGTAGAGTCCCATCGGGACACGGGACGAAGTCTTCAATCTTGTATCTTCATAGTCCAACAGTCCGGCCAAAGGATATAATCCGGCTGTCCGGATACCCCCTAATCCAGGACTCCCTCAGTAGCCCCTGAACTAGGCTTCAATGACTATGAGTCCGGTGCGCAGTGTTGTCTTCGGCATTGCAAGGCGGGTTCCTCCTCCGAATACACCACGGAGGAGTTTGAATACAAGGATAGTGTCCGACCCTGCAAAATAAGTTCGACATACCACCATAGAGAGAATAATATTACCACAAATCTAATTTGCTGACATGTTTTGGCAGCATGACATCACGCCACGGCCCGGTAATTATTTGAACCGTGTTTCTTTAACCAGCCCCGCACATAACGCGAGGCGGTTTCTTGACACGTCTTGTCAAAGCAGAGATCGTGTTCCCCTTATTACGTGATTGTCATCAATATAGACGTGGATAACCCAACCGCGCCATCAATTACGGCGCTTGGAGGATAAGCGAGTTTTACCAGGCTAGTGGGGGCGCATAGTTTAGTCCGCCCTTATAAAGGGATAAGATCTCACCTTTTTCTACACATGCCTTCTTCCTCCTCTCTCATCCATTCTCGCGCACTCGAGCTCCAGCGCCCAAGTCCGCATACTTCTCCTCAACTCTCTCCAAACATGTCTGGAGCGGGAGGCAAGTGGATGGCCTCCTCCATCACGGAGGGACACATCAAAAAGCTATGTGGAGCCGGATACTTAGCCGCGGATATCGTGCACCGGCTGCCAGCCGCGCGGCAGGTCATCCCTACCCCGGAACCTCACGAAAGGGTGGTTTTCCTCCCCCACTTTGTTCGCGGACTAGGTTTTCCCCTCCATCCATTCGTCTGCGGCCTTATGTTCTATTATGGGCTGGACTTTCATGATCTGGCCCTGAATCTCATCCTCAACATCTCGACGCTCATTGTCGTGTGCGAGGCTTTCCTCCGCATCTGGCCCCACTTCGTCCTATGGCTGAAGACCTTTGTAACGCCCCGAGACCGATGTGCCAGGTGTCTTCCTGTTATTCGCCGTCATTGCCATGTCATTTGCTTGCGTGTTGCATCTTGTCATGTCATCATGTGCATTGCATCATCACATTTTCAAAACCTGCATCCGTCCGGGTTTCTCCCAGTTCCTTCCGTTGTCCGTTCTGAGCCCAGAAACACTTGCACGCGCCCGCGGCATGTCCGAAATAGTATTTTATAAGTGGCCGGAAAATATTATTAGAATGGGTTTAAAGTTGGCACGCGGTCTTATTATAGTGTAGGTAGGCTGCCTGCCAAGTTTCATCGCATTCGGAGTCCGTTTGATAGCCCAACGGATAACTATAGTGGCAATATAGTCGGTCAAATCTTCGGACGTTTTCGGTCTCCCAAAACGGATGCCGGGTTGCATTCCTCCTCTCCTTAGCCCGACCACACACATAACCTCGTTCGCCTAACCCCCCCTCTCTGCATAGTGCTTCTACTCGCGTGCGTCCGGCAGTTGTCCTGAACCCGACCCGGGCAGTCGTCACCGTTGTGTCCGGATCATCCCCAAACATCTACAAAACATCTCCGTTTTCTTATTTGGGCTCCCTAGCCTATTTTTCCCGACCGTCGTTTTACGACCGGAGGGTTCTGTTAGCCCCTAACCTAACCCACCAGCGTATATAATGGGCAACCCTAGGAATTTGGGATCCTGTCCCATCCTTCCATCCATCCAATCCATCCCCGCCGCCACTCTTCTTGTTTTCAGTGCCCAACCAACCACCAAGCCGATCCAATCCATCCACGACCAACCTCACTGGCCTCTGCTCAATCCCTCTCCTTCCTGATGCCATGGACATGCCGCCGCCGCCTGTAGCTTCCACGCACCCATACCCGTGCAACAGCGAGCAGCGCCTGAGCTCGTCTCATCTCCGCGCCGCTAACGAGCTTCGTTCAAGTAGGAGCTCCCGCAAGACGCCAGGAACGAGACCCCATGCTCTTCTTTGTTCCAGATCCTCCCCGTGCTCCTCCTCGCCTCGTCGTCCGGCGCCACCACTATGGACCGAACCAGGTCAGACCACCCGCTCCTTCTTCCTGTCTTCCTCTTCTTCTCGTCTCTCCCTTCTCTAACCTCTCCCTCCATCTCTTATGCCATAGGAGCAGTGCCATGGATGACACGCGCCCGAGCTCCTTGAGCCTCGCTCGGAGCGGCCAAGCCGCCGGAGCTCCATTCCCTCCGCATCTGCTCCGTTCCCTGCCTCGACGACCTTCGCCGCTATCGAATCCGGCGAGCTCCGCGTCTGAAGCTGCTTCCTGAGTCGAGCACCATGGATTTTCCTCCGCCGCTCATCGCTGCCACGGGACACCAGCTCCCTTGACCGATCCCCGTTGCTGACCAAATCGAGCTGCCCCAGGGCCCCTTCGTCCTCTGCTATGTTCGATCCGGAGGATCCCGACCGGAGCTGCCCGCGTTGAACCGTCCCTGCCCAGCACGCCTACGGCCGCTGCCGCGTCATGCTCTACATCGAGCTCCAGCGAGCGCCGCTACCCTACCTCGCTCCCGTTGACCTTTTGTTTGGTTCGCTTCCATCCAGCCGGCCTGCGAGGCCTCTCCACCAGCTGGGCCGCGCCCACGGTGAGGCCAATCCCAGCACTACCTGGCCTCTTCACTAACCTAGGCCGAGGCCCATGGTGAGCTCCCAGTGCCCACCAGATTTAGCTTGCGTCTTTTTTTTTCATTTTGGCGATTTTATCATTTATTCCAGAGACAACAGTTTTGCAGAAAACCCCTTCATGATCATTCATTTAATAACTTCACAACCATGCATCGGATCTAAATAATTTATATATGTAACTTGATTAGAATTTCATCTAGTTTCACAATATCCAACTTTCATGCATGTTTGAAATGTTTAAAATGTTGTTTGTTTAAGTTTTGCTTAATTGCCATGTTAAAATGATTTATTTCATAACTAAATAACCGTAGCTCGGTTTTAAATAATATTTATATGCAAATGCGGTAGAAAAATGCCTAGTTTAACATGGTGCACTTTTCTATCATGTTTAATAACTCTAAAATTGTGTTTAGGGCAGAATATTACCATAACCAAAATATGCACATGAGGAGTTTCTGGACTTGTTGTTTGTTGTTTCCGGCCTCATTTAAACTTGACTAGATAGGTAGTTTTCTTTGCTTCACCCTCTTGCCATGTTTAACAACATTTAATATTGTTGGGTACATAAACGAGAGAGAACTAAATAAGTCATGTGGTGTTTTCTTCAATATGCAACTCTGTTGCATAATGAGCTCCACTTAATTTGTAGGATTGCTTGTGCACTTTACCATGCCATGCTTCATTAAATCGGACATGCATCATACTTGATTGTGCATCATGCCATGTTCATGCCATGGTTGTTTACTATGTTGTTTGCTTCTTTCCGGTGTTGCTTCTTTGGGTTGGTTCCGATAACGTCGCGTGTGTGAGGATCCGGTCGACTACGTCCGTTTGATTTCTTCGTGGACTCGTTCTTCTTCCTTGCGGGATCTTAGGCAAGATGACCATACCCTCGAAATCACTTCTATCTTTGCTTGCTAGTTGCTTGCTCTTTTGCTATGCGTATGCTGTGATACCTACCACTTGCTTATCATGCCTCCCATATTGTTAAACCAAGACTCTAACCTACCTTGTCCTAGCAAACCGTTGTTTTGCTATGTTACCGCTTTGCTCAGCCCCTCTTATAGCGTTGTTAGTTGCAGGTGAAGATTGGAGCTTGTTCCATGTTTGGAACATGGATATTTTGTTGGGATATCACAATATCTCTTATTTAATTAATGCATCTATATACTTGGTAAAGGGTGGAAGGCTCGGCCTTATGCCTGGTGTTTTGTTCCACTCTTGCCGCCCTAGTTTCTGTCATATCGGTGTTATGTTCCCGGATTTTGCGTTCCTTACGCGGTTGGGTTATAATGGGAACCCCTTGACAGTTCGCCTTGAATAAAACTCCTCCAGCAATGCCCAACCTTGGTTTTACCATTTGCACTAACAACCTACCACCTTCCCTTGGGTTCTGCAGACTCAAGGGTCATCTTTATTTTAACCTCCCTGGGCAGTGCTTCTCTAAGTGTTGGTCCGAACCGAGCTGCCTGTGGGGCCACCTTGGGGAAACTTGAGGGTTGGTTTTACTCGTAGCTAGTCTCATCTGAGTGTGCCCTGGGAACGAGATATGTGCAGCTCCTATCGGGATTTGTCGGCACATTCGGGCGGTATTGCTGGACTTGTTTTACGATTGTCGAGGACGTCTTGTAACCTGGATGCCGAGCCTGATCGGATTGTCTTGGGAGAAGGAATATCCTTCGTTGACCGTGAGAGCTTGTGATGGGCTAAGTTGGGACACCCTGTAGGGTTTTGAACTTTCAAAAGCCGTGCCAGTGGGTATGGGCAGATGGGAATTTTTTTAATGTCCAGTTGTAGAAAACCTGATACTGATCTTAATTAAAATACATCAACTGCGTGTGTAACCGTGATGGTCTCTTCTCGGCGGAGTCCGGGATGTGAACACGGTGTTGGAGTTATGCTTGACGTAGGTTGTTCTAGGATCTCTTCTTGATCATAGTTGTTCGACTGTGCTTTTGCCTTCTCTTCTCGCTCTCATTTGCGTATGTTTAGCCACCATATATGCTAGTCGCTTGCTGTAGCTCCACCTCATACCTTACCCTTCCTATAAGCTTAAATAGTCTTGATCGCGAGGGTGTGAGATTGCTGAGTCCCTGTGACTCACAGGTACTTCCAAAACCAGCTTGCAGGTGCCGTTGAACCGTGTAGATGACGCAACCGAGCTCAAGGAGGAGCTCAATGAAGATCGTGTTCGTTATGTCGTTTCCATTTCCAGTTGATCAGTAGTGGAGCCTAGTTGGGGTCGATCGGGGATCTGTGTAGCATTTGGGGTAGTCTTATTTTATTTTGGTTCCGTAGTCGGACCTTGTTTGTATTTGGCTGATGTAATGCTTTATTCATGTAATTGTGTGAAGTGGCGATTGTAAGCCAACTATGTATTCTTTTCCCTTATGTATTACATGGATTGTGTGAAGATTACCTCACTTGCGACATTGCTTTCAATGCGGTTATGCCTCTAAGTCGTGCTTCGACACGTGGGAGATATAGCCACATCGAGGGCGTTACAAGTTGGTATCAGAGCCTTCCCTGACTTAGGAGCCCCCTGGTTGATCGAATCGTTGGTGTTGTTGAGTCTAAAAAAATGTTTTGAGTCATTTAGGAATTATATATCGGAGAGTTTAGGAATTCTTTTTACTCCCCAACCCCTTCATTGCTCTGGTGAGGCATCCTGACGTAGAGTTTTGACTCTTCTCTCCTCAAATTTCACTAATTTTTTTAGGATCACGCGGGTATCTTGGAATCGTTCCGATGGTTTTGTGATGAGAACATTGTTCTTGGTGCCTCCTGACATTTAGGGGTTGTGGCAGTGTCCCGGGGAGTTGAGCTCCGAGGTGTTGTCGTCACAATTTTATCGTTGCAGTTCTGGAATACCTGAGTTTAGTTTCGCCGACATCGAAAATCTCTTTTATGCAGTTGTTGGTGAGATAACCTCGACGCCACCCAGTACTGGGGCGGGAGTTCGGGAGTATTGCCATAACTCGCATAACGGATGCTTTTCGAAGGTTGAGGTAAACGATTTCTGAAGGTTTCCTGGTTATGTGTTGAAGGATGGATACAGCTGGATGTAGGATTTGCTAGTTTTGGGTGAGATATTATGCTTCCCCTGTATCCCCAACACCTGATTGCATAACCGAAAAATTTCGGGAGTTTCATAAGTGGGAATTCAAGTAGCTCTTAGGGTATCTCTCCGACAGATGTACGATAGGAAATTAGGGTTCGACGTCTAGTGGTCCGCCTATCCACGGTTGGTTTTACAGTGGTCTCGTTGTGTCTTAAAGAGTCCTTGGCTATGCCGACTCGGGGACATTTCATATGTCATGTGCACTGCCTTGTACATGATGGTGCTGTATGATCGAGCCCGTGTAGGCCCCACCACGAAAACTTTGGACGAAATCTCTATCATATGTTTGTTCCGGCCTATTCTGCAAGCCAATCCTTTGTTTTGTTTTGAGTTGTGGTATTCGAGTTGCTTCAATGTCAAGTGTTGATTCCATACCTTTCCTAAGCGGTGTTCTCATATATCTATGTGAATGCCAATCCTTCATGATAATCGTGATTGACATGTCAATCTTTTCACCGGCGTGTTTCTTTTCAAGTGGATCCGATCGTTTTCAACACCCGCTTGATCAAGTATCAGTTCTTCTCAAGGTGTTTGTTTCATCCGTCTCCAAGTTGCCTTTGTTTTTTCCCACCCACCCACCTTTTTTTGAATATTTTACTGTGAGGCAAAGCCCCACAGCCCTTTATTAAAAAGAAATAACTGTACAAAAGTACATAAGGAATATATACAAGAGCTAAGAAACTAGACTAGAAAACTAAAGAACTAGAGTAAATCAACCTACCTGGACTAATTAGACTAAAGAGTTTATCCAAGCTTTAAGCTTGATGCTACTATCGTCCTTAAACCTATGATATTGAAGTGTGAGATCATGTACAAAGTTAGACCTCCAAGCAGCAAAAGTAGCTCTCTCCCTTCAAGGACTCGGATTTCTTAGTTCGTTATCCATTTTATGGATATAAAGTCTCTCCATTCCTTTTCCATCAATATTCTTATCCGGTGTTTCTCATGAAGATTCTAACGGAGCTTCTAGTTTATTATTCTTCGTTCTCTTTTCTTCTACGGTGGATCCAATTCAAGCTTTTGGTGTTGATCATATCCCTTTCCTTGTTTTCAATGCTTTCTCATGCTGGTGCAATTCTTAATCTTTCACCTCTCGCTATTCTATTGTTCCAGAGTGCTGGAGATATCTCAGAAGGCTCGTCTTGTCATTCAAGATCCGTTCAACCTATTTCGAGGTTGTTATCTCATTCAAGCCGTTTAACTCAACCGATGCCATCTTCTTTTCAAGTAATCATTCAACGGTGTTTCTTTTGAGTGGGCACTAACCCACAGGCCTTTTCCCAGGATCTTACCTGACTCTTCTTATTTTCCCGAAGCTATCCTCAAATATCTTTTCGAAGTTTGACGTAAGAATGATTCATCATCAGTCATATGTTTTTCTCCAAGATTTTTCAAATTCTTTTCATCGTTGGCTCAACCTCTTCGCTTTTGATTCTTCCAGAGTGCCTAAACAATTCTTGGTGGTGTTTCTCGTTGACATTCTCAACATTTGAAGACCGAAGAAGATTTTTCATCCATATTTTATCCGTTCTCTCAGAGATTCGTGGCTCTAGTTCGAGACCATTCTCTCATAATCGTTTTCGTTTGTCAGAATTCTTTTCACCTATCCGGAGCAAGTCAAGAGTCTTCTCAGTTTGATTATTCGGAGTCCATCAATTCAGACTTATTCATTCACAGCTTTCAGTGACTACTCTCCAAATCTTACCGGTGCATCGTTCAAGTGATCTCTAATCGGTCCGTGATCTATTTGTTAAACTTATATCTAAATTCTCTCAAACATCTTTGTTCTTTTGCTAATTCTCCCCGATGCTTCGATATCTTTCCTTTGATAGTTCCCAATTCTTACGGTGGTTTGCTCAAGATTCTCTTCCATGGTGATCATATCAATTCATTCGTTGTTTCAATCCTACCGGTGTTTCATTGAAGACCTTATCAAGTTATCGATATCTCTCTTAATCCTTTTCAACGAGAATAAGTAGTATGCCAAATCCGTTTGCTTGCCATCAATTTAAATTGATGAAGGATAAGCATAATGTAATTCTTATTCTTGTTTCATCCAAGCGATTAATTTCTTATTCCGGAGGTTCACCAAATTCTCGGTTTCACTTGTTTTCATCTTTTCTTTCTGGAGTTCCAAGTTCCCACTTTATCTCGTCACAAAGCTTAATCTAATCATTGGAAGGCTTCAACCTTACTCTTTTCATCTTTCTTTTCATTTGAACATTCCTTTGTTTACCGGAGTTCTTCATGAAGGTTCTACTTGATGGTTCATCGAGGATTTAATTCCTTCTCGATGTTTTTCAGCGAGATTCTTTTCAGAGGAACTCAAGCATTCTTCATCTTGCAATCTAGAGTGCAATTATTTCTTCCGTATCATTGGAGGTGGTATTACGTCATTCTTCATAATTTGAGTTCATGCTTCATGTTTCACATGTTGTTAAGAATGAGGTATTTTTAATCCATCAACCTCTTCATTTGAGTCATCTTGTGTCATGTTTCACCTAAAGCCTTCCCTAAGGATTGTTGCTATCTATGGTGCTCGTAAATGGCCCAAGTTCTTTGTTTTTCCTTCCGGTGAGACAAATTTCTCGTTTCCTTGTTCACAGCAATCCAATCTATCGTTTCTGTTAGTGCAAGAATTTCACCTCATAGATTTGAGATGTTTTCTATAAGTCCACTACAACTTTGTTCTTTTCGTTGTTGGTTTTCCAACAACTCTGTTCGACCCTTCTCCTAAGGATGATTTCTCAAGCTCTTTTGGGGCACTTGATGGCATTTTCTTCTCAATTCTCCTATTTCATTTATCTATCTTCTATTCTTTCGTTCCGGAGGTTTTGCGATGTTGTTCTTTTCACCCGTCATCTTGTTTTGTCTAAGACCTTGCTCTTTTCGTGCTATCCATTTAACCGGAGTGTTGTGTCTTTTTGCTCAAGTTATTTTCTCCTTATCAAGCCTTGCATCTCTTTTCAACCGGAGTGCTGCTCAAAGTTGTTCTTCCTTGTTCCTCTTTCCCAAGGGAGTGTTTTCAACTTCGTTCATTCTCGTTGCATTCTTTCTTTCAAGTTGTTCAACCTTTCAAGGTTCGTGGTTTCACTCGTTTGTCAAAGAAGCAACTTAGTTTTACCCCTTCTCTTTCTTTTCCGTTGTTCCTCCGGTGCCATTCTAGATCTCGGGACGAGACCCTCTCGTAGTGGTGGAGTGTTGTAACGCCACGAGACCGATGTGCCAGGTGTCTTCCTGTTATTCGCCGTCGTTGCCATGTCATTTGCTTGCATGTTGCATCTTGTCATGTCATCATGTGCATTGCATCATCATGTTTTCAAAACCTGCATCCGTCCGGGTTTCTCCTAGTTCCTTCCATTGTCCGTTCTGAGCCCAGAAACACATGCACGCGCCCGCGGCATGTCCGAAATAGTATTTTATAAGTGGCCGGAAAATATTCTCGGAATGGGTTGAAAGTTGGCATGCGGTCTTATTATAGTGTAGGTAGGCCGCCTGCCAAGTTTCATCACATTCGGAGTCCGTTTGATAGCCCAACGGATAACTATAGTGGCAGTATAGTCGGTCAAATCATCGGACGTTTTCGGTCTCTGGAAACGGATGCCGGGTTGCATTCCTCCTCTCCTCAGCCCAACCACACACATAACCTCGTTCGCCTAACCCCCCCTCTCTGCATAGTGCTTTGATTCCTCGCGCGCGTCCGGTAGTTGTCTCGAACCCGACCCGGGCAGTCGTCACCGTTTTGTCTGGATCATCCCCAAACATCTACAAAACATCTTCGTTTTCTTATTTGGGCTCCCTAGCCTATTTTTCCCGACCGTCCGTAGCCCCTAACCTAACCCACCAGCGTATATAATGGGCAACCCTAGGAATTAGGGATCCTGTCCCATCCTTCCATCCATCCAATCCATCCCCGCCGCCACTCTTCTTGTTTTCAGCGCCCAACCAACCACCAAACCGATCCAATCCATCCCCGACCAACCTAACCGGCCTCTGCTCGATCCCTCTCCTTCCTGACGCCATGGACATGCCGCCGCCGGTTGTAGCTTCCACGCCCCCATACCCGTGCAGTAGCGAGCAGCACCTGAGCTCATCTCATCTCCGCACCGCTGATGAGCTTCATTCAAGTAGGAGCTCCCGCAAGACGCCAGGAACGAGACCCCATGCTCTTCTTCGTTCCAGATCCTCCCCGTGCTCCTCCTCGCCTCGTCATCCGGCGCCGCCGCCAGGGACCGAACCAGGCCAGACCACCCGCTCCTTCTTCCTATCTTCCTCTTCTTCTTCTCGTCTCTCCTTTCTCTAACCTCTCCCTCCCTCTCTTATGCCATAGGAGCATCGCCATGTTTGACACGCGCTCGAGCTCCTTGAGCCTCGCTCGGAGCGGCCAAGCCTCCGGAGCTCCATTCCCTCTGCATCTGCTTCGTTCCCTGCCTCGACGACCTTCACCGCTATCGGATCCGGCGAGCTCCGCATCTGAAGCCGCTTCCTGCGTCGAGCACCATGGATTTTCCTCCGCCGCTCATCGCTGCCACGGGACACCAGCTCCCCTGACTGATCCCCGCCGCTGACCAAATCGAGCTGCCCCAGGGCCCCTCCGTCCTCTGCCACGTTCGATCCGGAGGATCCCGATTGGAGCTGCCCGCGTTGAACCGTCCCTGCCCAACACTCCTGCAGCTGCTGCCACATCGTGCTCTGCATCGAGCTCCAGTGAGCGCCGCGACCCTACCTCGCTCCCATTGACCTTTCGTCTGGGTCGCTTCCATCCAGCCGGCCTGCAAGGCCTCTCCACCAGCTGGGCTGCGCCCACGGTGAGGCCAACCCAAGCGCTGCCTGGCCTCTTCACTAACCTGGGCCGAGGCCCATGGTGAGCTCTCAGTGCCCACCAGATTCAGCCTGCATCTGGTTTTTCATTTTGGCGATTTTATCATTTATTCCAGAGACAAAAGTTTTGCAGAAAACCCCTTCATGATCATTCATTTAATAACTTCACAACCGTGCATCGGATCTAAATAATTTATATATGTAACTTGATTAGAATTTCATCTAGTTTCACAATATCCAACTTTCATGCATGTTTGAAATGTTTAAAATGTTGTTTGTTTAAGTTTTGCTTAATTGCCATGTTAAAATGATTTATTTCATAACTAAATAACCGTAGCTCGGTTTTAAATAATCTTTATATGTAAATGGGGTAGAAAAATGCCTAGTTTAACACGGTGCACTTTTCTTGCATGTTTAATAACTCTAAAATTGTGTTTAGGGAAGAACAGTACCATAACCAAAATATGCACATGAGGAGTTTCCGGACTTGTTGTTTGTTGTTTCCGGCCTCATTTAAACTTGACTAGATAGCGCATTTTCTTTGCTTCACCCTCTTGCCATGTTTAACAACATTTAATATTGTTGGGTACATAAATGAGAGAGAACTAAATAAGTCATGTGGTGTTTTCTTCAATATGCAACTCCATTGCATAATGAGCTCCACTTAATTTGTAGGATTTCTTGTGCACTTTACCATGCCATGCTTCATTAAACCGGACATGCATCAGACTTGATTGTGCATCATGACATGTTCATGTCGTGGTTGTTTACTATGTTGTTTGCTTCTTTCCGGTGTTGCTTCTTTGGGTTGGTTCCGATAACGTCGTGTGTGTGAGGATCCGGTCGACTACGTCCGTTTGACTTCTTCATGGACTCGTTCTTCTTCCTTGCGGGATCTCAGGCAAGATGACCATACCCTCGAAATCACTTTTATATTTGCTTGCTAGCTGCTCACTCTTTTGCTATGCCTATGCTGCGATACCTACCACTTGCTTATCATGCCTCCCATATTGTTAAACCAAGCCTCTAACCCACCTTGTCCTAGCAAACCGTTGTTTGGCTATGTTACTGCTCTGCTCAGCCCCTCTTATAGCGTTGTTAGTTGCAGGTGAAGATTGGAGCTTGTTCCATGTTTGGAACATGGATATTTTGTTGGGATATCACAATATGTCTTATTTAATTAATGCATCTATATACTTGGTAAAGGGTGGAAGGCTCGGCCTTATGCCTGGTGTTTTGTTCCACTCTTGCCGCCCTAGTTTCTGTCATATCGGTGTTATGTTCCCGGATTTTGCGTTCCTTACGCGGTTGGGTTATAATGGGAACCCCTTGACAGTTTGCCTTGAACAAAACTCCTCCAGCAATGCCCAACCTTGGTTTTACCATTTGCACTAACAACCTACCACCTTCCCTTGGGTTCTGCAGACTCAAGGGTCATCTTTATTTTAACCCCCCCGGTCCAGTGCTTCTCGAAGTGTTGGTCCGAACCGAGCTGCCTGCGGGGCCACCTTGGGGAAACTTGAGGGTTGGTTTTGCTCGTAGATAATCTCATTTGAGTGTGCCCTGAGAACGAGATATGTGCAGCTCCTATCGGGATTTGTCGGCACATTCGGGCGGTGTTGCTAGACTTGTTTTACCATTGTCGAGGACGTCTTGTAACCTGGATGCCGAGCCTGATCGGATTGTCTTGGGAGAAGGAATATCCTTCGTTGACCATGAGAGATTGTGATGGGATAAGTTGGGACACCCCTGTAGGGTTTTGAACTTTCGAAAGCTGTGCCCGCGGTTATGGGCAGATGGGAATTTGTTAATGTCCGGTTTTAGAAAACCTGGATACATCAACCGCATGTGTAACCGTGATGGTCTCTTCTCGGCGGAGTTCGAGAAGTGAACACAGTGTTGGAGTTATGCTTGACGTAGGTTGTTCTAGGATCACTTCTTGATCATAGTTGTTCGACCGTGCTTTTTCCTTCTCTTCTCGCTCTCATTTGCGTATGTTTAGCCACCACATATGCTAGTCGCTTGCTGCAGCTCCACCTCATACCTTACCCTTCCTATAAGCTTTTATAGTCTTGATCGCGAGGGTGTGAGATTGCTGAGTCCCCATGACTCACAGATACTTCCAAAACCAGCTTGCAGGTGCCGTTGAACCGTGCAGATGATGCAACCGAGCTCAAGGAGGAGCTCAATGAAGATCGTGTTCGTTATGTCGTTTCCGTTTCCAGTTGATCAGTAGTGCAGCCCAGTTGGGGTTGATCGGGGATCTGTGTAGCATTTGGGGTAGTCTTCTTTTATTTTGGTTCCGTAGTCGGACCTTGTTTGTATTTGGCTGATGTAATGCTTTATTCATGTAATTGTGTGAATTGGCGATTGTAAGCCAACTATGTATCCTTTTCCCTTATGTATTACATGAGTTGTGTGAACATTACCTCACTTGCGACATTTCTTTCAATGCGGTTATGCCTCTAAGTCATGCTTCGACACGTGGGAGATATAGCCGCATCGAGGGCGTTACAACCTTCAACATCAAGCTGAAGGTAGTAGGTGGCCAACAAGCGGAATGCGGCGGAGCCATGGTGGGCAAAAAACCAAATGTTACATGGCCCGAGGGCTCCTTCGTGGAGACCGTAAAGGGGTGGCAATCGGGGTGGTTCTACATCACCGAGCCCCGCGACACCAACTGGGTGGCGGCCCCCGAGTTTCGATCCAGAATCCCCACGCGGCTCACTTCTGGAAGGAGAAGGGCCTGTCCTGGGGTTCATCAGTGGAGCTAGACGGACTCCAGAAGTGTATCCGGAACATGACAAGCAAAAAACTCAAGCTTGTCAACATAGTCCAGGTCATGCTCTTCCGCCGGATCCTCCCGTGTCAACAACGGGCTTTCAACTTATGGGAGTTTGACCCGGCCCAGCACCAGACTCTACGCGAGCTCTTCGACACGATGCATAAGGACGTCTGGAAGGTGCTGTTCAAGGGCGCCGAGGTCCCTCCTTCTCTTACCGAGGACCGTGGGCTAAGCGCGAAGCGCCTTGTGAATCCGGAAGTTCTGTACATCTGGTAGGGTATTTATTTCCCATAGCTTAACCATGTGCAGTGTCTGAGCTCACATGCCTTTGAGAGGACTGGGTGGAGGCATCGGAGCAGATTAACTGTCCGACCCCACAGCCCGAAGACCCTGCGGACGCTCTCCTGATGGAGATACGGACTTCGGCTCCTTATGAGGTGCCGGAGAAGACCAAGAAGAAGGCCAAGGGAACCCGAAAGAGTTCCCGGCGCCAGGTGGTATCGGACTCATCGTCCGATAACTCCGAGATGCACTCCTCTCGTGAAGACGAGGAAAAGGAAGATGAAGATTCTCCCCCTCCAGTCGGGGGAGACAATAAAAGGAAGGCCGTCCCAACCGGGGAGGCCGAAGGGTCCAAAAAGGGAAGGACTCTCCTTCCGGACTATTCCACCAACACCGCCGATGGCGAAGACGAGTGGCTGCTCAGGGCCAAGCCCCTGGCGAAGTCATAAGTATTCGAATACCAGAGTAACTCATAGCATACTTTTGTTGGACTGCTTCCCCTAACGTCGAACATGATTATGTAGTCCGCCCCAAGCCCGTATCGACGTATCCTTGTCGGACTGTTCCTTGGACTTGTCGGACATGGATAGTGATACACTTCCAACCGCCTCCTCTCCTTGCCCTACGGACAATGTCGAGGTATTGTCTCAAGGGGCACTGAGCCAGGGGGAGACAGTCCCGGAGGCACCTCAAGGCGACCTTCCGGACTCCAGGAGCAAAGGGAGTAAGGCTCCCAGGGGCTCCAAGTTCGGCCCTCAGCCGAACACCGTGCCAGAACCTCCAGTGGTTCCGGACTCGGGCAGGCGCCCCCCTTCCAAGAAGGGCAAGCCGTTCGTGCCGGTGACCTCTGTCAAACCAGAGGCACCGGATGACCTGCTGGGAGCGCTTCGCGGCGCTTCCATCGACGAAGAGCACCGCACTATTATGAGTGTGGTGATCAAGAAGGTTCAGTCGGCCAAGAGCGAACTGACTGAAGCCTGTGCCAGCCTTCTAACAGGCTTTGAGGTAAGTATTTAAAATATAGGAAAATATTACCGCATAGACAGTAGCCCCTAATGCTCTGTTTGGTGTTCGCAAAGAAAAGTCGAATAGAGGATCAATAATATCTGCAGGAGACTAATATAAGTATGTCTGTATGCGTATGCAGGCTTCGCTGCTGACCTCTGCCGCACTTACTACGGAGGTTGCCACACTGAAGCAGGACCTCGAGCGGTCCGAGAAAGAGCTCGGCCTTGCCAAGAGGCAGCTCGAGGAGAACAAAGGTAAGTAATACATTGTTTATAGAAAAAAGAAAATGTGGTTGCGAACTGACAGGATCACGATGAATGTGCCAGGGGCCACGTCCGAAGTGGCAACCCTGAAGCAATCGTTGTCCGAGGCCGAAAACAAAGCGGCCAAGGAGCGCACCGAGCGGGAGAAACAAGAGGCACGGGTGGGCGAGGTCCAGCAAGAGCTCCAGGATCTCGTGAAGAAGCACGAGGCTTTGGAGCTTGACTCGAAGACGCGAGAGGCCGAGCTTGCCACGGCCCTCGAGAGCACAAAGCATGCTAAGGCCGAAGCCCAAAAGGCCCTCCAGGAGATTGAGGCGATGAGGAGGATAGCGGCGGGTAAGGCATTCAATATGCAAAGCAAGCATGTGAAAGTAAATTACTTGTTACTTACCCGAGTCCGGAGCTCTCTAGGAGCATTCACAGATTTGCCCCGCAGCATGTCGGATGCCGCGAAGTATTACTAGGCCGAGGAGGGAAGCTCGACAGAGAAGTTGTTCTGGTCTCAGTATACTGGGACCGAACACCCGATGCCTATGAGCGACCAGCTGAAGCAACTGGTCGAGCTGCACAAGGCGGCCGAACAGGCCATGAAGGGCTTTATAGTCCGTATGTGGCCTGTCGACTCCCTTCCCAACAGCTACTTCGTCCTGGTGAGGCAGCTTGTGGATGCCTGCCCACGGCTGGAAGTCATCAAGCGGTCCGTCTGTATCGAAGGTGCCCGCTGGGCTTTTGCCCGTGCAAAGGTGCACTGGGTCAAGATGGACACCGAGAAGCTGGTGAAGGAGGGGCCGCCGCAGGGCAAGAAGCATCGCCACCCGGAGATGTATTATGAGGGTGTCCTGAAGGGTGCCCGTCTTGTGGCGGACGAGTGTGCAAAGGATGTAACTTTTGAATCAACTTGCTCGTGTGATCCTGTATTATGAAAACTTGTTCATATGCGCTATGCAACGCTTGTTTGAATTTAAAATATTACCTTATGTGCGGCTGTTTGTTAAATCTGAGAGATGGCCAGTCGTCGGCTTCTGCCCCCATGCCACAAGTGCTGGGGTGTTCGAGATAAACCTGAGGACTCTTTTTCCCATTGTTGGGTCCTTCGTGGGAGGTGCTCAGCACAATGAACAAGGCAATCGGACTATAATGCTTTATCACTCTCACTTAGCCATAGAAGTCTACAATTTTAAATTTTGGTGAAGCCCCTAGTATTCGGAAGGCCGAATTTGGGGCGCTATACATGCCTTAAGTCGAACAAAGCCGACTCCTCGCTCGAAGCGGCATAAGTCTTTAGGGACTTGATACGTCTCCGTCGTATCTACTTTTCCAAACACTTTGGCCCTTGTTTTGGACTCTAACTTGTATGATTTGAATGGAACTAACCCGGACTGACGCAGTTTTTAGCAGAATTGCCATGATGTTGTTTTATGTGCAAAAAACAAATATTCTCGGAATGACCTGAAACTCCACGGAACATCTTATAAAAAATAAAAAAAATCCTCGCCAAAGATGAAGACCAGGGGCCCACACCCTGTCCACGAGGGTGGGGGCGCGCCCCCCCTCTAGGGCGCGCCCCCTACCTCATGGGCCCCCTGGATGCCCTCCGACACCAACTCCAACTCTATATATTTGCTTTCGGAGAGAAAAAAATCAGAGAGAAGAAATCATCGCGTTTTACGATACGGAGCCGCCGCCAAGCCCTAAAACCTCTCGGGAGGGCTGATCTGGAGTCCGTTCGGGGCTCCGGAGAGGGGGATTCGTCGCCGTCATCATCATCAACTATCCTGCATCACCAATTTCATGATGCTCACCGCCGTGCGTGAGTAATTCCATCATAGGCTTGCTGGACGGTGATGGGTTGGATGAGATTTATCATGTAATCGAGTTAGTTTTGTTAGGGTTTGATCCCTAGTATCCACTATGTTCTGAGATTGATGTTGCTATGACTTTGCTATGCTTAATGCTTGTAACTAGGGACCGAGTGCCATGATTTCAGATTTGAACCTATTATGTTTCCATGAATATATGTGAGTTCTTGATCCTATCTTGCAAGTCTATAGTCACCTACTATGTGTTATGATTCGGCAACCCCGAAGTGACAATAATCGGGACCACTCCCGGTGATGACCATAGTTTGAGGAGTTCATGTATTCACTATGTGCTAATGCTTTGTTCTGGTTATCTTTTAAAAGGAGGCCTTAATATCTCTTAGTTTCCGATAGGACCCCGCTGCCACAGGAGGGTAGGACAAAAGATGTCATGCATGTTCTATTCCATAAGCACGTATGACTATATACAGAATACATGCCTACATTACATTGATGAATTGGAGCTAGTTCTATGTCACCCTATGTTATGACTGTTACATGATGAACTGGATCCGGCATAATTATCCATCACCGATCCGATGACTACGAGTTTTCCATATACTGGTTTACGCTTATTTACTTCCCCGCTGGTACTGTTACAATCACTACAAAATACCAAAAACATTACTTTTGCTGTCTTTACTTTTGTTGCTGCTACCACCACTATCATATTACTGTGCTACTAAACACTTTGTTGTAGATACTAAGTTTCCAGGTGTGGTTGAATTGACAACTCAGCTGCTAATACTTGAAAATGTTCTTTGTCTCCCCTTGTGTCGAATCAATAAATTTGGGTTGAATACTCTACCCTCGAAAGCTGTTGCAATCCCCTATACTTGTGGGTTATCAGGACTCGAGACCTCTCGAACAGCAACCAGCTCTCGCCTTATCATGACAGTCAGTGTTAGCTTTCTCTACTGAGGTGCTTAGCCTAGATGAACCGGGGCACAATCGCCGTAGTTCTCCTAGTGCTACCTTAGCCGATATAGCGAAACGTAAGGTACCAAACCATGGGAGCCGGGCAAACCCAACTATTGACCCAAGACATGATTTGGAGCTGATGCATATAATGCTATAAGTTCGGGGTGCCGCACTGTCGAAAGTGTTCGGACATCTCACGCTGTATTATGGGGTATGCTTAAGCCCCTGGCGTATTGGCCGTACCAGAGTGTACGTGTGCTGAATGTCATGAATGAACATATATATATATATAATGAAAGAGTAGAGAATGCGGTAATAGTCTAGTGCTATGCATTGTTTATTCAAAAAGGTGCGTTGAAGTAGAATGATACAAGTAGTGCGATAAGCAAAAATTAGGACTATTTGACATGTCCCCTTCAAGGGAAAGCTGAGGAAAGGTATTTAAAGCAAGTATTTCACTCGTTATCGGAGACCACCTGGGAGTTCCGTGGTGCGACGTAGCTTTTTGCCTCCTTGGTTGTTGCATTGTGTGTCCGGCAATCGTACTGCCGGATGGGGTTTCCAGAGATTAAAGTCCTGAAAGAGAGAAAAGTAACGAAGCGGGAAGCCCCTAGTGCGGTTGAGCCGCGTCTTGGGGCATGCCGTAGTCGTGCCCCTCCCCACCTGTGCCCATGGTATTTCCAATGCGTAATTATGTACGCGTGGCACGGATTTCGCTGTTTGGCTGGGACTGGGGTGGGGGCCGCATTGCTATGCGAGCTCAGAACATGCCAGGAGGTCTTGTTGCCGATTACTCCGGGCGCGCTTGAAGGTGTCCGGGTCTTTAATCGCAGAACTGGTGGATTGCCTTAAGAGTCTGCTTTGCGCTTCTGCTGCGAGGGCCGCAGTGTGCTCCTCCGTGCGGAGAGAGCGCTCTGTGTTTCCATTGATTGTGATGACCCCCCGAGGTCCTGGCATCTTGAGCTTGAGATATGCATAGTGCGGTACCGCGTTGAATCTCGCAAATGCGGTTCGCCTGAGCAGTGCATGATAGCCGCTACGGAACGGGACTATATCGAAGATTAACTCCTCGCTTCGGAAGTTATCCGGGGATCCGAAGACCACTTCCAGTGTGACTGAGCCTGTGCAATGGGCCTCTACACCTGGTATGGCGCCTTTGAAGGTCGTTTTTGTGGGTTTGATCCTTGAGGGGTCTATACCCATTTTGCGCACTATGTCCTGATAAAGCAGGTTCAGGCTGCTGCCGCCGTCCATGAGGAATCGAGTGAGGTGAAATCCGTCGATGATTGGGTCTAGGACCAGTGCGGCGAATCCGCCATGACAGATACTAGTGGGATGGTCCCTGCGATCGAAGGTGATCGGACAGGAGGACCATGGGTTGAACTTTGGGGCGACTGGCTCCAACGTGTATACATCCCTTAACGCACGCTTCCGCTCCCTGTTGGGGATGTGGGTTGCGTACATCATGTTCACCGTCCGCACTTGTGGGGGAAACCTCTTCTGCCCTCCGGTGTTCGGCTGCTGGGCTCCTCCTCGTCATCGCTATGTAGCCCCTTATCTTTGTCTTCGGTGCTTAACTTGCCGGCCTGCTTGAACACCCAACATTCCCTGTTGGTGTGGTTGGCTGGCTTGTCGGGGGTGCCATGTATTTGGCACGAGCGATCGAGTCTACGGTCCAAACTGGACGGGCCCGGAGTGCTTCTTTTGAATGGCTTTTTCCGCTGACCGGGTTTAGAGCCTCTGAATCCGGCATTGACTACCGTATCCTTGGTATTGTCACTATTGACGCGGTGCTTATGTTTGTTCTGACGTGACCTGCCGTAGCTATCCTTGGTATCTGAAGTACCGCGGTTCTTTGATATGTTATTGCTGCGAGCCAGCCAGCTGTCTTCTCCCACGCAAAGCGGGTCATGAGTGTTGTGAGGGCTGCCATGGATTTCGGCTTTTCTTGGCCAAGGTGCCGGGCAAGCAACTCATCGCGGATGTTGTGCTTGAAAGCTGCTAGGGCCTCTGCATCCGGACAGTCAATGATTTGATTTTTCTTTGTCAGGAACCATGTCCAGAATTGCCTGGCCGATTCCTCTGGCTGCTGAATTATGTGGCTCAAGTCATCGACATCTGGTGGTCGCACATAAGTGCCCTAGAAGTTGTTGAGGAATGTGGCTTCCAGATCTTCCTAACAGCCAATGGATTCTGTTGGCAGGCTGTTGGGCCAATGCCGAGTTGGTCCTTTGAGTTTAAGTGGGAGGTATTTGATGGCGTGTAGATCGTCACCGCGGGCCATGTGGATGTGCAGGAGGAAGTCGTCGATCCATACCGCAGGATCTGTTGTGCCGTCGTATGATTCTATATTTACGGGTTTGAAACCCTCTGGGATTTGATGATCCATTACTTTGTCTGTGAAGCATAGGGGGTGTGCGACGCCTCTGTACTGGGCTATGTCGCGACGCAGCTCAAATGAGTCTTGTCCACTGTGTTCGGCCCGGCCAGATTTACTTTTACTGTATCCGGCATGACGGTTATCGTCCCGCGTGGTGGCGCGCCCTCGTCATCCGTAGATCGATCTTGCGTGTTTTGCTTTGTCCTCCAATACGTCTCGCAGGTCTAGCGTGTTTCGCCGTGCCTTGCCATTTTTATTTGAGTGGCATCGGGGTGTGGGCTGAGCTTTTGGCTGAAATGCCTCTCTGTCGCGGCCACGTGGTGGCCGATCAGCCGCGTCATACGCTGGAGATGTAGGTTTTAATGCTTCCTCCTCCATTCGGGGTAGCAACCTGCGCTTTGGGTAACTCTTGGAGGGGCGTTCGAGTTCATATTCCTCGGCCACAAAGACATCAGTCCATCTGTCAGCTAGCAAATCTTGACCAGCTTCAAGCTGCTGCTGCTTTTTCTTAAGGCTATTTGTTGTGGCTATAAGCCAGCGCTTGAAGCACTCTTGCTCGACAGGATCCTCAGGCACGACAAATTCGTCATCGTCGAGGCTTGCCTCGTCTTCGGAGGGAGGAATGTAATTATCATCCTCCGCCTCTCCATCTGCCGCTCTCTCGGGAGGGCTAGCTTCTCCATCCTCCCGCTCTAAATCTTGCTGGAGGGTATTGTTGTCATCTTTAGCACTATCCGGAGTGCTATTATCTACTGTGCCGGTGTCACCGCTTTTGCTTTGGCGAGACTTAGAGCAGCGCCGCTGATGTCGGTGCTTGGGTTGTTTCTTGGAGGGGTCATCCTCCGCTGTCTCGTCGCCATTGCCTTCTTTGGGTGTTTCCACCATGTATATATCGTATGATCAGGTGGCTGTCCAGTGCCCTGTGGGCAATGGTTCCTCTTCGTCTCCTGCATCGTTGTCCATACCGTCGATGTCTTCGGAGTCGAAGTCGAGCATGTCGGTCAAATTGTCGACAGTGGCTACTAAGTGGGTGGTGGGTGGGCGGCGAATTTCTTCATCATCCACATCCCAATCCTGCCGAACATAGTTCGGCCAGGACTCTCCTGACAGGGAGAGAGACCTTAATGAGTTCAGTATGTCGCCGAAGGGCGAGTGCTGAAAGATATCCGCGGAGGTGAACTCCATGATCGGCGCCCAGTCGAATTCGATAGGCACGGGAGCATGCGGTTCGGAGTCCGTGGCCGGGGAAGAATCTGGGAGTTCGTCATGGCTCCCGTGAAGGGTAAGGTGGATATTCGGCTCAATCGCCGCTGAGAATACGGCCTCCATGGTGGGGTCTATCCACCCGTCCATGGATGGCGCAATTGGCTTTGAATTGAGGGTCGGAGCGGTTGCCGGTGCGGTCTCCTGAACACTGCCCGATGGTAGAGCTAAATCATGCTCATCGTGACCATCCGACGCACTCGGCAGGGGCTCGAATCCGTCGAAGATCAAGTCTCCGCGGATGTCGGCTGTGTAGTTTAAGCTTCCAAACCTGACCTGGTGGCCAGGGCATAACTCTCAATCTGCTCCAGATGGCCAAGCGAGTTGGCCCGCAGTGCGAAGCCGCCGAATACAAAGATCTGCCCGGGAGAAAAGTCTCACCCTGGACTGCATCGCTATCGATGATTGAAGGAGCCATCAAGCCTAACGGTGACGACACAGAGGAACTCTAAATGAAAGCACCAATGTCGGTGTCAAAACCGGCGGATCTCGGGTAGGGGGTCCCGAACTGTGCATCTAAGGCGGATGGTAACATGAGGCAGGGGACACGATGTTTTACCCAGGTTTAGGCCCTCTTGATGGAGGTAAAACCCTACGTCCTGCTTGATTATTCTTGATAATATGAGTAGTACAAGAGTTGATCTACCACGAGATCGGAGAGGCTAAACCCTAGAAGCTAGCCTATGGTATGATTGTATGTTGTCCTACGGACTAAAACCCTCCGGTTTATATAGACACCGGAGGGGGCTAGGGTTATACAAGGTCGGTTACAAAGGAGGAGATCTACATATCTGTATTGCCTAGCTTGCCTTCCACGCCAAGTAGAGTCCCATCCGGACACGTGCCGAAGTCTTCAATCTTGTATCTTCATAGTCCAACAGTCCGGCCAAAGGATATAATCCGGCTGTCCGGATACCCCCTAATCCAGGACTCCCTCACCTAGCATATTAGGATTTTAAGCAAATTATCATGCTATTAAGACTCTCAAAATAATCTAAGTGAAGCATGATAGTTCATCTATTTTTTCAAAATAAAACTACCACCATGCTCTAAAAGATATAAGTGAAGCACTAGAGCAAATGACAAACTACTCCGAAAGATATAAGTGAAGATCAATGAGTAGTCGAATAATTATGCAACTATGTGAGGACTCTCTAACATTTAATAATTTCAGATCTTGGTATTCTATTCAAACAAAAAGAAAAGCAAAATAAAATGACATTCTAAGAATGGCAAACATCATGTGAAGAAGCAAAAACTTATGATCAATCGAAACTAACCGATAATTGTTCAAGAAGAAAGGTGGGATGCCAACCGGGGCATCCCCAAGCTTAGATGCTTGAGACTTCTTGAAATATTATCTTGGGGTGCCTTGGGCATCCCCAAGCTTGAGCTTTTGTTTCTCCTTAATTCCTCTCATATCAAGGTCTCCCTAAATCTCAAAAGCTTCATCCACACAAAACTCAACAAGGACTCGTGAGATAAGTTAGTATAAACCATTGCCAAAACCTTATAATACTCTACTGTAGAAAATCCCTAAAATTATTATTCAACATTGCATACTAAATGCCTCTGCATATTTAATAGTCCTATCCTCAAATAGAATCATTAAAGAAGCAAACATATGCAAACAATGCAAACATAACAGCAATCTGCCTAAACAGGACAGTCTGTAAAGAATGCAGCTAGATCCATACTTCCCTAACTCCAAAAATTATGAAAGAAAATTCCAGCTGTAGTAAATTTACCAGAGCTTAATATGCAAAAGGTTTCAACATTTTATCACATTCAGACTTTTCTAGGGAATTATTGCAACAACGGTAAACTTTCTGTTTTCAAACAGCAATATGTGGACCTCTAAAATAGGCATAGTAAAGGCTATCAATGCCACTTTTATTGAAATAAAAGATGCAAAACATTTTTATAAATAAATAAAATCCTAACAAAAAAATTGATGCTCCAAGCAAAACACATATCATGTGGTAAATAAAAATATAGCTCCAAGTAAAGTTACCGATGGAAGTAGATGAAAGAGGGGATGCCTTCCGGGGCATCCCCAAGCTTAGGCTCTTGGCTATCCTTGAATATTATCTTGGGGTGCCTTGGGCATCCCCAATCTTAGGCTCTTGCCACTCCTTATTCCATAGTCCATCGAATCCTTACCCAAAACTTGAAAACTTCACAACACAAAACTTAACAGAAAACTCGTAAGCTCCGTTAGCGAAAGAAAACAAAACACCACTTCAAGGTACTGTAGTGAACTCATTCTTTATTTATATTGGTGTTACACCTAATTTATTCCAACTTCTCTATGGTTCATACCCTCCGATACTACTCATAGATTCATCAAAATAAGCAAACAACACATAGAAAACAGAATCTGTCAAAAACAGAACAGTCTGTAGTAATCTGAATCAAACGTATACTTCTGGAACTCATAAAATTCTAAAATAAATTGCTGGACCTGAGGAATTTATCTATTAATCATCTGAAAAAATAATTAACTAAGTAGAACTTTCCAAATAAACATGGAAGCAATTCTCGTGAGCGCTAAAGTTTCTGTTTTTACATCATGATCAACAAGACTTTCCCCGAGTCTTCCCAAAGGTTCTACTTGGCACAAACACTAATTAAATGCGTAAAACCACATCTAAATAGAGGCTAGATGAATTATTATTACTAAACAGGAGCAAAAAGTAAGGAACAAAAATAAAGTTGGGTTGCCTCCCAACAAGCGCTATCGTTTAACGCCCCTAGCTAGGCATGATGATTTCAATGATGCTCACATAAAAGATAAGAAGTGAAACATAAAGAGAGCATCATGAAGAATACGAATAGCACATTTAAGACTAACCCTCTTCCTATGCATAGGGATTTTGTGAGCAAACAACTTGTGGGGACAAGAATCAACTTGCATAGGAAGGTAAAACAAGCATAACTTCAAAACTTTAAGCACATAGAGAGGAAACTTGATATTATTGCAATTCCTACAAGCATATGTTCCTCCATGATAATAATTTTCAGTAGCATCATGAATGAATTCAACAATATAACCAGCACCTAAAGCATTCTTTTCATGATCCATAAGCATAGAAATTTTATTACTCTCCACACAAGCAAAATTCTTCTCATGAATAATAATGGGAGCAAACTCAACAAAGTAACTATCATGGGATTGAAAATTGAAATCAAGATGACAAGTTTCATTGTTATTATTATTCTTCAAAGCATACGTGTCGTCACAATAATCATCCTATATAGGAGGCATGCTTTCATCATAATAAATTTGCTCATCAAAACTTGGGGGACAAAAAATATCATCTTCATCAAACATAGCTTCCCTAAGCTTGTGGCCTTGCATATCATTAGCATCATGGATATTCAAGGAATTCATACTAACAACATTGCAATCATGCTCATCATTCAAATATTTAGTGCCAAACATTTTATAGATTTCTTCTTCTAGCACTTGAGCACAATTATCCTTTCCATCATACTCACGAAAGATATTAAAAAGGCGAAGCGTATGAGACAAACTCAATTCCATATTTTTGTAGTTTTCTTTAATAAAATAAACTAGTGCTAAAACAAGAAACTAAAAGACTCGGTTGCAAGATCTAAAGATATACCTTCAAGCGTTAACCTCCCGGGCAACGGCGCCAGAAAAGTGCTTGATGTCTACTACACAATCTTCTTCTTGTAGACTTTGTTGGGCCTCCAAGTGTAGAGGTTTGTAGGATAGTAGGAAATTTCCCTCAAGTGGATGGCCTAAGGTTTATCAATCTGTAGGAGGCGTAGGATGAAGATAGTCTCTCTCAAGCAACCCTACAACCAAATAACAAAGAGTCTCTTGTGTCCCCAACACACCCAATACAATGGTAAATTGTATAGGTGCACTAGTTCGGCGAAGAGAGGGTGATACAAGTGGTATATGGATAGTAGATAAAGGTATTTGTAATCTGAAATTATAAAAACAGCAAGGTAACTAATGATAAAAGTGAGCATAAACGGTATTTCAATGCGTTGAAACAAGGCCTAGGGTTCATACTTTCGCAAGTCCAAGTTCCCTCAACAATACTAACATAATTGGATCACATAACTATCCCTCAACATGCAACAAAGAGTCACTCCAAAGTCACTAATAGTGGAGAACAAACGAAGAGATTATGGTAGGGTACGAAACCACCTCAAAGTTATTCTTTCCAATCAATCCGTTGGGCTATTCCTATAAGTGTCACAAACAGCCCTAGAGTTCGTACTAGAATAACACCTTAAGACACACATCAACCAAAACCCTAATGTCACCTAGATACTCCAATGTCACCTCAAGTATCCATGGGTATGATTATACGATATGCATCAAACAATCTCAGATTCATCTATTCAACCAACACATAGAACCTCAAAGAGTGCCCCAAAGTTTCTACCGGAGAATCACGACGAAAACGTGTGCCAACCCCTATGCATAGGTTCATGGGCAGAACCCGCAAGTTGATCACCAAAATATACAACAAGTGAATCACGTGATATCCCATTGTCACCACAGATACGCACGGCAAGACATACATCAAGTGTTCTCAAATCTTTAAAGACTCAATCCGATAAGATAACCTCAAAGGGGAAAATCAATTCATTACAAGAGAGTAGAGGGGGAGAAACATCATAGGATCCAACTATAATAGCAAAGCCCATGATACATCAAGATCATATCACCTCAAGAACATGAGAGAGAGCGATCAAACACATAGCTACTGGTACATACCCTCAGCCCCGAGGGAGAAATACTCTCTCCTCGTCATGGAGAGCACCGGGATGATGAAGATGGCCACCGGAGAGGGATTGCCCCCTCCGGCAGGGTGCCGGAACGGGTCTAGATTGGCTTTCGGTGGCTTCAGAGGCTTCTGGCGGCGGAACTCCCGATCTATTGTGCTCCCGGATGTTTTTAGGGTACATGGAGATATATAGGCGGAAGAAGTACGTCAGGGGAGCCACGAGGGTGGAGGACGCGCCCCCTACCTCGTGGCCTCCTTGAAGCTTCCCTTACATGCACTTCAAGTCTTCTGGGCTTCTTTCCTTCCAAAAATGAGTTCCATGAAGTTTCAGGTCAATTGGACTCCGTTTGATTTTCCTTTTCTTCGAAACCCTAAAACAAGGTAAAAACAGAAACTGGCACTGGGCTCTGGGTTAATAGGTTAGTCCCAAAAATGATATAAAGCCCATAAACATTCAAAACAGTAGATAATATAGCATGGAGCAATCAAAAATTATAGATACGTTGGAGACGTATCAACACCCGCCCCTTCAACTTATATAAGGAGGGGCAGGGCACCCCAAGAGGGACAAGTTTAGACAGACAAATCAATAGCTTCCGAGATAGAGGTAGCGAAACCTCGCCCTTGTAACCGTGAGCATCATCATCATCAATATCAATGAAGCAGGATGTAGGCTTTTACCTCCACCGTGAGGGGCCGAACCTGGGTAAAACGTCGCGTATCTCGTCCCGCTCAAACCCCTCTCAAGCTACCACATAGATGCGTTGGCCTCGCGACTATGTCCTGACACTAAGGGAATCTGTCGTGACAATTCCACGACATCAGTAGTTGAGGAGCTCTGAAATAATACCACTAGCCCCTGCAAAAATTGGCATAAGAAAATAAAATGGTGTAGTATTTTTATTAAACCAAACAAATGTCAGAAAAATAGAAAAAGAAACAAAAGGGAAAAACCTCACCTGGCTTACCTGGCCGAGGAGAGAAGCCGGCCCAGCTGGCTGGCCAGCCTAGCAGCCTCCCCCTGTCGTCTTCCTCCTCTGCCAGGAGGACGAGGGCGTGTACCCGACGCACGCACGCACACGCGCGCCACCTCCACCCTGTTTGCTTGCCCCCTCGATGGCCTGGACGCCTCTGGCGTCGCCACGCACTCCCCTCGACCCTCTCCCACTCTCCCCTATGCTCATCCCCTGCCCTGGACCGTCTCTATCCACATCCAACTTACTCTCACGGTACCACATCGGCCACTCTTATGATTGTATGCATTTTAAGCTCTTTCGACGTTTCGCCCATTTTTCTTGCTTAAAGTTTGGGACGGTAGATTTAAGATAATCTTCAATTAATACTGTTTTTTAGTATGCATGCGCGAGTGTACCGCGGTCACGGCTGTTTTCGCCAGCACGCTCAGCTCGTCGTCCTTGTCTTCAGCATCACGCTCACCGACCTGGACGCCGCCTCAAATGCCGTGACTCTTCATCGCCGTCCAATTGAGATCGCCATCGCCGTTAAAATATAGTCACGGATGATCGGGCAACAATACCAGAAGTGTAGATAAATGGTACATCATGGTGAGACAGTTTGATAGTCGGAAACTAAGAAAGTTAACTGAAAAGGCAGAGCAATAAAAGATATGAAGAATGGAAGGAGAGAAGTAAGATAAAACGTAAAAAGATCATATAGTAGTATGATAAAGTGAATGTTCAATGGAATGTGACTAATGATGATCGGAAAAGGTTTAGTTGAATTAAAGATACGTGAAATAAAATAGAGATTGAGGGATGTAATTAAGGGGGTTTCTTAAGTATGATTATTGAATTAAATATTATAGACATAGGTTGGTAGTAAAATTTTGCAAATTATGTTGTAATCAAAAATAGAGATAGTTTTGTTTCCGCTGTGTTTTATTTGATATGTCAATGAATGAGAAAATGTGTTGAAAATTTGTGTTGAAATTGGGATGGTTATATTTATTCGATTGTGGCAAGAAGAATTATGTCTTGAGAACGTAGGGTGAGACCTAAATATAGATAGCCGGTATATGATTATATAGATATAATGATGACTATACTGTAGTTTAGTAGACCATGCTATCAGGAAAGGCTTAGATCAAAGGGACGCTCCAAAGAAGGTTTTGGAAGTACATGGACATAGTATCAGGAGTTGAAGGTTAATATAAGCAAATGGGTTGAGAGATTATATGAGTCTAACAAGTTTAATGCTAAGATGGGGAATGCTCGCAACTAGTGAGCATATAATTGTCTGGTACACATGGTGTGAATAAAGTGGGAGTTAAATCTTCCAGATAAGATGTGATTGACGATTTTAAATAGTAGAAAGAATTGTGATGCTATAGTATGTGAAAAGACTCCGAGTTTCATTAGGATGAGATGAGTGACAAAGGGTAGAAATAGAAGAGCCATAAGTGTTGATGGTAACTGTTAGAAAAGGAAAGGAAAAAGAGGGAATTAGAAACAGCAAGGCGTTGAAACGTCAAGTGAGAAGCAGGTTGGTCTAAAGGCTAGGACTAAGTGTTTCTACCCTAAAAGGGAATAAGCTCATGGAAGCGGAGATAACCCAGTGTTGAGGAATAAGAGGATGGAAAGTGAACATAAGATATATTTGGAATATATGTATGTGATGTGTAATATTACTAGTGTTTAATACAGAAATCAGTAGGAGATATAGTATCAGCTATGTAGAATTAAGTGAATTCGAAACGGGATTGCGGAATAAAGAGATACGTTAAGGTGAGTAGATGTGTGTCTGGATATTAAACCTTTGATATGGTATACACCCAATGAAATTGTATATCGATCGTAGTGATACACATATATCATAATATTGAAACCAAAAGATGCAAAGTTAATAATGATAGTGCAACTTATTTGTAGCACTGCTGTTTAGGTCATATTGGTGTAAAGCGCATGAAGAAACTCCATGCTGATGGGATTTTGGAATCACTTGATTATGAATCACTTGATGCTTGCGAACCATGCCTCTTGGGCAAGATGACTAAGACTCCGTTCTCGAACAATGGAGCGAGCAACTGACTTATTGGAAATAATACATACTGATGTATGCGCGATCGATAGTGTTAAGGCTCGAGTATCGTTATTTTCTGACCTTCACAGATGATTTGAGCAGATATGGGTATATCTACTTGATGAAACATAAGTCTGAAACATTTGAAAAGTTCAAAGAATTTCATAGTGAAGTGGAAAATCATCGTAACAAGAAAATAAGTTTCTATGATCTAGCAGACGAATATTTGAGTTACGAGTTTGGTTTCAATTAAAAATGAGCGCAACTCACGTCATAGAAGAGAGGTGTGTCCGAAAAAGTCATATACGGTACTTGTATTGATATAGTGCAATATAATATAGATTATACTAATAGTTATTGGGGTTATGCATTAGCGCAGTGATTCAAGTTAAAGGAATATAGTTGAGAGAACATTGAATTATGGTTTGGCAGAAAAAAAGTTGTCGTTTTAAGTTTGGGTATGGGTGCTTATGTAAAAGTATCCTCGATAAGTCAAACAATCGGAGAATATGTTTCATAGGATAAGGAGACTGTTGGGTAACTTCTATCAAGATCCAAGTCAAGACATTCATCTACGCCTAACCACATCCGGTCCCTCTTTAAGGAAGGATATATAAGAAGAGTGGCGCAGGAGGCCACGCCCGAAAACATTGCCCCTAACAGCGCTACTAACACCCCCCCCTTTTTTCTTGCTTATTGGAAAAGTGAGTTTTCCATCACCACCCCCACAAACAATCTGTTCATTTCAGTGATAACTGATAGACAACAATTAGTGAGATAAGTGGAACTCTGCGATCATCGTGAGCTCTCCTCCATTTCGCATTGTATTCCAGATCAACGTTACTGCGCTCGATTTCGTGCCGTAGAATACGCCTCCGGACCGAGCGTCGCGCGCGTGGACCAATGGCCAGAGACCGCAGCCCTGCGCCCGCAACCGCACCACTAAAAGCAGCCAGTCCAAAGGTCCAATACTCCCGTAGCGTACCCACCGAAGCTCATCCCGTAGCAAGTGAGCGATATGCCAAGCCAGAATGGTATCACACTCCGCCGAAAAGTATCCTAGTAGGAAGTCATGTTCTAGACATGAGAAAATTAGCCATGCTCGCGCGGCAACAATGAGGCCGCGCAGTAGGATTAGCCCACACATTCCGTGCGCAATATGGTTTGAAGGCCCGATATCGAAAATCTCACGATGAATATATGTCGTACCATGGTCATGAGAGGCACAAGTATGCGCTTTGATTGGATTGCCGATGATAACGGACCAATCGATATGTCGAAAGATGATCATCTGCGGGGCCTGCAAGAGCGACTAGTCTGTCGTCGATCACTGGGAAGGAACAATCCAGAGCAGTCGCTTCCGCGCTGTGTTCTCATCGGAGGACCAAATCCGAGCCCCTCCGCTGCGTTCTGCCTCGCCGGCGGCTAAACGTTGGCGGGTTGACCGTGTTTGACCCCCCAGTTGAACAGTTTTAACCCCTATGGTCATTGACATGTGGGCCCGGCCCTACTAATTTCTAATTTAGGATTAGTTTAACAACTAATTAAACCCTGTTAACTAATTGGGTCACTGACGCGTGGGCCCAACCCCATTAACTAAACCAGTTTAGGTTTAATTTAATTTAGGATTAGCCACAGACACTGACGTGTGGACCCCACACGATCAGGTTTGACCTGGACAGCCGCCTTTGACTTGCTGACGCAATGCTGCTGTCATGCTGAAGCGTAATCATTTTCTGAAGTAAATCAGGTTAATGATTAAATGCTATAAACTTAATCCAGAAACATGTTATCTTGAAGTTCATAGAAATTAACCGTAGCTCAGATTGAAAATCCAGAATATATTATAAACTCAGAGCAATTCAATAGAATTACAGAACACTGCGTGAGGCCTATGATTGTGAAATTACTAAAAATGGTGCTAATACATAATAAAATAATTGCGAATCCAGAAAATTCAATATATGCCATCTGATATCCATTCTTTCATGGCAATGAATACCAACGCGTATCACAATAGCTGTAGACACCTACCTTCGGGAGTTGGACAAAAATAAAATACGTAAAAAATAAATTTTGGCATCTTTGTATGTTAACTGTTGATTTCAAATTGAACTTACTTTGGTTTAAATATTGACATCTCTAACACAATTTAACATGCTAGACGCTATTAGGGTGCAAAACAACATACCATAGCATCTATACTATGTCCATGTTTCAGAAAGCAGTCATATGTGAGAGTACAGCTATCTGCTGTTTGTTTTCGAACCGTTACTCTATTCGTGATTAGATCAAATATCTGCTTACGAGACGCGAATCCAGAGTACCTGTCGGTGGAGCGTGCCCCAGTAGTTATAAATTTCTACTAGGGAGCACCCCTTGCTTCATGTCCGATACTAATCCTACTCATCTACTCGCTGTCACTGCTAACTCATTTTTATTTGGCGTCAAGGCGACAAACAAACGATTCAACTGGCTCATCTGTTATGACATAAAGCAGGTATTTTTAAGATCCTTCTGCTCATGCCAGATTGTCAGTGGCCTACAGTTAAATAAGTATTATACGGAACCATCTAGAGCATGATTAGTATGTTGTTTTGGCATGTGGTGTGATGCCTATCATGGATATGCTGCTATGTCTTAGAGTTGGTGAACGCTTGTCTAGGTTGATTTGTGATATTTTATCTCGAGATTGAATTATGCATATGTCGGATGCTGAGAGTTAAGACATTTCTCGACTGAATCGATTTTGTGTAAGGATAATGCAGGTGAGAGGGCCATGCCTAGAGGACGGTATTATCGGTGGCCGCCTCGTCTCATTGCGGACCTGTGCTTTAAGATATCATGAGTCTTGTTGTAGAAGTGATTAAATCCGAAGGATACCTAGAGCTTACTAACACCATTGGGAATCCGGCGCAATCATACTCTAATCGACAGTATAACTCGCCGATCGCATACTCCTGATCCAGGAGCTTGCAATAATGTATCTGGATGTTAAGATAGGGTAGCTCGCTATTATCTCTAGCCGTATGCACCGCCTCAGGCGCCAGGTTGTGGACTAGGTTCTAGGTAAAAGTCATCTGCTAGACACGTGGCATTGTAGCCGCAGTGCACCTCGCGATGTTGGGAATCAGCGACTTTGTTACATCCAATCGCTTTATAAGCGGGCTGTGACGACATCTTTTCCGGCCGGGAGAGTGCGTCGTCTACGACGGATTTACCGCATTCATGAAGATAACGTGAGGCTAAAAGAGTCTCATGTTGGGTTGGGTACAGCGTCGCATGGCGAGGCACCATCTTCTGCCAGTTACGTCCGCTTGAAGTTGCCGAGACACATGATGATGTTAATGTTGATAGGTTTTTAGCAGGAGCTGTATGTGAGAATAGAGCGGCTCCTGGCAGGGCATTAAAAAGTCATTATGCTTACGTAAAAGAGGTAAACTAACGATAACGGGGTCTCGGTTGATGAACTGCTTTTTGGATCGACTTTGCGTGAGAGAACTACTAGACACTTAACGAGAGATTTGATGAACTTAACGTATAATATGGCATCTAGAGATGTGAGTGCTATTGATGCTACTCAATAGAGTAGAGACGGGAGTGTACTCATAGTGTGTATAGTGTGTGTTGCGTTATATTAGGATCTTGCTAGACGATAGATGACACGTCTTGCTAAATCACTTCTATAAGAAGTTGTCGATATCGAGATACCTTGTGATGACCCTACTCTACTTGATGGCTTTATAATGTTTTATGTAATGTGTGAGCACATCCTCGTCATCATGCTAGTAAACCTATCAGCTTGGACTACTGAACTATTAGCTGTGTGTTTCATTACAGATGATAATTGCTTACCTTGGAGGACTTGGTTGAATTATAGTATCGTGCTCGTCTTTGGGCTTAAATCTCTTTCGTTGTTGTGTGAGTGTCCCGATTCGCTATGTGAACTCAAGTCGCGAGTGTTATAACTTCCGTTGCATATGATAATGCTGAATAACGGTATGAGGACTCGACTTATCTTGATTGTTTAAGATGCTGTGAGCTCGCGATGGGTCTTATATTAGTATTTATGAGTTTTGAGACTTATTCTGATAGAGTCGATGTTTGTTATGCCGTGGGGCTGACCAAGTATGCTAAGGGAAAAATAAGTTATTTTTATTTTATTTCATGATATGTTGTATTTCATCACATATCTTGCATGTTATGCGTACGTGTGACGTGTATTGCTATGTGTGGGATCCGACAACGCTAGTTGTTTGTCTTGTAAGCGTCTATCTATGATGGGGATAATGTGTTGCTAGGTGTCTTCCTAGAGCCATAGTAGGTCTGTCTACAGCCCGGTTCATCGGAGTCTACGTACGCCCTAGTCACTAGTGCTCAGAAGATCCATGTAGTATCTAGATCCGCATGAAAGTATCACGTTCGGTTTCTCTTAGATAGCCGTCCATTGGGAAAAAGATGTAGCGTCTCGTGTAGATTTCTGGTGTCTTGACTAGCCTGCTAGCGAGGCACAGTATTTGCTGGAGTCTTGTTAGCCCATTATACATATCACACCGGATTCAGCAGCGAGCTATTGAGACCGACATGCCGCGTGGTTTGACTTTGAATATCACGAGTTATGCCTGTCTCACCGATAGAGCACAGCTTCTGGGTGCAGTCTGTTGTTGTTCATATACTAGGTCTTGGTAGTCTGGTTCTCTTTTTCCTTATGCATTAATACTGGATTGCTGATGTGACTCACTATCAATATGAAAGTTGAGCCAAAAGAAGAGTTCGAATATGGTCATCTCCATGGTATGGCGGAGGAACGTGACACTCGCTCCGTCGTGAGAACTCACCGTGTGAGGCCGCAAGTGATATGAGGTGTCACTGACCTAGATCGTCATGGACTTGAATCGAGGTCCCGCATGTGAGGAGCATAGAACATGGCTGCAGTAAGGTGTGCAATGTGATGTATTACTCAAGGCGAGGCATGAAAAGCGGTATGATCGCCAGACACGACGCGCATTGTTGCGAGCTGCGAGAAGAGTGTCCGATGGATCATTGATGAGACGCGGGCCATTGCGTGTTTCCGACATGAGTTCCTCGATTCTTCAGGGACTCGAAGGAGGCGCAAATCTACGAAGCATGCGTCCGCGCATCGGAGAGGTATGGAGCAAGCAGATATTTCGTTAAGATAGCGCTTGCGCTTGCCACTACGCTCCGTAAACCAGCTTACACGTGAGAGAACTGCGTTTCTGGTTAGGTTGCGGAGCAAAAGGTCGGTTCTACAAGGACGACGCTTGCACGTAACGAGCTTGCCTTCCGGTCTGTGATCGCTAGAGGTCGGAGACGATCCCCCATCGCAGTAGTCTCATTGTGGAGAGATCTCATGCGTGGGTGCCTCGTCACACCGCAAGTGAGAGAACTGCAGAGCTCATTGTGAGGCCGGGACAACGCAGGGTGGTGTAGGTGGTGTGTGTGAACGGGAGGAGGTCGTCGGCGCGTACTGGTGACCAGCAGGTGTATCGTTCGGAAGACCGGTGATAGCCGACTACAGAGGTTATCTCTAGTTACGGGGAACTTGTTGTTATTTCGGTGTGCAACGGGAAAACTTTGTGCCCTCGTGAGTAGTTTGGCTGGCTCGAATGTGGGATTGGTGTGATATTTTGTTCTAGTGAGAAATGGCGTAGAGAGGAGGAGAGGTCGTTTCTAGCTAGCGACGTAGGACTCGCTCCGTACATCTTATCAGAAGCTTACAACTTTATTTCCTGTGTGTAGACCGTTTTGAATTGGTGTAGGTGTAACACGAGTCTTAGTTCGCAGCTAACAAGGCAGATAGAAGATTCAATGAGAGACCTAGTAAAGGATGGTGGCAGCTCGCTAGTGACATTGGTGATGATGTCGCTCAGTACAACGCATGCTAGCACTTGGAATGTAATATTCGGCATGCTTAAGTTTGCCACATCGTCGAGGCACATGTAGCTCATGACCCATCCGACATTTCGACCATTATTTGTTTTTTCTCAACGGACACCTTCTCTTTCAGCTTTAAAGCCGGTTCCCACATCGCGATTATTTGTCTATCATTGCCAAATTTTGGTAGATCCATTTTATAGTTTACCAAAAGGGGCGAATGTAAAAGTAATAAATAAATAGAGAGAATACAAATGATTAAAAATATTAGGGTAATGGAGATCGAGGACCAAGAAGTAAAAAAAAAAAAAAACTAAAAAATAAAAACACCCCTACAAACACTTGTAAAAAAGAATTAAAATCCGCGAAATATAGAGGAAAGTGGGGAAAAGGGAGAAGAAAGAGACAAACACTCACATTCTTATCGGCCTAGAGGACAGCGTACTGCTCGTACGCTTCTATTCTAAAAGATCCCGTTTCCCTCGGTCTTGGTTGACCGCGCAACGCATGCAGCATCTCGCGGCTACCAGATAGTCGATTGGAAATGCGAGAGCGACAGGGATGAGGACGTTGCAGGCTGTAGTGGCCACGCATGCGGCTTCCGTGCCACACGGCACTGCCGTAATTTCGTCTTCCTCTCTTAGTTATAAATAGTGATATGTTTTTACACTCATAACTATCTTTCTAGAATCTCTTTTTGTGTTGTTTTTCTTTTATACTATTATACAAGTTGCAACAATTGTATATATGAACTTGAGCTAGTAGACTAAAGCATATTTTAAACCCTTAAATGTATGTGTTTCGTGCTGAACATTTTGATATATTATACTTTTTTTCGACATCGTATGCAAAACTTATAGCCGTTTTACTTTTTCATGACACTTTTTTTGCAAAACATGTCCAAATTTAAGTTTTTTATTTTCCTAACTAGTAGATGTAGTAATATAACTACATCTCGAAGGATTTTACTTTTTGAAGTTTTTATCATTTTCTTTTGTTTTTTCAAAACTGAAATGGCGATACACGGGGTGGGGGGGCTAGAGTTTGATGGCGCAACGCGGCCTGCCTCTCGACGATAGATTGTGCCAGTTTCATTTAGTGTGAAGTAAGGGATGTCATGATTGTGCTAGTTTCATTTAGTGTGAAGGAAGGGATGTCATGATTGTGCAGTTTCATTTTGAGACGATTTCTATATACAACACGTATAGTGCTTGAAAAGACCAGCAGATTCATCTGCACTAAGTACGTTCAGCAATGACATCCTCGCGTTCACGAGCGCGCGCGCACCTGCTCGCCCTCCGTCCTCCGCGCCACGACGCACTCCTCAAGGTTCCGCAAGCGTTCCATTGCCTTAGCAGGAGATGAAGCCATCAAGGAGGTCAATGCTCGCAGGGCAGATGAGGCCGAGAAAGAGGCGATTCCGGCGAAGATGACGGCGGATGCGGCTGCCGCTGCACAGGTGGCGGCTTCAACGGCCTCTGCTAGCGCGGCCTCGCTGGGGATGGATGTGGCCACGGTGGAGGAGCAAGAATGGTGCAAGAAGGCGCGCAATGTGGATGCCAGGCGGGAGAAAGCATGATCGCAGCCACGGCGCGCATGCACCGCGGCAGCGAGGCGCGCGGTGTCATGATGGCGCAACGAGCCTGCGCCTCGACGATGAGTTGCTTCAGGGACTGGAGCACGTCACCGAAGCATTCGTGCGCGTCGGCGAGGATGAGGAGTTCGTTCAGAAGACGCTATGTCCGCCACGATGACATGCCTATAGGTGGCAGGAGCAGGTCGACCAGTCGCTCATCTGAGTCGGGGTAGGTGGTCGACCTCCATGCGCCAAATCCTATGTCTGCAAGTTGCCAGGGGGGGGGGGTGGGGGCGGGGGGGGGGGGGGGGGGGGGGGGGGGTGGGGGGGTGGGGTGCACTGGCGGGGTGCTCGATCCACCCGAGGAGAGGCAGTCAGTGGAGCATGGAGGTCCGTGAACGTGGAGGGGTCGAGTAGGGGTGCGGACACGGGAGGAGGTCTTGCCGGGGGTGATAGCCGCGAGCCGTCGGCGGAACCCCATTTTTCCTAGGAAGTGGAAAAGTTGTCGGTGTGCGTGGAGTTGTGGAGTTGCTGGCTGAATTGGGATTGGCGACTTTTGCGTGGGCAAGTGGAGTAGGAAGAGAATGTCTTTTATAGGGACGCGACTCTCTACTCTGCAGAGCACACCCCTTTATTTTCGTCGTGACCGATTGTGTATCCTACCACGAGTCTTACCGACTAACAAGGCATGACTTAATCATAACAGAAAGTGGCGCACCGCAACTGCCGTGACGTCCCTCTGCCCATCGCCATGCATGGCTTAAGTTTTGCCACATCGTCGAGGGCACCATGTGAGCTCAGACCATCGACATCACCACTTTTTGTTTTTCTCAACTAACAAACTCTTTGAGATTTAAATGCAGGTTCCCAATCGCGATTATTGTCTATCATTGCCAAATTTTTATTATCAATTGTATTACAGTTTACCAAAAGGGGCAATATCCTTATCCCAGAGGACAGCGACGTGTACCGATCCGTTGAAACGATCCGTTTCCTTGTTGTTTGGTGGCCGCCACACGCATGCACGATAGTGGCTACCACATTGTTATGCGGTTTGACCGATAAAAGATCTCGTAGAATATGTAGGACCAATATGGAGCATCCAGGTTCCCTATTGGTTATTGACCGGAGACGTGTCTCGGTCATGTCTACATTGTTCTCGAACCCGTAGGGTCCGCACGCTTAAGGTTACGATGACAGTTATATTATGAGTTTATGCATTTTGATGTACCGAAGGTTGTTCGGAGTCCCGGATGTGATCACGGACATGACGAGGAGTCTCGAAATGGTCGAGACATAAAGATTGATATATTGGAAGCCATATTTGGATATCGGAAGTGTTCCGGGTGAAATCGGGATTTTACCGGTAACTGGGAGGTTACCGGAACCCCCGGGAGGTACATGGGCCTTATGGGCCTTAGTGGAAGAAGAGGAGAGGCGGCCAGGGCTGGGCCGCGCGCCCCCCCCTAGTCCGAATAGGACAAGGAGAGAGGGGGCGGGCGCCCCCCTTCTCTCTCTCTCTGTTCCCACCTCGCGAATCCTATTCCAACTAGGATTGGGGGGGAAGTCCTACTCCCGGAGGGAGTAGGACTCCTCCTGGCGCGCCCTATGATGGCCGGCCGGCCTCCCCCTCTTGAACCTTTATATACGGAGGCAGGGGCACCCCTAGAGACACAAGTTGATCCACGTGATCATATTCTTAGCCGTGTGCGGTGCCCCCTTCCACCATAGTCCTCGATAATATTGTAGCGGTGCTTAGGCGAAGCCCTGCGACAGTAGTACATCAAGATCGTCACCACGCCGTCGTGCTGACGGAACTCTTCCCCGACACTTTGCTGGATCGGAGTCCGGGTCGTCATCGAGCTGAACGTGTGCTAGAACTCGGAGGTGCCGTAGTTCGTGCTGATCGGGTGTTGATGTGGGCCGGGATGGCGTGGGAGAAGGCAATGACTACATCAACAAACCGCTCGTACGGGTGTGCAGAGTCTACAAGTACGTAGATCAGCAACTCTCTCCGGTCAATCCACGCGGAACCTGGATGCTCATATTGGCTCCTACATATTCTACGAAGATCTTTATCGGTCAGACCGCATAACAACATACGTTGTTCCCTTTGTCATCGGTATGTTACTTGCCGAGATTCGATCGTCGGTATCTCAATACCTAGTTCAATCTCGTTACCGGCAAGTCTCTTTACTCGTTCGTAATACATCATCTCGCAACTAACTCATTAGTTGCAATGCTTGCAAGGCTTATGTGATGTGCATTACCGAGAGGGCCCAGAGATACCTCTCCGACAATCGGAGTGACAAATCCTAATCTCGAAATACGCCAACCCAACATCTACCTTTGGAGACACCTGTAGAGCTCCTTTATAATCACCCAGTTACGTTGTGACGTTTGGTAGCACAAAGTGTTCCTCTGGCAAACGGGAGTTGCATAATCTCATAGTCATAGGAACATGTATAAGTCATGAAGAAAGCAATAGCAACATACTAAACGATCGGGTGCTAAGCTAATGGAATGGGTCATGTCAATCAGATCATTCACCTAATGATGTGATCCCGTTAATCAAATAACAACTCTTTGTTCCATGGTTAGGAAACATAACCATCTTTGATTAACGAGCTAGTCAAGTAGAGGCATACTAGTGACACTCTGTTTGTCTATGTATTCACACATGTATTATGTTTCCGGTTAATACAATTCTAGCATGAATAATACAATTAGCATTTATAATAAACATTGATGGAAATAAATAATAACTTTATTATTGCCTCTAGGGCATATTTCCTTCAGTCTCCCACTTGCACTAGAGTCAATAATCTAGATTACACAGTAATGATTCTAACACCCATGGAGCCTTGGTGCTGATCATGTTTTGCTCGTGGAAGAGGCTTAGTCAACGGGTCTGCTACATTCAGATCCGTATGTATCTTGCAAATCTCTATGTCTCCCACCTGGACTAGATCCCGGATGGAATTGAAGCGTCTCTTGATGTGCTTGGTTCTCTTGTGAAATCTGGATTCCTTTGCCAAGGCAATTGCACCAGTATTGTCACAAAAGATTTTCATTGGACCCGATGCACTAGGTATGACACCTAGATCGGATATGAACTCCTTCATTCGCTGCTTCCGAAGCAGCTATGTATCTCGCTTCACATGTAGATCCCGCTGACGCTTTGTTTAGAACTGCACCCGATGCACTAGGTATGACACCTAGATCGGATATGAACTCCTTCATCCAGACTCCTTCATTTGCTGCTTCTGAAGCAGCTATGTACTCGCTTCACATGTAGATCCCGCCACGACGCTTTGTTTAGAACTGCACCAACTGACAGCTCCACCGTTTAATGTAAACACGTATCCGGTTTGCGATTTAGAATCGTCCGGATCAGTGTCAAAGCTTGCATCAACGTAACCATTTACGATGAGCTCTTTGTCACCTCCATATACGAGAAACATATCCTTAGTCCTTTCAGGTATTTCAGGATGTTCTTGACCGCTGTCCAGTGATCCACTCCTGGATTACTTTGGTACCTCCCTGCTAGACTTCAATATATAGCAAGGCACACATCAGGTCTTGGTACACAGCATTGCATACATGATAGAGCCTATGGCTGAAGCATAGGGAACATCTTTCATTTTCTCTCTATCTTCTGCAGTGGTCGGGCATTGAGTCTGACTCAACTTCACACCTTGTAACACAGGCAAGAACCCTTTCTTTGCTTGATCCATTTTGAACTTCTTCAAAATCTTGTCAAGGTATGTGCTTTGTGAAAGTCCAATTAAGCGTCTTGATCTATCTCTATAGATCTTTATGCCTAATATGTAAAGCAGCTTCACCGAGGTCTTTCATCGAAAAACTTTTATTCAAGTATCCCTTTATGCTATCCAGAAATTCTATATCATTTCCAATCAGCAATATGTCATCCACATATAATATCAGAAATGCTACAGAGCTCCCACTCACTTTCTTGTAAATACAGGCTTCTCCAAAAGTCTGTATAAAACCAAATGCTTTGATCACACTATCAAAACGTTTATTCCAACTCCGAGAGGCTTGCACCAGTCCATAAATGGATCGCTGGAGCTTGCACACTTTGTTAGCTCCCTTTGGATCGACAAAACCTTCCGGTTGCATCATATACAACTCTTCTTCCAGAAATCCATTCAGGAATGCAGTTTTGACATCCATCTGCCAAATTTCATAATCATAAAATGCGGCAATTGCTAACATGATTCGGACGGACTTAAGCATCGCTACGGGTGAGAAGGTCTCATCATAGTCAATCCCTTGAACTTGCCGAAAACCTTTTGCGACAAGTCGAGCTTTGTAGACAGTAACATTACCATCAGCGTCAGTATTCTTCTTGAAGATCCATTTATTTTCAATTGCTTGCCGATCATCGGGCAAGTCAACCAAAGTCCATACTTTGTTCTCATACATGGATCCCATCTCAGATTTCATGGCTTCAAGCCACTTTGCGGAATCTGGGCTCACCATCGCTTCTTCATAGTTCGTAGGTTCATCATGATCTAGTAGCATTACTTGCAGAACAGGATTACCGTACCACTCTGGTGCGGATCTTACTCTGGTTGATCTACGAGGTTCAGTAGTATCTTGATCTGAACTTTCATGATCATTATCATTGGCTTCCTCACTAACTGGTGTAGGTGTCACTGAAACAGTTTTCTGTGATGTACTACTTTCCAGTAAGGGAGCAGGTACAGTTACCTCATCAAGTTCTACTTTCCTCCCACTCACTTCTTTCGAGAGAAACTCCTTCTCTAGAAAGGATCCATTCTTAGCAACGAATGTCTTGCCTTCGGATCTGTGATAGAAGGTGTACCCAACAGTCTCCTTTGGGTATCCTATGAAGACACATTTCTCCGATTTGGGTTCGAGCTTATCAGGTTGAAGCTTTTTCACATAAGCATCGCAGCCCCAAACTTTAAGAAACGACAACTTTGGTTTCTTGCCAAACCACAGTTCATAAGGCGTCGTCTCAACGGATTTTGATGGTGCCCTATTTAACGTGAATGCGGCCGTCTCTAAAGCATAACCCCAAAACGATAGCGGTAAATCAGTAAGAGACATCATGGATCGCACCATATCTAGTAAAGTACGATTACGACGTTCGGACACACCATTACGCTGTGGTGTTCCGGGTGGCGTGAGTTGCGAAACTATTCCACAGTTTTTCAAATGTACACCAAACTCGTAACTCAAATATTCTCCTCCACGATCAGATCGTAGAAACTTTATTTTCTTGTTACGATGATTTTCAACTTCACTCTAAAATTCTTTGAACTTTTCAAATGTTTTAGACTTATGTTTCATTAAGTAGATATACCCATATCTGCTTAAATCATCTGTGAAGGTGAGAAAATAACGATATCCGCCACGAGCCTCAATATTCATCGGACCACATACATCGGTATGTATGATTTCCAACAAATCTGTTTCTCTCTCCATAGTACCGGAGAACGGTGTTTTAGTCATCTTGCCCATGAGGCACGGTTCGCAAGTACCAAGTGCTTCATAATCAAGTGGTTCCAAAAGTCCATCAGTATGGAGTTTCTTCATGCGCTTTACACCGATATGACCTAAACGACAGTGCCACAAATAAGTTGCACTTTCATTATCAACTCTGCATCTTTTGGCTTCAACATTATGAATATGTGTATTACTACTATCGAGATTCAATAAGAATAGACCACTTTTCAAGGGTGCATGACCATAAAAGATATTACTCATATAAATAGAACAACCATTATTCTCTGATTTAAATGAATAACCGTCTCGCATTAAACAAGATCCAGATATAATGTTCATGCTCAACGCTGGCACCAAATAACAATTATTTAGGTCTAATATTAATCCCGAAGGTAGATGTAGAGGTAGCGTGCCGACCGCGATCACATCGACTTTGGAACCGTTTCCCACGCGCATCGTCACCTCGTCCTTTGCCAGTGCCCGCTTATTCCATAGTCCCTGTTTCGAGTTGCAAATATTAGCAACAGAACCAGTATCAAATACCCAGGTGCTACTGCGAGCTCTAGTAAGGTACACATCAATAACATGTATATCACATATACCTTTGTTCACCTTGCCATCCTTCTTATCCGCCAAATACTTGGGGCAGTTCCGCTTCCAGTGACCAGTCTGCCTGCAGTAGAAGCACTCAGTTTCAGGCTTAGGTCCAGACTTGGGTTTCTTCTCCTGAGCAGCAACTTGTTTGCCGTTCTTCTTGAAGTTCCCCTTCTTCTTCCCTTTGCCCTTTTTCTTGAAACTAGTGGTTTTGTTAACCATCAACACTTGATGCTCCTTTTTGATTTCTACCTCCGCAGCTTTCAGCATTGCGAAGAGCTCGGGAATAGTCTTGTTCATCCCTTGCATATTATAGTTCATCACGAAGCTCTTGTAGCTTGGTGGCAGTGATTGGAGAATTCTGTCAATGACGCAATCATCTGGAAGATTAACTCCCAATTGAATCAAGTGATTATTATACCCAGACATTTTGAGTATATGCTCACTGACAGAACTGTTCTCCTCCATCTTGCAGCTATATAATTTATTGGAGACTTCATGTCTCTCAATCCGGGCATTTGCTTGAAATATCAACTTCAACTCCTGGAACATCTCATATGCTCCATGACGTTCAAAACGTCGTTGAAGTCCCGATTCTAAGCCGTAAAGCATGGCACACTGAACTATCGAGTAGTCATCAGCTTTGCTCTGCCAGACGTTCATAACATCCGGTGTTGCTCCAGCAGCAGGCCTGGCACCCAGCGGTGCTTCCAGGACGTAATTCTTCTGTGCAGCAATGAGGATAATCCTCAAGTTACGGACCCAGTCCGTGTAATTGCTACCATCATCTTTCAACTTTGCTTTCTCAAGGAACGCATTAAAATTCAACGGAACAACAGCACGAGCCATCTATCTACAATCAACATAAATAAGCAAGATACTATCAGGTACTAAGTTCATGATAAATTTAAGTTCAATTAATCATATTACTTAAGAACTCCCACTTAGATAGACATCCCTCTAATCTTCTAAGTGATTACGTGATCCAAATCAACTAAACCATAACCGATCATCACATGAGATGGAGTAGTTTTCAATGGTGAACATCGTTTATGTTGATCATATCTACTATATGATTCACACTCGACCTTTCGGTCTCCATGTTCCGAGGCCATATCTGCATATGCTAGGCTCGTCAAGTTTAACCTGAGTATTCTGCGTGTGCAAAACTGGCTTGCACCCGTTGTAGATGAACGTAGAGCTTATCACACCCGATCATCACGTGGTGTCTGGGCACGACGAACTTTGGCAACGGTGCATACTCAGGGAGAACACTTCTTGATAATTTAGTGAGAGATCATCTTATAATGCTACCGTCAATCAAAGAAAGATAAGATGCATAAAAAGATAAACATCACATGCAATCAATATAAGTGATATGATATGGCCATCATTATCTTGTGCTTGTGATCTCCATCTCCGAAGCACCGTCATGATCACCATCGTCACCGGCGCGACACCTTGATCTCCATCGTAGCATCGTTGTCGTCTCGCCAATCTTATGCTTCCACGACTATCACTACCGTTTAGTAATAAAGTAAAGCATTACATCGCGATTGCATTGCATACAATAAAGCGACAACCATATGGCTCCTGCCAGTTGCCGATAACTCAGTTACAAAACATGATCATCTCATACAATAAAATTCAGCATCATGCCTTGACCATATCACATCACAACATGCCCTGCAAAAACAAGTTAGACGTCCTCTAGTTTGTTGTTGCAAGTTTTACGTGGCTGCTACGGGCTTAAGTAAGAACCAATCTCACCTACGCATCAAAACCACAACGATAGTTTGTCAAATAGACTCCGTTTTAACCTTCGCAAGGACCGGGCGTAGCCATACTTGGTTCAACTAAAGTTGGAGAGACAGTCGCCCGCAAGCCATCTATGTGCAAAGCACGTCGAGGGAACCGGTCTCGCGTAAGCGTGCGCGTAAGGTTGGTCTGGGTCGTCTCGTCCAACAATACCGCCGAACCAAAGTATGACATGCTGGTAGGCAGTATGACTTGTATCGTCCACAAGTCACTTGTGTTCTACTCGTGCATATAACATCAACATAAATAACCTGGCTCGGATGTCACTGTTGGGTTTCGTAGTAATTTCAAAAATTTTCCTACGCACACGCAAGATCATGTGATGCATAGCAACGAGGGGGAGAGTGTTGTCTACGTACCCAACGCAGACCGACTGCGGAAGCGATGACACGACGTAGAGGAAGTAGTCGTACGTCTTCATGATCCAACCGATCAAGCACCGAAACTATGGCACCTCCGAGTTCGAGCACACGTTCAGCTCGATGACGATCCCCGGACTCCGATCGAGCAAAGTGTCGGGGAAGAGTTCCGTCAGCACGACGGCGTGGTGACGATCTTGATGTACTACAGCAGCAGGGCTTCGCCTAAACTCCGCTACAGTATTATCGAGGTATATGGTGGCAGGGGGCACCGCACACGGCTAAGGAATAGATCACGTGGATCAACTTGTGTGTTCTAGGGTGCCTCTACCTTAGTATAAAAAGGAGCCAAGGGGGGAGGGGGGCGCCGGCCAGGGAGAGAGGCGCAGGAGGAGTCCTACTCCTTCCGGGAGTAGGACTCCCCCCCAATCCTATTCCAAGTAGGATTCCCAAGGGGGGAAAGAGAGAGAGGGGGCCGGCCACCTTCTCCTAGCCCTAATAGGACTAGGGGAGGGGGAAGTGGCGCAGCCACCTTGGGCTGCCCCTTTCTCCTTTCCACTAAGGCCCATGAAGGTCCATATGGCTCCCGGGGGGTTCCGGTAACCTCCCGGTAATCCGGTAAAATCCCGATTTCACCCGGAACACTTCCGATGTCCAAACATAGGCTTCCAATATATCAATCTTTACGTATCGACCATT